>NC_135803.1:154251969-154595094 GCF_964213995.1 Mustelus asterias | reverse complement strand
ACTGCTGGTGCTTGTGGGCTGACATCCCAGGAGCAGTCAGCACCCATTAAGGGAGGGAGGGGGGGGGGGGGGGGGGGGGGAGAACAGAAAAGGTTTTTCACCAGAAGGTGTGGTGAGAACGTGGGAAGCCCCAGCCTGGAAATTAAAAGTCAATTGCTGCATTCAAAAGGGAGGTAGATACTTATATGGAAAGCAATAGTATGAGGCAGTATAGTAGGAGGCGCAAGAGTTAGAATGAATAGAATAGAGATGACATGACTAGCAAACTGGCAGAGCAGGCTCAACGGGCCAAATGGCCTACTTGTGGCCCAACGTAAATGACAGCAAAGAATCTGGGGCAAAGGGCATGATCAAAACGTCCTTGTCATTTGTGAAGCTAATGCTAAATATGAAAGGGGTATGCAAAAGTCAATTCAGAGAGCACACAGCATTCATTCTTTGAGAGAAAGTAGGGACGACAGGCCCTCTCCCCTGTCCCGTTTAGTCCTCATCAGTTAGAGCAGAAGAGACTAAGAGACTATCAAGGCTAACTGCTTCTTTAGGCACTTTTAACCTATAGGAACGTCACTGACTCGGTACATGGGTGCCATGCGATACATGCCACCACCAAAAATTAGCTGTTCAGAATAATGCAGCTTTTCTAGGGTCTCTCCATTCGCCAACAGTCTGGAACCTCCTTGGCTGGCCAAACAAGTTTTGTTGGCCAAGTCGGTACAGCACTTTCACAGGAAGTTAAAACAGAAACTGCAGAGGACTGGAATCGGAATTTTTTTAAAAATTCACATTGGCTGAAGAAAACAGAAAAATAAAACATTTCCAGTGAGGGACCATGATAAGACGGTCACACTGACTTTTCTCTTACACATGTCAACGGATATGAAGACTCAGCATTCCCTATTCGAACTACGGTAAAGTTTCTTGTTTCACAATGCCATGAACTGGGATTCCGACATTTGGTGACAGTCTAGCAGTGTTTGAGGGGTTCTTTCGGTTCACTGGGGTTTCTCACAAGTCTGTGGCCAATTGAAATCTAGATATCAGATGTTGCCCCAAATAGACAAGTCAATTGAGCTGGACAGAATGAGAACCACAAAGGAATACGTGCTATGTCAGAAGGATGGAGAACATTCGCATGAACTCCATCTTATTGCTTTCAACTTGCATTTAACGCAGGCCAACAAAATGGGACACTGTCTCTCAAATAAATGTCCTTGATTCTTATCGCATTAAAATGTAGTCAAGTTCACACGAAATGAACCATATTGCCTGAGCACAGTGCTGCCCTCCAACATGATCTATGTAGCTAGTCGCAATGGAAAAGCAATTAATCTCTTAACACTCGAGTTCCAATCGTGCCAGGAGTTCCTCCAGAGCTTTAAGTCTCTGGTTAGCCTCCTCGATGGCACTGTAAGTCTGCACATTGCTGGTGACATGGAAACGTATATCGTCCACAAGAGGGATGGAGTCGGTCTCCTGTCGATCCTCGACACCTGCAGCATCCTCCTTCACCACCTCAGCAAACTCTTCCGACTCCACGAGCTGCATCAGTGTGAACAAAATAAAATGCGATTGAAACGAGTATTAGTTATTCTGGATTGGAAACAGAAATACTGGAAATAATCAGCGGGTCTGGCAGCATCCGTGGGCAGAGAAAGCGAGTTAATGCTTCAGGTCGATGACCTTGCATTAGAACCGGGAAAAGTTAGAAATGTCATAGCTTTAAGTAGGTGACATGGAGGGGGGGCAGAAAAAGAACAAAAGGGACAATCTATGATTGGGCAGAAGACAGAGATATTAAATAATAAGAGTCCATTCAATCATAAAATCCTACAGCGCAGGAGGCGGCCATTTGGCCCATCCAGTCTGCACCAACCACAATCCCACCCATTTCCTAACCCCATGCATTTACCCTAGCTAGCCTTCCTGACACTAAGGGGCAACTTAGCATGGCCAATCCACCTAACTCGCATATCTTTGGACAGTGGGAGGAAACCAGAGCGCCCGGAGGAAACCCACGCAGGCACAGGCAGAGCGCCCAGACTCCACACAGACATTGACCCAAGCCGGGAATCAGACGCAGGTCCCTGGCACTGTGAGGCAGCAGTGATAACCACTGTGCCACCGTGCTGCCAGAGTTGATGGGGCAGAGCCAAAGGGAGCAAGAATGGGACATGTAAAGAATCAAACGATATTTAGAAGTGGTATGAATGGCACTGTAATGAACTGGTGTATGAAAGCAAAACTACCAACACGTCTTCAGTAAATTGGTACACTTGAACATTTTCTTCCCCTTCCACTATCTTTCCGTCTCGGCTCAGTGCAGCCTTGTGTCCAAGTTCAAGCCCCACTCCCCAGAGACTTGAGCACAGAATCCAGGCTGACATTTCAGTGCAGTGTGCCACAGGTGCTGCACCATTAGAGGTGCTGTCTTTCAGTTGAGACATTAAACTGAGACCTTGTCTGTTCTCTCAGGTGGATGTGAAAGATCTTGTGCTGATATTCAACAGCATTGCTGCCTCACAGCGCCAGGGACCCGGGTTCGATTCCAGCCTTGGGTCACTGCCTGTGTGGAGTCTGCACATTCTCCCAGTGATTGCGTGGGTTTCCTCAGGGTACAAAGATGTGCAGGTTAGGTGGATTGGCCAAGCTAAATTACCCATTAGCTTCCTAAGACGTGTAGGTTATGTGGATTGGCCACAGTAAATGCACGGGGTTCTGAGGATAGGACGGAGAGGACGGCCTCGGTGGGATGCCCTTTCGGAAAGTTGGTGCAGACTCGATGGGCTGAATGGCCTCTTTCTGCACTGTAGGGATTCCACGATTCTAAGAGCGGGGAGGAATTCTGGTAAACCTGTGTCCTGATAAAAATCTTGCCGATCTGTCTTTAAAATTTCAATCGTGCCTTTTAGGAGAAGGAGTTCAGGATATTCCCTGAGCCTTTGAGATAACGGGGGAATTTTCCCATCCCGCCCAGGCAATCGCAGCGGGCAGGGGGCAGACAATGCAAAGGTCCACTGACCTCGGGCGGGATTTCCCGGTTTTACGCAGCCGGAAAATCCCGCTCAAAATGTTTTCTATTTTACTCCTGCACAGCCGAGTTCTAATTGGTTGTAAGGCACTTAGGGACCTTGAGGTCACAAATATGCTATAGAGATGCAAGCGTCCTTTAATTTATTTGTGTCTTTATGGGAGATGCAAATGTCAGTCTTTAAGTCTAAAGTGTGAAGTTACGTTTTGAACCCAAGTGGTTAATGGTTCCAATTCTGTGAGGCACAGCTGGAGATTTATAATATGTTAATATAAATCTATTTGACAGGTAATCAGATTGAAAGTTTGGTATGGGGTCACACAAATATTCAGGGGAGAAACATTTCCACTCCAGAACTAAGTGGTCCTTAAATAAAGAATTGTTTTCATTTTAAAACAACATTAATTGTATTTGCCTGGCATGTCCTGTTATTAAATAATTTTTAAGCATTGCCACACTGCCTTGCACTTTAACATGTGAACTCTTAATAATTGGAACAATACTTTTCCAAATACAGCATTAGTAACAAGCGCAATGTACTCTCTCAGTTAACTAACTGCCTGGTGCTGGGCCAGATCATAATGAGGTCTGAATATACAATAACCCAGTCACTGCAACTAACCTCAGCTTCCCAAGAGAAACAAGCCTTGCGCTGAGAAGTATAGTTACGAGGCTATTTTAGGTAGGACAGCGAGTACAAAACATGAAAAGACAACTGCAAAGTTCATAAACCTCGAGCAAAGTTAGAGATTGGAAGATTATCTGTTCTATTGCTGCATAAATGGACATTAATATATTTTGCCCTGTGATAGTGCCGAGGGAAAGTTTGGTTTGGGGCCCTTACAGCAATAAAGCTGCCATCAGTAAACAACAGCTCCGGGCCAGAAATGCATGAATGGAAAGACTAAAAGACAAAGAAGCTCATTATGGGTCAGCTAGAAACTTTGCAATGGAATTGAAACCTGCTCTTACGTGGTGAGGTGTGATTCACGTGACCGTGAATGGGTTGTGGAAGGCGGGTGGGTTTATGATCCGAAAGGCATTCTGTTTGGTTCAAAATTACTTTGAGAAGGCAAATACACCCCTCCTATGACTCCGTCAATACTACTCTTTCGTAGACTAGCCGACACAGCACAAGAATGTATTTTCCTCCAATAAAAAGCAGTGGCAAATTTGGGAAGGCTCAATATTGGGGCAGGGGGATGGTGGGAAGAAATTTTGATCACAAACCCACATTCCCAGCTTCTCAAAGAATGATCGGATAGGTAAAGATGCCACTTAGCACAGCACTGAGCCACACAGTTCATGAAGTCCAAGCTTCTTCTGGTCCATGCCAATTTCGCTCATGTCAACATGGGTAGCAGTCAGGTCATTAAAACTGGCTTTAGCTTCGTAAAGAGGTCAAAGTATGGTCAGGCAGAGACAATATATATGTGCCATTCATTTGAATATACCAGAATGGCAAATCTAAAGGACACGGTAGCACAGTGGTTAGCACTGCTGCTTCACAGCCCCAGGGACCTGGGTTCGATTCCCGGCTTGGGTCACTGTCTGTGTGGAGTTTGCACATTCTCCTCGTGTCTGCGTGGGTTTCCTCCGGGTGCTCCAGTTTCCTCCCACAGTCCAAAGATGTGCGGGTTAGGTTGATTGGCCATGCTAAAATTGCCCCTTAGTGTCCTGAGATGCGTAGGTTAGAGGGATTAGCGGGTAAAATATGTAGGGATAAGAGGGTAGGGCCTGGGTGGGATTGCGGTCGGTGCAGACTCGATGGGCCGAATGGCCTCTTTTCTGTACTGTAGGGTTTCTATGGTTTCTATGAAATGAAACCGAGTGAGAGACAAATTCAGGATTAGGAAGGACAAATTTCTAGCAGACAAAGGCGATCAACAGATGGAACCGGAAGGGGAATTGAGACCAGGACACAGCTCCCACAGTTAGATTCTTCCACGGGGAAGGTGGGGAATTTGGATTAATGAGACCAAATGTACTGAGTGGTTTTCTTCATTGGGATGACTTGCCTTAGGTTACCAAACTCATTAACACAGCATTTCTCCTTCCTCCTCACTGTCCCGAATCTAATTCAAAGATGTAGGTTCTAGAGCTCCTAAAGCAAACTCTTGCCATTACAGAAATCTTAACCAGCGCCTTCCCAGGCCAAGCGTGATGTACTCTCTCAATTAACTAACTGCCTGGTGCTGTGCCAGATCATAATGAGGTCTGAATATATAATAACCCAGTCGCTGTAACTAACCTCAGCTTCCCAAGAGAAGCAAGCCTTGTGCTGAGAAGTAACATTAACAGGCTATTTTAGATAGGACAGCGAGCACGAAACATGAAAAAGACAACTGCAAAGTTCATAAACCTCGAGCAAAGTTAGAGATTTGAAGAATATCTGTTCTTGGATATCTGTAGCATGGGTATAGTGGGATATGGGCCAAACATGGGCAATTGGGACTAGCTTAGTGGTTTTAAAAAAAAGGGCAGCATGGACAAGTTGGGATGAAGGGCCTGTTCCAACATTGTAAACCTCTATGACTCTTATATGACATTAATATATTTTGCCTTGTGATAGTGCCAAGTAAATATTTAGTTGGTTCCATGATAATGAAAGATCTACAACTGAATAAATGAATCAAAGTCCTGATTTCCTACACCCCACTCCCGTCAAAGTCACACACCATTTTGAGCTGGATACATAGTCATCTCTGCAGTGTCGTTGGGTCAAGGTCTTGAAATTACCTCCCCAACACTGCCATGAAAGCACAATCAGCAAAGGAATGCAATGGTTCAAGTAGAAAGCCTAATATCACCGAGATTGTTAAGAACATACACCTGAACACGAAAAGGCTATTTGGCCACAACAAACCCATGTGCTTCTGACGGATTTCTTTCTTTATGAGCATTTAATTGCTTCTTGAACCTAGTTACACTTCAGTGCCCTTTCCTTGGTAACCTTTCTACAAGTTTATTATCCTTTGGGTGATGAAGTTCTGCCCCCCAGCCCTAATTTCTCACTCTTAATGTCCAAATGTTTTTATTTGTATCCCTGAGCACATCAACCCTTCACCACAGTGAACATGGAGCAATTTGATTAATCACTGTAGCAATCTTTAATTAAGGTCACCATGAAGTTATTTCCTGCAAAACAAAATAAGTACGATTTACTTAACCTGTCCTCATGACTAACTCCCTCAACACTCAGTTTAAGCATCTGATGCACTCAAGTGCAACAAAACACTTCACATGATTAGGTGATCAGAAATGTATATTGTTCTGGTCACCCAATAAAGTTAGGGTCTGTCCAGCACCTTGTACAGCAAGGAGGAATTTGGTGTGGTGTGTAACTGAACTTTTGTTTATAGCCAGATGTATTTTTTCAGCTCATGTATTGTTGAACTTTGAGCGATTATTAATTCTTGCAGTGTCAGCCAGCCTGCCCCTTCAATTCCCATCCAGTGGGCCCCCTAGTGTAAGCCGCTCTGATTAACTTGTATCAGTGGGTCAGGAGCTGGTCCCTCCTGGGAATACTTGTTAAAAGTCACATCTGCTACATCATCAGTCCCAAACAATAATCACCTTTTCTATA
Organism: Mustelus asterias; assembly: GCF_964213995.1. NCBI lineage: Eukaryota > Metazoa > Chordata > Chondrichthyes > Carcharhiniformes > Triakidae > Mustelus > Mustelus asterias. Next base: position 154,588,480 of record NC_135803.1, on the reverse strand, counting down.
ATTTTAGCCATGTACTCCGTGCACTGGTCCTCAAGTCGGGAAAGCCTGAAAAGCTTTGCCGTCTTCCAAATGTTGACCACGTTGTCCTCGATCAGCATGGTTGCAAGGGTCTTCCCACATAGTCTCTTCAAGCCTGGCAGCAGATACATGTCAGCCACACACAGCACCTCATATACATTTTCCGGAGATAACTGGAAGCAGGAGAAAAATTTTTTAAAGAAGGGCTGTTTTACTCTAGTCAAGCCAATCCAAAACATTTTCTTTTTGCAGCTTGTCCATTTCCTTGTCCATAAGAAGCTTAAATTGTAAAAGGGTGACGGGCATCTGGAATTCACTGGCTAAGTTGGTGGTTGAGGCTCAAAAGCTCAAATCATTTGAAAAGGTACCTGGATCTGCATCTGAAGTGCTTTAGAGTCAGAGGTTTACAGTATGGAAACAGGCCCTTCGGCCCAACTTGTCCGTGCCGCCCTTTTTTAACCCCTAAGCTAGTCCCAATTGCCCGCGTTTGGCCCATATCCCTCTATACCCATCTTACCCACGTAACTGTCTAAACGCTTTGTAAAAGACAAAATTGTACCCGTCTCTACTACTGCCTCTGGCAACTTGTTCCAGTCACTCACCACCCTGTGTGTGAAAACATTGCCCCTCTGGACCCTTTTGTACCTCTTCCCCTCTCACCTTAAACGTAGAAGGCTAAAAATCAGGTGCTGGTAAGTGGGACTAAAATGAATGGCTAGTTTCTTTGTTTCCTTCTTTTTTGGCCTATGCAGACATGATGCATTGAATGGCCTCCTTCTGCCCTGTAACGTTTCTACGCTGCATGTGATTTTGCTAATCCACAGCCTCAAAAATCTATTTTAAGAAAAATGTGTTTGCTTGCATCTTGGTGCAAGCAATAAATTGTGTCCATCCAATTAGTGGTTTCACTACCTCTGCACCACCCCCCACCTACAGCCTCCGGCACTCACCTTCCCCAGCTAATCAGAAAACTTATCGACCTACCCCCAGGGTTTCATTAGTGCTGCCCTACATTCAATCATTAGAATTGCCCTTCACCGTCACTGGGTCGAAATCCTGGATCTCTCCTAACAACACTGTTGGTGTTCCTAAACCACATGGACTGCAGCCGTTCCAAAAAGGTGCCTCAACGCCACCTTCTCAAGAGCAATAAGAGATGGACAATAAATGCTGGCTCAGTCAGAGACTCCCAGACCCTGCGAACAAAAGTGCAGTAAGCTCATTTTCTCTCTCACACAAAGAGTGAGAGAATTCTTTCTTTCCCCAAAAAAATGCCAGAGGCGGGGGTGCGGGGTCAATTGGAGAGCGATAAGATTTTTATTAGACAAGGGTATCAAGGGATTTGGAGTTCTCTACACCCTAGCTATGACTGTAACACTACATTCTGCACTCTCTTCTTTCCTTCTCTATGAACGGTATGCTTTGTCTATAGCGTGCAAGAAACAATACTTTTCACTGTATACTAATACATGTGACAATAGTAAATCAAATCAAAAAAAGGAGGTGGAGGGTCAAATCAGCTATAATCCAATTAAATAGTGGAATAAACTTCAAGGAGTTGAATGGGCTTGTTCTGCTATTTTCCTATGACACATTATAGTGTAGGTTTTTAAGCCAGGGCCTGTGTATGGGAGGTTGGACATGCTGTTGTCTGCACTTTTCAGTTCCTGCTTTTATTGATCGCCACCACATTCTGCTGCTGTAAACAAATACAAAGCAATTTCTACAGCGATCACTGTTTCCTTTGGGTAGCTGACACTGCCATAACAAATGAGAAGTGCCTCTTGTAAACCAGGGCAGTATTTATAAATACATTCTACTTACTCCGCTTGAAAGCCAACTTGGGAGACTTTGCAGTCTGATTTCAAAATCTATAAATCATTACTGCTACCTAGTGGCTAATTCAAATCCTACACTGTGGAACCACTATAATCCCTTTTTGGAAAAGTAAAGCTGGCTGCATCTGCATCTCCACATCATGCATCTGTTTACACAAGGGACACTGACCCTGGCTATTTTCGTCCTTCTCACTGGTTTACGCCTGTGTTCTGCTCCTCTCTACAATGCAGCCACTATGACATTCCCAAACCAGGCTCAAATTGAGAGAAAAACTTTTAATTAGGTTTTAAGTTTAAGTTTATTTATTAGTGTCACAAGTAGGCCTACATTAACACTGCAATGAAGTTACTGTGAAAGTCCCCCAGTCGCCACACTCCGGCACATGTTCGGGTACACTGAGGGTGAATTTAGCACGGCCAATGCACCTAACAGCATGTCTTTCAGACTGAGGGAGGAAACCGGAGCACCCGGAGGAAACCCACGCAGACACGAGAACATGCAGATCCACACAGTGAGCCAAGTCGGGAATCGAACCCTGGTTCCTGGCGCTGAGAGGCAGCAGTGCTAACCACTGGGCCACAGTGTCGCTTCTATAATTATAGCTATAATGAGTGCATTGCTGCAAATTCAGAGAACAGTGAATGATCAATTGCTCCCAAAATAAGATGGAAAAAAGACTTCTTTATACAGTACCTCGCACATCCTCAGGGCTTCTCATTGGGTTACTTTGAAATGTGCGTACTTACTGTTATGTAAGCAAGCACAGCAACCACATTTATTCACAGCAAGATCCCACGGGAAGCAAACAAATGGATGGCCAGTTGAACTGGCTTTGAGAATGCTAATTGAGGAAGAGATATGGGTCAGGTCGTCATGAGAATTCATTGGTGCTGTGGCATCTTTCACTTTCACTTGAGCAGCCAGGTAGTGATTCAGTCTAACACGTCGACCAAAAAATGGGATGAGAGTCTCAGCCTGGCTTATGTATTGAAATCCTGGAGCTGGTCTGAAGTACAACCTTCTGCCTCGGCAGACAAAGTGGTGGCAACTGAGCCAAGCTGGTCAGTCAGGACTGCTTCCAATTTGCAAATCCATTTCCACTGCTTGCTTCGTACCAGTGCCCAGGGCACACAGCTCAGGTCTGATTTAAGGGAAAATTTTACCCCACATATAGCTCTGTTCCTGCACCACTTTTCCATAACTGTGTTAGAACATAAAACTGATAAACAAAATGCTCAACAACTTTCCAATAGATTTTCAGAATTAGACATGGTCCGAGGTTTACAGCATGGAAACAGGCCCTTCGGCCCAACTTGTCCACACCGCCCTCTTTTTAAAAACCCCTAAGCTAGTCCCAATTGCCCGCATTTGGCCCATATCCCTCCATACCCATCTTATCCATGTAACTATCTAAATGCTTTTTAAAAGACAAAATTGTACTCGCCTCTACTACTACCTCTGACAGCTTGTTCCACTCACCATCCTGTGTGTGAAAAAATTGCCCCTCTGGACATTTTTGTATCTCTCCCCTCTCACCTTAAACCTATGCCCTCTAGTTTTAGACTCCCCTATCTTTACGAAAGGATATTGACTATCGAGCTGACCTGTGCCCATCATTATTTTATAGACTTCTATAAGATCACCCCTCAGCCTCCTACGCTCCAGAGAAAAAAGTCCCAGTCTATCCAGCCTCTCCTTATAACTCAAACCATCAAGTCCCGGTAGCATCCTAGTAAATCTTTTCTGCACTCTTTATAGTTTAATAATATCCTTTCTATAATAGGGTGACCAGAAATGTACACAGTATTCCAAGTGTGGCCTTACCAATGCCTTGCACAACTTCAACAAGATGTCCCAACTCCTGTATTCAATGTCTTGACCGATGAAACCAAGCATGCTGAATGTCTTCTTCATCACTCTGTCCACCTGTGACTCCACTTTCAAGGAGCTATGAACATGTACCCCTCTTTGTTCTGTAACTCTCCCCAACGCCCTACCATTAACTGAGTAAGTCCTGCCCTGGTTCAATCCACCAAAATGCATCACCTCGCATTTGTCTAAATTAAATTCCATCTGCTTTTAGAATATTTCTCCACAGCTCCACTTTAATTTTTCAAAGGGTAATTGATATGCTAATTCCGCCCAACTACTACCACCAATAAATGCTTATTCTCTCTCCCCAATGCCCTCCCTCAACAAGTGCTGTTTTGCAATATATTCTAAACGTTCACACCAGATAAGCTTCTTTCAAAGGATCTTAACCGTGCTGAAGGAGGCTATTCGGTCCATCATGTTTATGAAGGGCTATCCAATGCTGTTTGCCATGTCAGAATTAAAAAGTAACAGCAATGGTTTGTATGGACAAGCTCTGGAAACACTGCCATTATTCAAAACCAACCTTCAAATGTGTACACTGAGTTTGAACAAATTAAGCAGAAACCTTGTGTTACCAAAGCTGACTGCAGAGAGGAAGATGCAATTTAGCTGGTTCCAGTGTTTTTGTACACATCTTAATTTTCACAATGAAAACCTGAACTCTAAACAAAAGGTAAACAGGTGTTCCCCAATCTCACAACACAGATTTATTTATTTAACTGTGGCACATTGGGGGGGAACTAATTTATTTAATATCTACCTGTACATAAAAGGTTTTTAATCAAAAAACGTTTACTTTGCCATCTCTGGGAAAATCTCTCAAACTGCTGAGCAAATTATTTTATGATTCAAGTTTTTTTTCAAAGTTTTAACTTATTGTCACAAGTCGGCTTACATTAACACTGCAACGAAGTCACTGTGAAAATCCCCTAGTCGCCACACTCCGGCACCTGTTCGGGTACACCGAGGGAGAACTTAGCACGGCCAATGCACCTAACCTGCACTTCTTTGGACTGTGGGAGGAAATCGGAGGACCCGGAGGAAACCCACGCAGACACGGGGAGAACGTGCTGACTCCGTACAGACAGTGACCCAAGCCGGGAATCGAACCCGGGTCCCTGACACTGAGGCAGCAGCGATAACCACTGTGCCGCCCCCAAGCAGATGTTCCAAAATATTTAGCATTCCTGGTTTACTGCGTCTTCAGCTATTCTCCAACAGTCGTGTCTTGTCATTGACAAGACATCGGCCTTGTCCTTGTGCCTCAACTCCAGAAAATGTTTCTGTTAATTGCTGCACCCAATCATACCTCAGTATCATCGCTGTAGATATAGTATAGGACTCGGATGAAGATTTCCTCCGTCATGTTGTGGAGTGTCACCATGGGGATACTGGGCTGACTCTGAAGTTCCTCGCTTTCGGAGAAATGATCCTGCAGCAATGCCCTGAAATAATCACTGCGACTGCAAAAAAATGCCTGCAAGCACAAAAACAAGATTAGCAACGTCAACCGTACGTACAGTCGCAGAGCCACACAGCTCACAGCACAGGTGGTGATTCATCCCATCATGTCTGTGCCAGTTCTTTGCTACAGCAACTCAAATCCATTCCCACGGCCTTGCTCTCGCCCCATCGCATCGCTGGGAACAACAGTGTACAAGGTTGAACAGCCGAATACTGGAGGCCTGAATCCATGGTCTGCAAGAGGGATGCGGGCGCAGGAGGAATAGAAGGAGCAGTCTCTGTCAATGCAGTGGTTGCAAAGGCTGCACTCGCTGGATCCAGGCTGCCTCCTATCCACTGACTGCTATGTCGCTTTAACCTGGGCTTCCGTGATGCGTCGCTGAAGCTGAGCCTCTCAGCAGGGGGCCAGGCCTGCTCTGTACGTCTCACCCTCGCTTCCCTCACTGGCTGTTGTGTCAGATTTTGATTTGATTTAATATTGTCACATGTATTAACATACAGTGAAAAGTATTGTTTCTTGCACGCTATACATACCGTTCATAGAGAAGGAAATGAGAGAAAATGCAGAATGCAGCGTTACAGTCATAGCTAGGGTGTAGAGAAAGATCAACTTAGTGCGAGGTAGGTCCATTCAAAAGTCTGACAGCAGCAGGGAAGAAGCTGTTCTTGAGTCGGTTGGTGCGTGACCTCAGACTTTTGTATCTTTTTCCCGACGGAAGAAGGTGGAAGAGAGAATGTCCGGGGTGCGTGGGGTCCTTAATTATGCTGGCTGCTTTTCCGAGGCAGCGGGAAATATAGACAGAGTCAATGGGCAGTGGAAGCAGTGGGAGCTCCAACAGTGGATGGAGGGCACTGATAACAGACTGAAAATGACTCGCGACTGAAATCAAGCTTATTTTGAAATTAAAATTACACAAAAGCTGGTGCAAAAGAAAAGCCAAGTCTAAATGGGAAAGGAGAGGCTGAAAAGTCCGACCTTTCCTTCGAATGTCCAATCAGAATACGCAGCATTTTATGGCGTGGTGCAGAGGTTTGTTGGCAGCAATCGAGAACCCGGCAGGTTCTCACACAGATGTACAAAGAACAAAGAACAAAGAAAAGTACAGCACAGGAACAGGCCCTTCGGCCCTCCAAGCCCGTGCCGATCCTGATGTCTCAACTAAACTAAAAAAGAAACCTTCTACCCTTACTCAGTCCGCATCCCTTTATTCTCTCCCTATTCATGCACCCATCCAAATGCCTCTTAAATGTGCCTGCTTCCACCACCATCTCTGGTGGCACGTTCTCTGTGAGAAAAACTTGCCCCGCACATCTCTCAAACTTTCCCCCTCTCGCCTTGAGCCTGTGCCGCCCTTGTAATTGACACAAATGTCTGGGATATGTTAGACACTGGCCACACCAGAACTCTCAACAGCCCTGTGTGTTCTGTCACGGGCAAGACAGCAATGTCTTGGGCACTGCAGGCCTTGCCAGACAAACTATCGGAGCTTTGCACTCAAGTTGTGCATACAGGAGAGTCTGTTTCCAGTGCTTTAGTGGCAGTATTACCGGACGAGTAATTAAGCCACCCAGGGTAATCTTGTGTGGGTGGTTGGGGGGGGGGGGGGGGGGGGCGGGGGGGACACAGGCTCAAAACCCATCATGGCAGCTGTTGGACTTTAAATTCAATTCGTAAAATCTGGAATTGATAGCTCATCTCCGTACTGGTGGCTACGAAACTACTGATTAGTGAACCCGTGTAGTTCAATAATGTCTTTGAGAGAAGGAAATCTGCCATCCTTACCTAGTCTGGCCAGGTGGCTGGAGCCACACCAATATGGTAGACTCGTAACTACCTCCGAAATGGCCTAGCAAGCCACTCTGTTCAAGGGCCATTAAGGATGGGCAACAATTGCTGGACTTGACAGCAACACCCACATCCAATAAAATAATATTTTTTAAAAACAGACAGATCCAGCAGGTTTATGTTGGGCTGATTGTGAACTGTGGTACTGAATTTTCCAACACTGCAAATGTTGCTCCCACTTAGTTTCATATTATTAGTGTTTTACTGACTTAAATATATGTTTATTTGCATAACTAATTTTTATACAGGAAAAAATACTTATTATTGTGGGGGGGTGGAATCTGTGGAATTTTTATAACACTGGACACAAGGCCACAGTATCACAAAGACAGCACATAATCTGGCATGCTCCTACTTCTGGAAATATAAGGCTGTCTGCGACCCCACATCAATGGGATCACCTCATTGTTCTTTTTAAAGCGTGGCACAAAAAATGTATGTACAATTATCTTTGTGACACACTGCATGCCAAAATAGGCATGTCAGTCAAAACACCAAATTAAATTTGAGTGACTTTTGAGAAAGAATACCAAATGTTCCAGCCAATGATGTTTTTGAAAACAGTTAACAACAGGCAGTTTCATAGAATCCCTACTACACAGGAGGTGACCATTCGGCCCATCGAGTGCACCAACCACAATCCCACCCAGGCCCTATCCCCATAACCCCATGCATTTACCCTAGCTAGTCCCCCTGACACTAAAGGGGCAATTTAGCATGGCCAATCCACCTAACTCACACACCTTTGCACTGTGGGAGGAAACCGGAGCACCCGGAGGAAACCCACACAGACACGTGGAGAACATGCAGACTCCACACACAGACAGTGACCCAAGCCGGGAATCGAACCCGGGTCCCTGGCGCTGTGAGGCAGCAGTGCTAACCACTGTGCCACTGAGCTTTCAGCACGAGCTTACGGACCTTGTGGCACAGGAAGATGTAGCCTTCAACTCTGAAGCTCAGATCAGGGTAACTGTTAAAGTTGTCGGTGCTGTCAAAAGGCAGCTCACCAAAACCAACCTGGAACAGAAAGAGCAAAATCAGACTGACATTACATTACAATTCAGGCACATACAATATTTAAAAAGACACAATACATTCTGCAGGGGAGGCTTTTTCATTTGATTTTGATTTATTTATTATTGTCACGTAATAGAATACAGTGAAAAGTATTGTTTCCTGCGGGCTCTACAGACAAAGCATATCGTTCATAGGGATGATGTGGAGATGCCGGCATTGGACTGGGGTGGGAACAGTAAGTAGTCTCACAACACCGGGTTGAAGTCCAACAGGTTTATTTGGAATCACCACCTTTCAGAGCGCTGCTCCTTCATCAGGTGAGTGGCTCTCACCTGAAGAAGCAGCGCTCCGAAAGCTCGTGATTTCAAATAAACCTGTTGGACTTTAACTTGGTGTTAAGAGACTTCTTACTATTTACAGAGAAAGGGAGGAAGCAGAATATAGTGTTGCAGGGCTTCTCAGAGAACAGTTTCCCCCTCTTTGCCTCGTCACCATTCCTCATTCGTCCCACCCCGCTCTAGCCAAAATTCAAGGTTACGCTTTAGTCTAACTAGAAGCCCGTATTGTGTAAATTCTGGGATGCAGGCGTTGGCTGCCCATCGCTAGCTATCCCACAGTGACAGCAGCGGGCCTCATTGTTAAACTGCGGCCATCCGTGTGCTTAGTAGCAGTTTGATAAAACAGAGTTATTTGCGAGGCAACATCAAAGGACAGTTAAGAGTCAACCACACCAGACTGGGTGAGGGCAGCAGGTTTCCTTCCCTAACCAGCTGGGTTTTTAACACTGATTATATTTTTAAAAATAAGCAAAACGAGTGAAAACGGAAAGTCTGGAGAACCCCAGAATTATGGCATGTGTGATAACACAGTGCCTTTAAGAAATATATTTATATCATGTTTCTTGTAAGGGGTATTTGTAGAATTCAGATCAGTTTTGCTGGGTGCCGATTTGTCTCGGAAAACCTTCAAATTAGCAGCTGGGAGCACAAGTACTCATTTTAGACATGGAGTGTTTGCTTTAAGCAGAGCTAACATACTTGTGTTTATTTAGCTTCCCCCTGCGGTTTCAGAATAGAGAGTAATTTATTAAGGGGAGGAGCTAAGCTTGCAGGAAAGAAAGGGTTTCAGTTTCATTTTAAAATACAAGCAGTTGCTGCCTGGACTGCCAGAAGAAAGCAGGGTCTCTCGCTCTCTCTGAAAAGGCCTCTCTGAGCACTCCAGGGCTGGTAACGTAAATCACAGCAAGTATGCTTGTGTTTTACTAACTAATTTTAAAGAAGGGGTTTGCGTCTATAAGAGGAGTTTTGCTTGAATTGAAACTCATAGCAATAAGTTAGCAGCTAAGACTTGTATCTTGTCATGTTTAAGTACTGTCCGATTGTTAAAAGGTTAAGCCAATTCATTTGTTGTGTGTTAAATAAAGTTTGTTTCGATAAAAACTTCCTAGTTTGTCAGTAGAATTGCACCTGGAGTGAAACATCTTATCCTCACACAAATGTCAAAATAGAACATTGTTAGGGTCTAGTCTGACTTCATAATGTACTTTGGGGTTTCTGATATGGTATCATAACACATGAGATTGGTGCAAGTTACTTGCTTGGATCCTTCAGTGACAGCCTTTTCACAAGCTTTCCTGATCTTGTGCAATATTGCAGTGAGGGAAGAGATTGGCAGAATCTGCATTGCATGTCGTACGGCTGGCTTTTCATAAGAGGCAGCATACTAAGCCAAGCTCCTACATCACAGTTACCGTTTGGAACAATGTTAGACAGTCTCTTACCAATTCCTACCCACCCACTTACTGGGCATAAAATATGCATGAAGATATCAATTACATATCCGTATTTTAGGCTTTAAATTAAATCATGTTTGTTATGTGGTATAATAATGAAGGAGCTTATGTGAATTATATCAGTAAAGTTATAAAGCTAAAACAGAATATGGATTCTTGAACAAACTTCCCAAGACGAATTTAATAATATAAAACATTCCAAGTCCATTTGTTCCCATATTGTTTACAAATGTGGGATGAAAATTAGGGGAGAATGTCAAAATAATTAACAGTCAGCTCTTAAAACTATTTTTATTTTAATTTATTCACTCATGGGTGTTGTGATTAGGCCAGCATTTATTGCCCATCCCTCACTTTCCCCGAGAACATAGAACTAAGAAGAACTTAGATTGTGAGATTTCAGTGCCACTATTGAAAATTAGAACCTACCCGCAGCTCAGCAGGCAGTGCACAGTCAGCAAGTATGGCCAGATCATCCTGCAGCCTGCAATTTTCACCAGGTTCCAATGTCAGAACTTTCACCCAGGTCCCAGGCTTTGAGGAAACTGCATTAAAAATAAAACAGGAAACGTAGCAACTACACCATCCATTTCCAAATTTTAAAAAAACTAACTCAGAAGACAGCCTGAAAAATGATCTGTTCTCATCTCCTTCAACCTGTTTCAGACCAGCAACTTCAAGAGCCTCTCGGAATCTATTCACATGCTAGCTGAGGGTGGTTGCCCGAGCTGGCTTCAGTGCTGTTCCATCTTTACTTTATTCTTCAGCAAAATAAACTGCGATCAGGAGGCAAGGTGGGTCCAGCAGATGACAAGGACCCATGACAACAGAACATTTTAATAATAAAACCAAAGTTTATTTCTCCTTTCTCTCTCTCCTTATGGGGAAAGTAACTCCACTGAGCATAGCAGCACAGGAATGTCCAGTGTGGGGCAATCCCAGAGGCAGAGCAAACTCCTATCGCTGTGTGCTGTGGCCTCAGCATCCCTGAGTTATCCTCATGTGTGCCTCACAGGTTAAAAGTGTGATTCTAAACCAGTCAACAGAGCAAGGTTTGAACTTTGGGCAGCGCGGTGGCACAGTGGCAAGCGCTGTTGCCTCACAGCACCAGGGGCCTGGGTTCGATTCCCGGCTTGGGTCACTGTTTGTGCAGAGTTTGCATGTTCTCCTCATGTCCGCATAGGTTTCCTCTGACACTCCAAAGATGATGTGGAGATGCCAGCGTTGGACTGGGATAAACACAGTTAGAAGTCTCACAACACCAGGTTAAAGTCCAACAGGTTTATTTGGTAGCACAAGCCACTAGCTTTTGGAGCACTGCCCCTTCATCAGGTGAGTCACCTGATGAAGGGGCAGCGCTCCGAAAGCTAGTGGCTTGTGCTACCAAATAAACCTGTTGGACTTTAACCTGGTGTTGTGAGACTTCTTACTGTGTTTACTCCAAAGATGTGCAGGCTCGGTGGATTGATCATGCTAAGTTGCCCCTTAGTGTCCCAAGTTGCGTTGGGAAGGGGGATTGGCCGTGGTAAATTGCCCCTTAGTGTCCCAAGTTCTGTATATTAAGGGGATTAACCATGGTAAATGCATGGGATTATCGGGATAGGGCAGGGAGAGGGCCTCTGTCAGAGAGTTGGTGCAGGCTCGATGGGCCAAATGGCCTCCTTCTGCACTGTAGGGATTCTATGATTCATTAATTAACTAGACTTGAAGGGATATTATTTTTCATCGTTTGTGCCTTTCACGGAGACAGCGAGTGTCAGCAAGCCAGAAGAGCAGGGGAAGACTCTGTGGCGTCCTGAGTCAATATTTATTAAGCAACCTGCATTTCCCCACCTCCATCACTACAATCTGGCCATTGCATTTTACAGGATTCTGCTGTGTGCAAAATAGTCGCTGCATTTTCCCATGTTACTAAAATGCCTCTAAAGCACTCTGGGGCATCCCGAGGTTGTTAGAAAAGGCTATGTAAACACATTGTTCTTTTTAGTTTTGGCAATTCAGGAGACCGTAATGGGAAGAGTAAGGGGCAGTTGAAGAAAACGTAAATATTTACTTTTTGAAAGAATGTGGGGAAAGCGAGTGCTGTAAAAACTTACCAAACTCGTACACCTTCTTGCATTTGCTTTCCAACTCACTGATGAGTTCTTCTAACTTGCACTGCTTGGCTAAGATTTTAAAATCTTCAACGTTTTCCACTTCAATATCCAATCGGCCTGTGGAGAAAAAAAATAGCCAGGAAAATTGGCAACCGCTCTCCTTATAAGGGACAAAGTTAGCTGCCACCTGGAAAAAGATAATAGTCAACACTTGCGAAAGGGACATCATTTCCGACGCACTTGATTGGTTCTTTAATAAAAAGGCAATGGGGACAATTAGGTAACATTACATAGATGGACGTTAATAGGTTTTTCACAGGGTGGTACATAATACAGTAAAATGTGGGAGCAGTTTTAAAGTTTATTTAGTGTCACAAGTAGGCTTACATTAACACAGTAATGAAGTTAATGTGAAAATCCCCTAGTCGCCGCACTCCGGCGCCTGTTTGGGTACACTGAGGGAGAATTTAGCATGGCCAATGCACCCTAACCAGCATGTCTTTTGGACTGTGGGAGGAAGCCGGAATACCTGGAGGAAACCCACGCAGACACGGGGAGAACGTGCAGACTCCGCACAGACAGTGACCCAAGCCAGGAATCGAAGCCGGGTCTCTGGCGCTGTGAGGCAGCAGTGCTCAGGGTGAAGAAATTGGCAGATTGAGATACAAAAAGCTGATTGTAGCAGGTGAACAATTGTTTTTTAGACCAGATAGAACCAAACACGAGGCAGCACCTTACTTACCTGTATAAAAATACTGAAGAATTGCCCTGAAAGCCATCGGGTTAATCTGTTGAAACGGGGAAAGATGAACAGCATGAAACAATCTTGTACTTTGAAGGCATAACAGAATTAGTCTGTCAATCATAAATAAAATACATTGATACCATACACGGTACCGAAATAGGTTTCTTTTAAACATTGCAAAGTTGAATGCATTTTCCCCTCAAGCTGAACTCAAGGGCAACTCAAGCTTAACAACACTCAAAATATGAAAGAGGGCCACCAGAGGGCAGCCAGCACCTTGAATTATGCCTCAGTGCAAAAGCCACGAGGTGAGCAAGTGGGGGAGAGGAGGAAAAGAAGGTGGGTTTTCACTGGTTAAGGAGTTCAATGATAAAAAGGAAAAGTCAGACACGAGAGGAAAGGGGCACCGAGGAATCAGAGGTCCACTGCAATTATTTATCTGGGTGGCACGGGGGCAGAGTGGTTAGCACTGTTACCTCACAGCGCCCGGGACCCGGATTCAATTCCCACCTCGGGTCACTGTCTGTGTGGAGTTTGCACTTTCTCCCCGTGTCTGCGTGGGTTTCCTCCGGGTGCTCCTCCCACAGTCCAAAAGATGTGCGGGTTAGGTGGATTGGCCATGTTAAATTGATCCTACCCTAGTGTCAGGGGATCAGCAGGGTAAATGCATGGAATTATGGGGATAGGGCCTGGGTGGGATTGTGGTCGGTACAGACTCGATGGGTCGAATGGCCTCCTTCTCTACTGTAGGGATTCTATTTATTCATTGGAAAGCTGCAATCTGAGCAGACAAGCATAAAGACTGAGGTGTGCAGATACAGAGGCGAGAACAAGCTAAGAGACCGAAAGAAAAAAGCATTTGGGATCCTTAGTGAAATGCAGAGGGATCAGGCTTAGCCACACTACATCAATGGTTGGGCTGCAGTTCGAACACTGGCCCTGATTTTGCAGTGAAGGAATAGCTTTCATCTTTCATCTTGTGTGTGACTGGCTGGGTTTTAGCAGGGTTATCAGCAGAGATTTCCAGTGAGCCGGCATCAGTTTGAATGCAGCCCCTTCAACAGGGAATCGCTGGCATCCGTGAGCAGGGTAAGCAACATGGAGGGTTCTCAACCAATCAGATTGAAGAACCCTCACAGACAGCAAAGCAGGAAGTAAAACACAGGAAAAACAAACTATAATTAAATCATTGCACAAGAAGCAAAATGAAGATTGGGACAAATACATGGGATTAAAGAAACAGGAAAAATAATACAAAGCAAGATCAGTTTTATTTTTGAGGGAATGAAACTCCAAGGTTGTTAACCTTCATCAGAGCCGAGGACAACAGAAAATAGGATGAGATTTATACAGGTGTGGTGAGGAGGGGAGGGATTATGGGAAAGTATCCCCTCTCCCATCACCACAACAGTATAAATATCACCCCATTTTGTATTGTCTTCAGCTCTGACGAAGGGTCATCCAGACCCGAAACATTGGCTCTATTCTCTCACCACAGATACTGTCAGGCATGCTGAGGTTTTCCAGCATTTTCCGTCTTTGTTTCAGGTTCCAGCATCCGCAGTAATTTGTTTTAATCCATGGTTGCCAATTTCATTTTTCAGGGCCAGAGAGGTAGCTCCGCTGTAATTACTGCTCATTATATTGTTAGAAATCCAGTTACTCCTGACCGAACAAGTTCTAACCTTTGCAGCTAATTTAGGAGCGAGAAAACTGGCTATTAGTCTGAGTTTATGCCATGACAGTGATCTACAGCACAGCCTTGCGCAGCAGCAGGGCACCAATGACAGCAAGTTCCAAATTCCCACGTTGAACTTTGCATGTAAAGTTATTTATTCGTCACAAGTAGGCTTACATTAACACTGCAATGAAGTTACTGTGAAAATCTCTTATTCGCCACACTCCGGTGCCTGTTCGGGTACACTGAGGGAGAATTTAGCATTGCCAATGCACCTAACCAACACGTGTGTGGATGCCAGAAGCTGATGCTAGCCTTACCCAAGTGAGGGGTGGCAGCCACACTGTCACTAGTAAAGTAAAATCCAACCTACTGTGTCCAGCTTTGGGCTCTTTGCCCGAGGAAGAATGTCAGGATCTTGGAAGGAGTGTAAGGAGAGATTCACTGGGATGATATTCAGGCCAAGAGAATTCATTTATGAGGAGCAACAAGGAGGCAAAGATGATGGAGCTGTTTAAAATTCTAAAATGCTTTTAAAAGGCAAGATGAGGGGAATCTATTTCCATCATTGGCGAGTTGGCAGCCAGAGAACACACTGCAGAAACTCATGGAGTTTTTCTCCTGCCATAACTTCGGCAAAAATCCCAGCGATTTGGCAGAAATGGCCATTTATCCGAGAAATCCACCCAACTTACTACAGGAAATCCAATAAATTCTGT
Organism: Mustelus asterias; assembly: GCF_964213995.1. Classification (NCBI taxonomy): domain Eukaryota; kingdom Metazoa; phylum Chordata; class Chondrichthyes; order Carcharhiniformes; family Triakidae; genus Mustelus; species Mustelus asterias. The sequence goes on along the minus strand of NC_135803.1, from coordinate 154,573,388 downwards.
GGAAATTCCAAACGCATATCTTAAGATCAACACCAAAGGAATGAAGGTAGAAATTCAGGTAATTTATTTTGGGCAGAGGGTTGGCAAGGACATGGAATGAACAACTACTAGCAATAGCAATAGCAGTGGGAGCAGAATGCACAAAAATTTTAAAAAGAAAAGCCAATACACATTTTGAATTGTTGAGGAATAGAATCACAGAATAGAATCCCTACAGTGCAGAAGGAGGCCATTTGGCCCATCGAGTCTGCACCAACCACAATCTCACCCAGGCCCTATTCCCATAACCCCACATCTTTACCCTGCTAATGCCCTGACACTAGGGGCAATTTAGCATGGCCAATCAACCTAACCCGCACACCTTTGGACAGAGGGAGGAAACCGGAGCACCCAAAGGAAACCCACGCAGACACGGGGAGAATGTGCAAACTTCACATGGAAAGTGACCCGAGATGGGAATTGAAACCGGGTCTCTGGTGCTGTGAGGCAGCAGTGCTAACCACTGTGCCACCCCATAATAGGACCATGAACTTTCATGACTTATTTCATGGGATGTCAGCGTCGCTGGCAGCGTTTACTGCCCATCGCCAACTGCCCTTGAAAAGGTGGTGATGAGCCACCTTCTTGAACCGCTGCAGTCTCTGGCTCTTTCAAAGAACCACAACAAAGCACATACTGGTGAAATGGTCACCTTCGGTGCTGTAAAAATGCTCCGGTGATAATATGCATCTTACCAGCGGGTGCTTGAGAGCTATCGCCTTTTTTCCCTTCCATTTTGTCTGAAACATTTCTGCGAAGTACGTCGAACGTGCGTTCAACACGCAGCGATGAGCTCGGAAGGTCTGCCCATGAACCAGGAAGGCAACATCACTAAAATACCCTTGTTCCAATAATCTGCTCATTGAAATGAAAACAAAAAGATAAGCGACAATATCTGCCAGAAACCATATTCATCTCTGTTTACCTTGTGCTCACAGAAAGAGTTTTAACAACACCAGGTTAAAGTCCAACAGGTTTATTTTGGTAGCAAATGCCATTAGCTTTCGGCGCGCTGCTCCTTCGTCAGATGGAGTGGAAATCTGCTCTCAAACAGGGCACAAAGACTGTGTGTCTCTCTGCCCTGTTTGAGAGCAGATTTCCACTCCATCTGACGAAGGAGCAGTGCTCCGAAAGCTAATGGCATTTGCTACCAAATAAACCTGTTGGACTTTAACCTGGTGTTGTTAAAACTCTTACTGTGTTCACCCCAGTCCAACGCCGGCATCTCCACATCATACCTTGTGCTCATCAGGTTAAGGAATGTCAGTGTTGCGAAATAGAACTACTTTGGAGGAACCTCAGTGTCACCAATCATTTCCAGGTTAGTGAAGCTCAGATAAGTTTTAAGTTTATTCATTAGTGTCACAGGTAGGCTCACATTAACACTGCAATGAAGTTACTGTGAAAATCCCCTAGTTGCCACACTCCGGCGCTTGTTCAGGGACACTGAGGGAGAATTTAGCATGGCCAATGCACCTAACCAGCACGTCTTTCATACTGTGGGAGGAAACGGGAGCACCCGGAGGAAATGCACACAGACACGGAGAGAACATGCAGACTCCACACAGACAGTGACACAATTGAACCTGGTTCCCTGGTGCTGTGAGGCAGCAGTGGTAACCACTGTGCCACCGTGCCGCCCCATAAGATAACAAAACGCTGTGATCTGTGCCAACTGTATGCTTTGCTCCTAAGCACACTCCTATTGTGACAGTCTAGTATTTTTTCTAATAAACATCAACCCATCCCTGCACCTGCCAGAGTGACAGGTGTGCCTTTTAAAGAGAGTGTTTAAAAGGCGTGGCAGAGGCACGGTGGGCTGATTGGCCTCTTCCTGCCCTGTAGGATCCTTCGGATCTACGAAGAGCCAACAGAGAAATTAGTCCATGAATAACATTAAAAATACACTAGCCATTTTAAATAGGTTGCTACATTCAAGTATGATTGCGCATTGATAGAAGACAGATTCATACAACTCAATAGCTCCTTTAAAAACTAAGTAAAGAATTTAAGAACTTATTTAGAATGGGGATCATGGACAATTTGCTGCCATATGGAGAGACTAAAGCAGATAGCACTGCAATGTTTAAGAGGAGGCTTGGAGTATACAAGAGGGAGAAAGGAATGAAGTGATATGGGGCAAAATGGGAATGGTAATTTAGAGTAAGAGGAAGAGGAACGCGTGGAATGTAAATAACAGCTCTGACTAGTTAGACTGAATGCTGTAGGTTCTATGTCATACCAATTACAGCCAAATTAGGAACAGTTAATTTTCCCGAGGCAAGAAAAGGATAGAAACATCCCAAACTAATTGCCCACAGGATACTTCTGTGAGAGCAGGAAGGAGGATGTGGCGTAGCGTCCATATTTATGGTGCCTCTCATATCGCCAGCATACCTTTCCTAATTCATACCAAGTGTGTAATTACGACATATAAAAAGAAACTTCAAACCCATCATTCTGGGCTGTATTTGAACAGGGATCTCAGAGTAAAATGTGGTGGTTAACCAGTTTCATCACCCATCCCGTACTCATGGATAACACATTGCACTGCTCATAGAACATAGAACAGTACAGCACAGAACAGGCCCTTCGGCCCACGATGTTGTGCCGAGCTTTATCTGAAACCAAGATCAAGCTATCCCACTCCCTATCATCCTGGTGCGCTCCATATGCCTATCTAATAACCGCTTAAATGTTCCTAAAGTGTCTGACTCCATTATCACTGCAGGCAGTCCATTCCACACCCCAACCACTCTCTGCGTAAAGAACCTACCTCTGATATCCTTCCTATATCTCCCACCATGAACCCTATAGTTATGCCCCCTTGTAATAGCTCCATCCACCCGAGGAAATAGTCTTTGAACGTTCACTCTATCTATCCCCTTCATCATTTTATAAACCTCTATTAAGTCTCCCCTCAGCCTCCTCCGCTCCAAAGAGAACAGCCCTAGCTCCCTCAACCTTTCCTCATAAGACCTACCCTCCAAACCAGGCAGCATCCTGGTAAATCTCCTCTGCACTCTTTCCAGCGCTTCCACATCCTTCTTATAGTGAGGTGACCAGAACTGCACACAATATTCCAAATGTGGTCTCACCAAGGTCCTGCACAGTTGCAGCATAACCCCACGGCTCTTAAACTCCAACCCCCTGTTAATAAAAGCTAACACACTATAGGCCTTCTTCTCAGCTCTATCCACTTGAGTGGCAACCTTTAGAGATCTGTGGATATGGACCCCAAGATCTCTCAGTTCCTCCACAGTCTTCAGAACCCTACCTTTGAATAGAATAGAATAGAATAGAACAGTACAGCACAGAACAGGCCCTTCGGCCCACGATGTTGTGCCGAGCTTTATCTGAAACCAAGATCAAGCTATCCCACTCCCTATCATCCTGGTGTGCTCCATGTGCCTATCCAATAACCGCTTAAATGTTTCTAAAGTGTCTGACTCCACTATCACTGCAGGCAGTCCATTCCACACCCCAACCACTCTCTGCGTAAAGAACCTACCTCTGATATCCGTCCTGTATCTCCCACCACGAACCCTATAGTTATGCCCCCTTGTAATAGCTCCATCCACCCGAGGAAATAGTCTTTGAACATTCACTCTATCTATCCCCTTCATCATTTTATACACCTCTATTAAGTCTCCCCTCAGCCTCCTCCGCTCCAGAGAGAACAGCCCTAGCTCCCTCAACCTTTCCTCATATGACCTACCCTCCAAACCAGGCAGCATCCTGGTAAATCTCCTCTGCACTCTTTCCAGCGCTTCCACATCCTTCTTATAGTGAGGTGACCAGAACTGCACACAATATTCCAGATGTGGTCTCACCAAGGTCCTGTACAGTTGCAGCATAACCCCACGGCTCTTAAACTCCAACCCCCTGTTAATAAAAGCTAACACACTATAGGCCTTCTTCACAGCTCTATCCACTTGACTGGAAACCTTTAGAGATCTGTGGATATGGACCCCAAGATCTCTCTGTTCCTCCACAGTCTTCAGAACCCTACCTTTGACCCTGTAATCCACATTTAAATTTGTCCTACCAAAATGAATCACCTCACATTTATCAGGGTTAAACTCCATTTGCCATTTTTCAGCCCAGCTTTGCATCCTATCTATGTCTCTTTGCAGCCTACAACAGCCCTCCACCTCATCCACTACTCCACCAATCTTGGTGTCATCAGCAAATTTACTGATCCACCCTTCAGCCCCCTCCTCTAAGTCATTAATAAAAATCACAAAAAGCAGAGGACCAAGCACTGATCCCTGCGGCACACCGCTAGCAACCTGCCTCCAATCCGAAAATTTTCCATCGACCACCACCCTCTGTCTTCGGTCAGACAGCCAGTTACCTATCCAATCGGCCAACTTTCCCTCTATCCCACACCTCCTCACTTTCATCATAAGCCGACCATGGGGGACCTTATCAAACGCCTTACTAAAATCCATGTATATGACATCAACTGCCCTACCTTCATCAACACACTTAGTTACCTCCTCAAAAAATTCTATCAAATTTGTGAGGCACGACTTGCCCTTCACGAATCCGTGCTGACTATCTCCTGTAATCCACATTTAATGTATAACACAGGCTGATTGGACAGCATGTGTGGCACAAGCAAGCAGGACATGGCCAGGCTGGGAAGTAGTGAGCAAGGCAATTCACCTGACTATTTGCCTGGCCTGATTCTCTGGACATGACCAGTCTATTCTAATATTAGCATCGATTAGGGCACAGCAATTAGCAATGCTAATAGAACGCTACAATTATTTGATTTGATTTATTATTGTCACATGTATTAACGTACAGTGAAAAGTATTGTTTCTTGCGCGCTATACAGACAAAATATACCGTTCATAGAGAAGGAAAGGAGAGAGTGCAGAATGTAGTGTTACAGTCATAGCTAGGGTGTAGAGAAAGATCAGCTTAATGCAAGGTAGGTCCATTCAAAAGTCTGACAGCAGCAGGGAAGAAGCTGTTCTTGAGTCGGTTGGTACGTGATCTCAGACTTTTGTATCTTTTTCCCGAAGGAAGAAAGTGGAAGAGAGAATGTCCGGGGTGTTTGGGGTCCTTAATTATGCTGACTGCTTTGCCGAAGCAACAGGAAGTGTAGACAGAGTCAATGGATGGGAGGCTGGTTTGCGTGATGGATTGGGCTACATTCATGACCTTTTATAGTTCCTTGCGGTCTTGGGCAGAGCAGGAGCCATACCAAGCTGTGATACAACCAGAAAGAATGCTAACCAGAAAGAATGCTAACCAGAAAGAATGCTAACCAGAAAGAATGCTTTCTGTGGTGCATCTGTAAAAGTTGGAGAGAGTCGTAGCTGACATGCCAAATTTCTTTAGTCTTCTGAGAAAGTAGAGGTGTTGGTGGGCTTTCTTAATTATAGTGTCTGCATGGGGGAACCAGGACAGGTTGTTGGTGATCTGGACACCTAAAAGTTTGAAGCTCTTGACCCTTTCTACTTCATCCCTGTTGATGTAGACAGGGGCATGTTCTCCTTTACGCTTCCTGAAGTCGATGACAATCTCCTTCGTTCTGTTGACATTGAGGGAGAGATTATTGTTGCTGCACCAGTTCACCAGATTCTCTATTTCCTTCCTGTACTCTGATTGAGATCCGACCTACTACAGTGGTCTTGTCAGCAAACTTGAAAATCGAATTGGAGGGGAATTTGGCCACACAGTCATAGGTGTATAAGGAGAATAGTAGGGGGCTGAGAACACAGTCTTGGGGGGCACTGGTGTTGAGAATTATATGCAAACAAAAGTTTTATTATAATTGATCACGCGTCAATGTTTTCTTTCTGGAGGTTAATTTATGCAAGTTGGGTTCACGTTACGCTGAATATATTGCCATAGAATTTGGTTCCACAGACCAGAGGAGAGCTGTATGTGTTACACTGCATGAGCGAGGGAAGCACAGCCAGTCCAAGAAACAACTAGTAAATTTCAAATGATTTTACACTCAAATTTGTTCTACTTCAAGCTTATCAAGTACCCACAGGTCCAAAAGTTTCCAAGAATACTTTTCAAACCTGGCCCGGTATCACACTGGAACTGTATTTCAATACTGTTGTGTTTAGCCGAGGGAACTGCTCTGTTGCTACGCATAACAGGGTGAGCTTAATAGTTCCAAGGGTTAGAAGTGTGTGCTATCCAATAACACATTAAATTTTCTGAACAGCATACATTGTTAAGGGATTATGATACCAACATTTACATTAAAACATTTTATTTTAATTATGCACTCAAGTATCTTGATTTGGGACTTGTATCTGCAACTTCCTGATTCAGAGGTAACAATACTAGCTACTGAGCCACAGCTGACCCTTGTCATACAAGACTCGAGTGGGTATGAAGTGTTCTAACTCTTAAATAAAAGGTAAACATCAGCACAGACTGGTTAGATAAGGTTGTCAATGTCAACTCAGTCCTGGGATGAGGGGCTTATAAGAACATAAGAACATAAGAAATAGGAGCAGGAATAGGCCATCTAGCCCCTCGAGCCTGCCCCGCCATTCAATTAGATCATGGCTGATCTGATAGTGGTTTAGTTCCACTTACCCGCCTGATCCCCATAACCCCTAATTCCCTTATCAATCAGGAATCCATCTATCCGTGATTTAAACATATTCAACGAGGTAGCCTCCACCACTTCAGTGGGCAGAGAATTCCAGAGATTCACCACCCTCTGAGAGAAGAAGTTCCTCCTCAACTCTGTCCTAAACTGACCCCCCTTTATTTTGAGGCTGTGCCCTCTAGTTCCCTTTCTAAGTGGAAAGAATCTCTCCATCTCTACCCAGCCCCTTCATTATCTTATAGGTCTCTATAAGATCCCCCCTCAGCCTTCTAAATTCCAATGAATACAAACCCAATCTGCTCAGTCTCTCCTCATAGTCAACACCCCTCATCTCTGGTATCAACCTGGTGAACCTTCTCTGCACTCCCTCCAAGGCCAATATATCCTTCCGCAAATAAGGGGACCAATACTGCACACAGTATTCCAGCTGCGGCCTCACCAATGCCCTGTACAGATGCAGCAAGACATCTCTGCTTTTATATTCTATCCCCCTTGCGATATAGGCCAACATCCCATTTGCCTTCTTGATCACTTATTATTGATTATCTTATGAAGAAACGTTGGGCCTGTATCCATTGGAGTTTAGAAGACAGAGGTAATCTTATTGAAACATTAGGGATTGAGTTATAGAGAGAGATTGGACAGGCTAGGACTTTTTTCTTTGGAGCGTAGGAGACTGAGGGATGATCTTATAGAGGTGTATAAAATCATGAGAGGCATGGATAGGGTGAATGCACTCAGTCTTTTTCCCAGGGTTGGGGAATCAAGAACTAGAGGACAGCAGAGGTTTGAGTTAAGAAGGGAACCTGAGAAGCAACTTTTTTTGTTTACACAGAGGATGGGACGTGTGTGGAATGAGCTGCCGGAGGAAGTGGTTGAGGCAGGGACATTGACAACATTTAAAAGGCATTTGGACAGATACATGGCTAGGAAAGGTTTAGAGGGATATGGGCCAAATGCAGGCAAATGGGGTTAGTTTTAGATGGGCATTTTGGTCGGCATGGATCAGTTTGGGCCGAAGAACCTGTCTCCGTGCCGTAGATTCTATGATGAGATCCTGAGAGATTTGGTAGGTTGGATACTGAGAGGATGTTTCCACTTGTGTGAGAGACTAGAACCAGGGGATACGAGAGATGTACCATTTAAGACAGAGATTAGGAGAATTTTTTTCTGTTAGTCTGTGGAATTCTCTTCCCCAGAAAGCAGTGGCAGCTGGATGATTGAATTTATTCAAGGCTGAATTAGATCGATTTTTGATAATCAAGGGAGACACGAGGCGGCAAATGTTGAGACCATAAGCAGATCAGCCATGATCTTACTGAATGGCGCCACAGGCCTGAAGGGGCTGAATCACCCATTCTGAAATTCTATGTTCCAACTCTGGCTGATCACATTACTGGAGTTTTACAGCACAGAAAGAGGCCCTTCAGCCCATTGTGTCCGCTCCAGCCATCAAACACCTATCACATTGTCTAGCACTTCGTCTGGAGCCTTGTACTCTCCGGCGTTTCAAGTGCTCATCTAAATGCTTCTTAAATGTTGTGAAGATTCCCACCTCCGCCACCCTTTCAGGCAGAGAGTTCCAGATTCCCACCACCCTCTGGGTGAAAATGTTTTTCTTCACATCCCCTCTAAATCTCCTGCCCCTTGCCTTAAATCTCAGACCCCTGGATATTGACCCCTCTACTAAGTAGAGAGGTTTTCCTATCTATGTTCTTCACAACTTTGTACACCTCAATCATGTCCCCCCCTCAGCCTTCTCTGCTCTAAACAAAACAAACTCAACCTAACCTAGTGTGGGTCGGAAGTGTTCTAACTCTTTGTGTACAGTAGGAATGATGACAGTGACAATAATGGAATAGCATGAGGCTGATTCATCATAAACATATGAACTGCGTGAATTAAGTGCCTGACCGCTCATGAATGCTGTGTGAGGCAAGCGAGAGGATTGCAGGCACTCTGACACTAATTTTCAAATCCTCCCTGGCCACAGGAGAGGTACAGTAAGAAGTCTCACAACACCAGGTTAAAGTCCAACAGGTTTATTTGGTAGCACAAGTTTTCGGAGTGTTGCTCCTTCTTCAGGTGAAGAGTTCTTCACCTGATGAAGGAGCAACGCTCTGAAAGCTTATGCTACCAAATAAACCTGTTGGACTTTAACCTGGTGTTGTGAGGTTTCTTACTGTGTTTACCCCAGTCCAACGCCGGCATCTCCACATCACAGGAAAGGTGCCAGGGACTGGAGGACAGCTAATGTGGTACCAGGGCAGTAAGTCTAACATCACTGGTAGGAAAATTATTGAAAATAAACCCAGCCTGTCCAGTCTCTATTCATAGCTGAAACACTTCAGCCTGATGAGGCAATCTCCTCTGCCACTTATGCAATCACATCCTTCCTATAGTGTGGCAACCAGAACACAGTACTCCAGCTGTGGCCTAACCAGCTTTTTATACAGCTCCATCATAACTTCCCTGCTCTCATTTCTATGCCTTGGCTAATATTGGCATGCATCCAATATGCCTTCTTAACCACCTTATCTACCTGTCCTGCTACCTTCAGGGATCTTTGGATATGTACTCCAAAGTCCCTCTGAACTTCCGAACATTCTACCATTCATTGTGTGTTCCCTTGCCTTGTTAGTCCTCCCAAAATGTATCACCTCACACTTTTCAGGGTTAAATTTCATTTGCCACTGTTCTGTCCATCTGACCAGCCCGTCTATATCACCCTGTAATCTAAGGCGTTCCTTCTCGCTATTTACACCACCAATTTTTGTGTCAACTTACTGATCATATCTCCAACATTCACATCTAAATCATTAATGTATGCTACAAACAGCAAGGGACCCAGTACTGATCCCTGCGGAACACCACTGGACACAGGCTTCCAGTCACAAAAACAACCTTCAAACATCGCCCTCTGCCTCCTGCCACAAACCCAATTTGCCAAACTGCCCTGGATCCTATGGGCTCTTACCTTCTTGGCCAATCTCCCATATGGGACCTTGTCAAAAGCTTTACTGAAGTCATGCAGACTACATCATCTGCACTGCCCACATCTACAGACCTAGTCACCTCCTCGAAAAATTCAATCAAATTTGTTACACATGAAACAAAAAGAGGAAACGGTGGAAAATCTCAGCAGGTCTGGCAGCATCTGTAAGGAGAGAAAAGAGCTGACGTTTCGAGTCCAGATGACCCTTTGTCAAAGCTCTTGGACATGATCTCCCCCTGACAAAGTCATGCTGAGTATCCTTGATTAATCCTTGCCTCTCCAATTGGAGATTAACTCTATCCCTCAGAATTTTTTCCAATACTTGCCCTGTAATTACCTGGTTTTCCCCAACTTCCCTTCTTGAAAAATGGTACCACATTAGCTGTCCCCCAGTCCCCTGGCACCTCTCCTGTGGCCAGAGAGGATTTGAAAATGAGCGTCAGAGTCCCTGCAATCCCCTCACTTGCCTCACACAGCATCCATGTTATACATGAAGGTACTTTATTCACACAGTTCATATATTAGTGATGAATCAGCTTCCTGTAAATCCATCCTCATGCTATTCCATTACTGTCACCATTCCTACTGTACACAAAACAGCTATTGCATATTTCTATATAACAACTTTAGTTATGTATAACATAGAAAAACATCACAAAGGAACTTCACAAAGGAGTGATCAGATTTTTAAAAGTAAACCGAACACAGAAAATGCAGGAAAATCTCAACAGATTTGACAGCATCTGTGGAGAGAGAATAGAGCCAACGTTTTGAGCCAAGGTGACCAAAGCATTTTCCAGCATTTTCTGTTTTTGTTTCAGATTCCAGTATCCGCAGTATTTTGCCTTTAAAAAAACGAATGCTGAGACAAAGGAAGAGATATTAGGAGAAACATAGAAAATACCTAGAAAGATAGAAGATAGGAGCAGGAGATGACCATTCAACCCTTCAAGCCTGTTCTGCCATTCATCACGATCATGGCTGATCATCCAACTCAATAGCCTAATCCTGCTTTCTCCCCATAATCTTTGATGAGGGGGTAACAAAACTCCTATCCGAACATCGGTATTAAAGAGGGTGATACAAGAGTTTTATGTAGAAACATAGAAACTAGAAGGAGTAGGCCATTCGGCCCTTCGAGCCTTCTCCGCCATTCATCTTGATCGTGGCTGATCATCGAATTCAATATCCTGATCTGCCCCCCCCCCCTTCCTCCCATATCCTATGATCCCTTTAGCCCCAAGAGCTGATTAGAATTGACCTTTTTACTCTAAGATAACAAAGTGCATGCTATATCTTTAGAAGTCATCTTAGTGTCATATACCCTTATTAGGAAGATGGACGCTTTACTCTTAAAAGATAGCTTGAAATATGGATGAATACCTTCATAAAACGGACCTGAGCATCAGGTGACTTCTTTTCTATACTGACGGCAATAACTTCATGTTTGGAAAGTCATTAAAATCTAAACAGCCCACCCAGGGATTGTGACGGCTGCCCTTTCCATTTCAATTGAAGAGAATTAAAATAATGATGGCTGTTAGATTTGCTGGTCCCATGAAGGTGATGGAATTTCAAACAAGCATGTTCAGGAGGCTACTCGTTGGCTGCAATGTTATAGAGTCATAGAGGTTTACAGCCTGGAAACAGGCCCTTCGGCCCAACTTGTCCATGCCGTCCTTTTTTTAAAACTCCGAAGCTAGTCCCAATTGCCTGCATTTGGCCCATATCCCTCTATACCCATCTTACCCATGTAACTGTCTAAATGCTTTTTAAAAGACAAAATTGTACCCGCCTCTATTACTACCTCTAGCAGCTTGTTCCAGACACTCACCACCCTCTGTGTGAAAAAATTGCCCCTCTGGACACTTTTGTATCTCTCCCCTCTCACCTTAAACCTATGCCCTCTAGTTTTAGACTCCCCTACGTTTGGGAAATGGTATTGACTATCTAGCTGACCTGTGCCCCTCATTATTTTATAGACCTCTATAAGATCACACCTCAGCCTCCTACGCTCCAGAGAAAAAAGTCCCAGTCTATCCAGCCTCTCCTAATTCAAACCATCAATCTCGGCAGCATCCCAGTAAATCTTTTCTGCACTCTTTCTAGTTTAATAATATTCTTTCTATAATAGGGTGACCAGGACTGCACACAGTATTCCAAGTGTGGCCTTACCAATGTCTTGTACAACTTCAACAAGACGTCCCAACTCTTGTATTCAATGTTCTGATCATCTGTTGACGAGATTTCTTTCATTCTCATTGAGTGTCAATTACACCTGACACCAACCCATTGTGTAGAGATTTATTTTCGCGTATGCAATAATTACCAAGCCAGGCAACAGTTTCCACAGTGACTAAATGGAGCTCTGAAATCTCCGCTGAATTCGTGACATGAGTCACTGATTGTGGAGAGGACATAAGAACATAAGAAATAGGAGCAGGAGTAGGCCATCTAGCCCCTCGAGCCTGCCCCGCTATTCAATAAGATCATGGCTGATCTGAAGTGGATCAGTTCCACTTACCCGCCTGATCCCTATAACCCCTAATTCCCTTACCGATCAGGAATCCATCTATCCGTGATTTAAACATATTCAACGAGGTAGCCTCCACCACTTCAGTGGGCAGAGAATTCCAGAGATTCACCACCCTCTGAGAGAAGAAGTTCCTCCTCAACTCTGTCCTAAACTGACCCCCCTTTATTTTGAGGCTGTGCCCTCTACTTCTAGTTTCCTTTCTAAGTGGAAAGAATCTCTCCATCTCTACCCTATCCAGTCCCTTCATTATCCTATAGGTCTCTATAAGATCCCCCCTCAGCCTTCTAAATTCCAACGAATACAAACCCAATCTGCTCAGTCTCTCCTCATAATCAACACCCCTCATCTCTGGTATCAACCTGGTGAACCTTCTCTGCACTCCCTCCAAGGCCAATATATCCTTCCACAAATAAGGGGACCAATACTGCACACAGTATTCCAGCTGCGGCCTCACCAATGCCCTGTACAGATGCAGCAAGACATCTCTGCTTTTGTATTCTATCCCCCTTGCGATATAGGCCAACATCCCATGACACCACAGGACACCCAACATCCCAGGACACCACAGCTGTAGTCCGGGTTCCCGGCAAGGACCCATTTGTGCCAATTTGCTGCACAAAGGCCTTGGCCAGTGCGGAAACAGTTGAGGAGTGCCCAGTTGAGGAGTGGTGTGGCTGGTTGATGCCGGGAGGGCGGGCTGTGATGATCTGTGATGAAGAAGTGGTTTTTAATAGCGGTGGTAAGCAGAAACAGCAAGTAATTAGGAAAGCTAATAGAATGTTATCATTCATTGCAAGGGGATTTGAATACAAAGTAGGGAGGTTATGCTTCAGTTGTACAGGGCACAAGTAAGACCACGTTTGGAGTATAGCGTATAGTATTGGTCACCTTATTTGAAGTTTGGACTGGTGACTGGATTGAAACATAGAACATCCTGAGGGCAAAAGAGAAAATGCTGGAAAATCTCAGCAGGTCTGGCAGCATCTGTAAGGAGAGGAAAGAGCTGACGTTTCGAGTCCAGATGACCCTTGGCAAAGCTAAAAGGCATAGAAAGTGGGAGATATTTATACTGCAGGGTGAGGGAATGAAAGATGAGTCCTACAGAAACCAGGAAAAAAGGTTGTACACAGAGAGAATAAAGGGCATTACTGGCCAAACAGCAGAGAAGCTAAAATGAAGATGTTGGGACAGAATGAAAACAAAGGGGGCCGAGGTGGGGTAGAGCAAATCATCTGAAGTTGTTGAATTCGATGTTGGGACCGAAAGGTTGTAAAGTGCCGAACCAGAAGATGAGATGTTGTTCCTCCAGTTTGCGTTGAGGAGTCTTGACAGGTGGATGTGGAGTGAATGTTTCCCCTTGTGGGTCACCCATTTAAAACGGAGGTGAGGCAGAATTTCTCACTCAGGCTGGAACTCTCTTCCCGAAAGGGCAGTGGAAGCAGAGTCTTTGAATATTTTTAAGGGAGAGGCGGATAGATTCCTGGTAAGCAAGTGGATGATAGGTTATCAGGGGTATATGGGATGCAGGTTTGAGGTTACTATCAGATCAGCCATATTATTGAATGGTTGGGCAGGTTCAAGAGCTGGTTTGCCTACTCCTGCTCTTGCTCGTACGTTCGAATATTATGATGAATAAAACCCTTCCGGTGCTTCCTCTTCAAGCAGGTTTTACCTTTCCCTCTAGGCCATCCTGAGTAGCAGCTGAGTTTAGACCAAACAAGTGCAACAGAAACACAAGTTCTTGCTGATTTCCTACCTTTGCAGAAAGTCATCATAATAATCTCTCTGCATAGACTTGGCAGTGATCTGCTTGTAGTCCTTCAGCAGCCTCCGAATGGAATCATTTAGAGCACCGTATAAGCACCGCTCCCCATCAAATGTGTTGGCTTCACATTTTGCTCCTGTAACACAACGCGTTTCAGTTTGAGAAGACCAAGCCTCAGGAACAACTGGCTCCGCATCATTGCTCACTGGGGTAAAAACGAACAATTCAAACCCCTAGCATCAGTGACAATTAATCTGTGGCATGGTGGCACAGGGGTTAGCACTGCTGCCTCACAGCGCCAGTTCAATTCCAACCTTGGGTCCCTGCCTGTGTGGAGTTTGCATGTTCACCCCACGTCTGCGTGGGTTTCCTCCGGGTGCTCTGGTGTCCTCACACACTCCAAAGATGTACAGGTTAGGTGGATTGGCTAAGCTAAATTGTCCCTTAGTGTCCATGGATGTGCAGTTTAGCCATGATCAGTGTGTGGGTTTCCGGGTGGGGGGGGCTTGGGTAGACTGCTCTTTCAGAGGGTCGGTGCAGATTGCCTCCTTCTCCACTGTAGGGGCCCTATGATTCAATATCCCAGTGTGAAAGTAATTGCCTTTATGTTAAATGTTGTATGCTGAATATTGATTTGCAATACAACTTCACCACTGCAGAACTTTATTGAAGTGTGTCATCATAAAAAGATTCACAGTTTAACTTTTGTTTTCTTAAGATTTAGTTTATTTTCTCCCTTTCCTTGAGGCTCACGACTCTTTGCCAGGTGCATAATCTGAGTGATTACTCAAATCCCACCCCAACAACATAAATGAAAGCTTAAGCTCAGCCTTTGCACAGTTGCTGTACAGTGCAGGCAAATCCCTTTTCCACAACTTGAGCACCGACCGCATCTTACACGAAGCACGGCTTTCCTTATACAAAGGAACACCACCTGGTTCAAACTCGATGCTTACACAGACATTTCAATATTTGTTCTCCGGTACAGTGGGGCAGCAGGTAGATGTAAAAGGTCCCACAGCATAGCTTTTAAGAGCCAGGGAGTTCTCACTGGTGTCCTGGTCAATATTAATACCTCAACCAACACCACCCAAAAAAAAATCTCTTGGTCTTTATCAGATTTGTTCATGAGATTTTGCTGTGTTTAAATTAGATGCTGCTTTTTCTACTTTCCAGCAATAACAAATACTTCATTGGCTGTAAAGCACTAAGTTTGTGAAAGATGTCAAGGTAAAATGATTGCAGATTCTGTTACACACTAAATTACAAGCTAAAGTTTAAAGTTTATTTATTAGTGTCACAAGTAGGTTTACATTAATACTGCAGTGAAGTTATTGTGAAATTCCCCTAGTCGCCACACTCCGGCGCCTGTTCGGATACACAGAGGGAGAATTTAGCATGGCCAATGCACCCTAACCAGCACATCTTTCCGACTGTGGGAGGAAACCGGAGCACCCGGAGGAAACTCACGCAGACACAGGGAGAACATGCAGAGTGACCCGAGCCGGGAATCGAACCCAGGTCCCTGGCGCTGTGAGGCAGCAGTGCTAACCACTGTGCCACTGTTGCCAGGATTGTCAATTTAACAGTATAATAAGGAACAGTTCTGCACTGCAGCCAGACAGACATACAGAATCACCCAAGGACGGCATGGTGGCACAGTGGTCAGCACTGCTGCCTCACAGCTCCAGGGGCCCCGAGTTCAATTCCAGCCTTGGGTGACTGTGCGGAACTAGTTAATGTTACAAATAAATATTAAAGTACAATTTTGTGTGAATTTTGTAATTGACAGGTGGCAGGTGATTAGTGTTGGGGAATGGAAAATGTTCTATTTCTGGTATCCAGTATCATTGGCAAGCACTTTGAGGTCAAATGCAGGATGCTAAAACAAAATACAAAGTATTTGTATAAAGAGAAAAAGGATCATCTCCAGCAGAAGGGGGAATTAAGGTAGAGTCGGATTCCACGCAGACTAAAAGCTCATCCTACTCCCCACTGACAACTGTCCATCAGTCCCAGCTTCAGGATAGCAAAACAACCCTCCTGCATCAGTGTGAAATGCTAACACATGCCACACCAGCCATCTGCTGGTCCCTTTCAACAGGATTGCTAGTTTAGCACCATAATTAGCAGCAGTTCTACACTGTGGGTCAGACAGACATACAGAAAGTAGACACTCAAGGACATCCCTGTGGCACAGTGGTCAGCACTGCTGCCTCACAGCTCCAGGGACCCGAGTCCAATTCCAGCCTTGGGTCACTGCCTGCGTGGAGTTTGCACATTCACCTGGTGCCTGTGTGGGGTTTCCTCTGGGTGCCCCAGTTTCCAAAGATGTGCAGTTTAGGTTGACTGGCCATGCTAAATTGCCCCTTGGTGTCAGGGGGATTAATAGGGTAAATATGTGGTGTTACAGGAGTAGAGCCTGGGTGGGATTTTGTCGGTGCAGACTCGATGGGCCAAATGGCCTCCTTCTGCACTACAGGAATTCTATGATTCTATGACTTAGCAGAGGACTTTCACAGCCAGCAGATAAAGACTTGCATCCCAATAGGTCAACTGGGTCTGAACCATGGTCCAACAGGCCAGGAAAATGCCCATATCTAAACCCACTGCATTTCCTAAACCTCCTGTAAAGTTAATTATACCTTCTAACCAGAAGCAGTTAAAGAGCCTTCTCAAATGTTCAGATTTAAAAACCTTTGCTTACATTAAATTAGTGGCTCGACTTTAAAGGGGGGGGAATGCAATAGAAAGGGACAGAATACTGCCAAACCTTTATTAAAATCAAACTGAATGGGCTTTAGATGCATCCGTACCGTTGGCAAGTAGATATTGAACAAGCTCCTCATGCCCACATAGACACGCATAATACCTGTCAACAAAGTGAGAAGTTAGCGATAGGCTTTAAATATTCAGATTGAACACATTCTTCCAGTGCAATAACATGGTCATTCAAAAGGTTTTGCTAAGTAAATACAACATTTTTACTGGACTGGAGTGAAGCGATTAGATTCGCTGAACAGTTGAGTAAAATGTTTTTGTGGAGACTCAATCTATTTGTCACTTTAACCTTCTTGCAATCCTGCACAAAAGGCAGTGCGGTTCCATTCGCAAAAGCTGCTGAAAAGGGCCTGCCTTCATCAAACGGGTGCTTAAGATTATAACTAACTGTTGCTGCTGCAGGCCGGTTTTCAGTTACTCAGCATCATGTTTATATTCATCCCCCTTTCCATACATGGTTTTGATGGCACACTGCTGATATGCTTCGAGTGGGTGTCAAACTGAAATGGTGCATGGCAAATTGCTCCAGGGACTCTCACTCAGCTTCTCTCCGGAGTCAGTCTGAACCCTCGACTTCAAACCTGCACTCCAATTTTAACTGCTGGTGAGAATTCAAAACAACTGCCTGTTGATTGCACAATTGCAGTGCAAATGCATCTTATAAACTCTTGCACCAACACAAAAGCAAACTCATCCACTTACTGCGTAACAGCTTCATTCCTGAAATCTTTAACCCTCCAACAATACAAGCAGCTTGAGGCAGGCTGGTTAATCTTAACAGTTTAAATCTTTCCTGCTTTTTTTCATTATAAGTAAGAAGTTTAACAACACCAGGTTAAAGTCCAACAGGTTTATTTGGTAGCAAAAGCTACAAGCTTTCGGAGCCTTAAGCTCCTTCTTCAGGTGAGTGGGAATTCTGAGAATTCCCACTCACCTGAAGGAGAATTCTGAGAATTCCCACTCACCTGAAGAAGGAGTTTAAGGCTCCGAAAGCTTGTGGCGTTTGCTACCAAATAAACCTGTTGGACTTTAACCTGGTGTTGTTAAACTTCTTACTGTGTTTACCCCAGTCCAACGCCAGCATCTCCACATAATCTTTTCATTATAACATGTTTTAACATATTGTCCCATCATGTACTTTGCAATACACCTCCACCTAGCACTAATGAAATAATGAATCCGTGTAGCATTTGACATAGACTGCCACGGCACAGTGGTTAGGCACTGCTGCCTCAGTGCCAGGGACCCGTGTTTGATTCCCAGTTTGGGTTACTGTCTGTGTGGAGTCTGCATGTTCTCCCCGTGTCTGTGTAGGTTTCCTCCGAGTGCTCCGGTTTCCTCCCACAGTCCAAAGATGCACGGATTAGGTGGATTGGCATACTAAATTGCCCCTTAATGTCAAGGGGGAACTTGCTAGGGTAAATGCATGGGGTTATGGGGATAGGGCCTGGGTGGGATTGTGGTCGGTGCAGACTCGATGGGCTGAATGGCCTCCTTCTGCACTGTAGGATTCTATGATTTCTTCTTTCAGTTCTCCCATTTAACTTAGGATCTCCACATTGCTGGTTTGGTTGATCATTCCTATAAATCACCCATTCTTCTTCACCGCATCCTTCCATCTGACTTTAGGCCTTCCTTTTCTCTTCTGGCTGGCACTACATCACTCACTTCACGTGTTCCTTCTCCCTCACCATACCATTTCAATCTCTTCTCACCTACTTTCTTCGATACTCCCACAATCTTCACTAAGTCCCTGATGTGTTGGTCCTGTCTGTTCTCGTTACTTCACACATCCACCTCAGCATCTGTATCTCATTAACATCCAGTCATTCATCCTCTTCACGCTACCTAGGTTTTTGCACTATAAACTAGGCTGGTCTTGCAGTGTCTTCCCTTCACTGACATGTTTCCATTGCACTTCTTCCAATTACTCCAACGAGAGCAAATCCATTGTTCAATTTCCATTCCATACTTCCATATTCTGTCACCACTAGCCCAGTCACTTGAAGCTACTCACTTTCCCCAAGTCTTCAATGATCTTTTTACCTTCACTCCAGACCTCAGCCAGTTTCAGTCATGGTGACCACGACAACTATCATTGATTGTTGTAAAGGCACATCTGGTTCACTAATGTCCTTTAGTGAAGGAAATCAGCCACCCTTACCTGGTCTGGCCAACATATGACTCCAGATCCCACAACAATGTGGTTGACTCTTAACTGCCCGTTGAAATGGCCTAGCAACCCACCCATTTCAAGGGCAATTAGGGAAGGGATGGGCTACAAATGCAGGCCTTGCAAGTGATCTCATATCAAAGAATAACAAATAATTGAGTAGCATATTAAGGACCTGGATCCCATATTCACACTGATCCTAGTGCTTTCCAGAATTAAAGTAATTGGCAGAAGTACGAGAGAAAAGTTGGGGCTTGGCATCCAGAGGATAAATTGGAGCCTGAAATTCACAGGATGAAAAGGGCAGAAACACTCACTGCATTTTTTTTTAAATTGGCTATGCACTCATGCTGTATCTGAGGGATGCAGAAGAACAAGAAAGTGGGATTGGGCTGGATAGCACATGCAGGATGGGCCAAAAGGCCTCCTTAAATTTTCTGTGTGTTCCACGTTTCTGAGCTTGGATTTCAATAGTCTGACAGTTGTGGAATCAAATATATTTAAAAAGAGGAGTTGGATGTTTCAGTTTAAGGATCTCCCTAACAAATTGGGGCAGCACGGTGACAGTGGTTAGCACTGCTGACCTGGTACCCAGGTTCGATTCCCGACTTGGATCATTGTCTGTGTGGAGTTTGCACCTTCTCCCCATGTCTGCATGGGTTTCCTCCCATAGTTCAAAGATGTGCGAGTTAGGTTGATTGGCCATGCTAAATTGACCCTAGTGTCAGGGGGGATTAGCTGAGTAAATATGTGGGGTTATGGGAATAGGGCTTAGGTGGGATTGTGGTCGATGTAGACTTGAAGGACCGAATGGCCTTCTTCTGCGCTGTAGGGATTCGATGATTCTGTGGATTTTATGAACTTGATTGATTCCTCAGCATTCTAATTAAGCTAGCTATTTTATAAAACTTGAAAAGAAATAAACATTAAAATTTAAAATCTGACACCGTGGCCTGATACTAAATACATTCTGGCATGACCTTGCAATTGAGACACACTGTCCCTGCCTGGTAACAGATGGTAAAAGATCAGGACAAAACATTGGCAAGGTTGGGTGGGGCAGGTACAGGGACAATGAACTCCTCCCATGGCTTAATGTTGTTGACTGCATTTCAGAGCCAACCACAGCTGAGCTCTCACATTGTTGTGATACTGAACATCCATGGAACCGTACCGCAAGCGTAAGTCTGGAAAAATTATTACAGCACGCAGTTTCATATTAACATTAAAACACCTGCTGACTAGTTGCACACTGCACTGCGTGAAATCACAGCAGAGTGACAAGAGCTTTAGTATCCTCCCTCATCACTGCTTGGATATTTCAGCAACACAACAGCAGGGAAATTCTCTTACAAGACTTGGCACAGAAAGTATACATTACTCTATTCAAGATCTTTTCCCAAAGGGAGGGGAGTCTAAAACTAGAGGGCATAGGTTTAAGGTGAGAGGGGAGAGATACAAAAGGGTCCAGAGGGGCATTTTTTTCACACAGAGGGCGGTGAGTGTCTGGAACAAGCTGCCAGAGGCAGAAGAGGAGACGGGTACAATTTTGTCTTTTAAAAAGCATTTAGACAGTTATGAGCAAGATGGCTATCAAGGGATATGGGCCAAGTGTGGGAAATTGGGACTGGCTTAGTCGTTTTAAAAAAAGACAGCATGGGCAAGTTGGGCCGAAGGGCCTGTTTCCATGCTGTAAACCTCTATGACTCTAGAGGGTTCAAGAGCACTGGAGAAAACACACCTGGATTTTTACATAAATACTTGCACAATTCAATCTGCAGTGGCGATATATTCTTTTTTTATTCATTCATGAGACATGGGCGTCGCTGGCTGGCCAGCATTTATTGCCCCATCCCTAGTTGCCCAAGGGCAGTTGAGAGTCAGCCACATTGCTGTGGTTCTGGAGTCACATGTAGGCCAGACCGGGTAAGGCTGGCAGATTTCCTTCCCTAAAGGACACGAGTGAACCAGATGGGTTTTTCTGACAATCGACGATGGTTTCATGGTCATCAGTAGATTCTTAATTCCAGATATTTGTTATCGAATTCAAATTCCACCAGCTGCCATGGCAGGATTTGAACCTGGGTCCCCAGAACATTTGCTGAGCTTCTGGATTAATATTCTAGCGATAATACCGCTAGGCCATCGATATGGGAAATCAAGATCAAGCATAATCTTCTACAGCAAGAACTAGCATTTATGCAATGTCTTTAGATAGAAACAGTAAGAAGTCTCACAACACTAGGTTAAAGTCCAACAGGTTTATTTGGTAGCAAATACCATTAGATAGAAAAGCATTCGGAGGCAGCTAAAGAGACATAATCAGAAATAAGGGGCGACAAGTCAGTGGAATGTTTAGGAGAGTTGACCAAAAGCTTGATCAAAGAGATGGTATTTGAAGGAGTGTCTTAAAAGAGAGGGAGGTGATAGATTTCTCTATGTGAGTGAGTGAGTGATTTAATTAAATCAGATACAATCCTGAATACTCATTTTGAAATAACCCATTCTTCCCATTGATATAAAATATTATTCAAATTCATAGCTAGGCTGAACAAAGTAGAGCAATTTGGGACAGGTACTGCTGTGTCTCAGCGCCAGGGAAACGGATTCAATTCCGGCCTCGGGTTATATCTGTTTGGAGTTTGCATGTTCTCCCCGTGTCTGCGTGGGTTTCCTCCGGGTGCTCCGGTTTCCTCCCACAGTCTAAAGATGTGCGGGTTAGGCTGATTTGCCATGCTGAATTGACCCCAGTGTCAGGAGGATTAGCAGGGTAAATGTGTGGGATAACGGGAGTAGGGCCTGGGTGGGATTGTGGTCGGTACAGACTCGATGGGCCGAATGGGACTGTAGGGATTCTATGATTTTATGAATAGATAGTACCGTGACTCCAATGCTGGGAAGATGTAATTACTTATCAGGATAAGTTTACGCAGACATATTCCATTATAAATTCCTATGTATGTATTCATAATGGAAAAGTTGGCAAAAGCATGACATAATTAGAGCTGCAAGCTTTTGTTGTTGGGAAGCATGCACACATAAAAGATTTGTAATACATTATAGATAAACTGTACTTACAATGGGGTACTGTCCCATTTATCTTTTACATTTAATTCCACATCCCTCTGTTCAACCAGATAGCTGAAAAAATAAAATGCAGCTCAATTAAAATCTTATCTAAAATTGCATTAGTTATTTTTACATCACAAGCTCAGTGTCCTGCAGAAAGTATGAATTTCCTGGGTACTGGGCATCTGAAATAAAAGCAGAAAACTTAGCCAGTTGATCCGAAACCTAAAAAGAAAACTACACTTTGATTGCACTTTGCTATCAGAGCTAAGATTCTACCAATTTTCTGTTTTTATTATGCACATGTTATGGCAACAAAAAAAGCAAGGAAGCTCCAGCTCTCTCCATCCTCCCCTCCTCAAATGAATGGAGAAATCTACATCAAAAGTAATGGTATTCGAGACAGAATGTCCTGAACAGATCAACCTCCAACTGCAACATTTGCAAAGTTTTTAAATGAAGCCTCAGAAACAAGTGCGAGCAGTTATTTGTGTCAACCATGGTTCAGTAGATAGTACTCTTACCTCCAAGTCCAGATGCCTGTGGATTCAAGTCCCACTTCAGAGACTAATGCACCTAATCCAGCTGACACTCCAGCACAGCACCATGAGTGTGTTACATTGTCTGGAGTGCGGCCTTTCAAGATGAGATGTTAAATCATGGCCCCGTCTGCCCTCTCAGGCTGATGCAAAGGATCCAATGACACTATTTCTAAGGTGAGCAGGGGAGCTGTCTGTAGTATCTTGGCCAGTATTTAACCCTCAATGTGAACAGCGTATCTGGTTATTTATTTCTTCGTTGATTGTGGGAGCTTGCTTGCACATAGACTATATTGCAATAATAACTACAGTCTAATAGGTATTCCATGAATTGTTGTTGTTTTTATTGTTTATTCATTAGTCACAGGTAGGCTTACATTAACACTACAATGAAGTTACTGTGAAAATCTCCTGTGAAACACTTTGGGAATGTGATATGAACATATTAAGTGTGTTCCTTGGAACATCACCAACTGTAATCCCAGGTCATAGTTTTTGCATAAAACCAGTTGGTAGTCTTCAAAAATATAATTGATGTTTTGTCATAAGCATATAATGTATTGCTGCAATTTCCTCAGCACTTGTAATCGGAAATGTCACGTCAGGTCCACAATATGTTGTTACCTTTTAGCTTACAGTAAAACATGATTACAGAAAGCAGGGTTGGGATACAATTGAGCTAATGCTTACGACAGTACAACACTTCCCAGCTGAGAAGCCACACTGTCAGCTGCAGAGAGCAGCTCTCGCACCCCGAGGCCACGCAAGGCGCGAAATGCAAATTCTTTCTTTCCAATAAAGTCAAGGTTATAAAAGCCTTGCAAAGTTTGCAACAAGAAGAGAATACTGATAGAAGTAAGTTTGGACTACCAGCATGTTGAAATGCAAAAGTTCGGCCATTCGAGCCTGCTCCACCATTCATTCCCCTAAGAGTTCATTCATCAAAGGTAGGGGAGTCTAAAACTAGAGGGCATAGGTTTAAGGTGAGAGGGGAGAGATAGAAAAGTGTTCAGAGGGGCAATTTTTTCACACAGAGGGTGGTGAGTGTCTGGAACAAGCTGCCAGAGGTAGTAGTAGAGGCGGGTACAATTTTATCTTTTAAAAACATTTAGATAGTTACATGGGTACGATGGGTATAGAGGGATATGGGCCAAATGCGGGCAATTGGGATTAGCTTAGGAGTTTTTTTTAAAAAGGGCGGCATGGACAAGTTGGGCCGAGGGGCCTGTTTCCATGCTGTAAACCCCTATGACTCTATGACTCATTCTGATCATCGAATTCAATATCATGACTCTTCCCCGCCCCCCCACCCTCCCCCTTACTCACATATCACTTGATCCCTTTAGCCCCAAGAGCTATATCTAATTTATTCTTGAAATCACAATGTTTTAACCGCAGCTACCTTCTGTGGTAGTGAATTCCACTCACTCACCACCCTCTGGGTGAAGAAATTTCTCCTCACCTCAGTTCTAAAAGGTTTACCCCTTATCCTTAAACTATGACCCCTAGTTCTTGATTCTCCCACCATTGGGATGGTTTCCACCAGCCAGAATACTAGAAAAACTCCCTATTCGTTATTGAATTGTGTCATGGCACTTTTAACCTACATCTAAACCCTTGGAACCAACTGTTTCATGCTTTGTTTAATATCTAACACCTCCTCCGATGCAGTATCCTTCAGTGCTGTACTAGAATGTCATCGGATCATCTGCTCAAGTACTAATGGGTACAAAAGCCTAAAATATTCTGTGTCAGAGGGCAATGCTCCCAACCAAATCAAACTGGAAACATGTCAGATAAAGGCCAATACTCTCCCCCCCCCCCGCCCCCCTACACACAGGTAGGTCCTATGCAAAAGGGCCCCTGGACTGGCCTTGCACCTGTTTAGCTTTGGAAGGCCCCACCAAGACTGATGCTCCCACGAACACTTTGCTTAGGGTCACAGGAACGCGCACCTTTTTCCAGTCAGAATGCCTTCCCTTAAACTGACAGCTACAAGGTCTCCCAGCAAGTAAAACGCCAGAGTCATCATAACAAGACTGTTGGGCAGGAGCACGGATCCTCAATTTGCTTTCAGGCACTCAAGGAGAAAATGACAATTCCACATTTCAAAGGTTGTGAATGAAGCCCAGTCCATCACGCAAACCAGCCTCCCATGCATTGACTCTGTCTACAATTTCCATTGCCTTGGAAAAGCAGCCAGCATAATCAAGGATCCCTCGCACCCCGGACATTCTCTCTTCCACCTTCTTCCATCGGGAAAAAGATACAAAAGTCTGAGGTCACGCACCAACCGACTCAAGAACAGCTTCGTCCCTGCTGCCATCAGACTTTTGAATGGACCTACCTCGCATTAAGTTGATCTTTCTCTACAAACTGTAACACTACATTCTGCACTCTCTCCTTTCCTTCTCTATGAACGGTATGCTTTGTCTGTATAGCGCGCAAGAAACAACACTTTTCACTGTATACTAATACATGTGACAATAATAAATCAAATCAAAATCATTTTGGACCATACAATGAGAAAATTGTAGCATTCCATGGGACACCAACAGTAGAGGCGATAGCTACTCTTCTTGAACAGGGATCGACTCAAAACACTGACATTGACAAGGATTTTTAGCTGTGGAGATGCCGGCGTTGGACTGGGGTGAACACAGTAAGAGTTTTAATTTTTAGAAACAGAGTGTTTTAGATCCGACAAATTCAGATCTAAACTCCTGACTTCAGGGTTTCCCATCCAAGAATCACATGGGCACAATGTCAGGCACTCTCTCATCAACAATGCAAACATATAAAACACTGTACTTCGCTGCTACTGCAACCACTGTTACACACCACCACCCATGTGGAGAGGCGATGGCCGAGTGGTATTATCGCGCAGCTATTAATCCAGAAACTCAGCTAATGTTCTGGGGACCCGGGTTTGAATCCCACTACAGCAGATGGTAGAATTTGAATTCAATAAAAAATATCTGGAATTAAGAATCTACTGACGACCATGAAACGATTGTCGGAAAAACCCATCTGGTTCAACAATGTCCTTTAGGGAAGGAAATCTGCCAACCTTACCCGGTCTGGCTACATGCGACTCCAGAGCCACAATGTGGTTGACACTCAAATGCCCTCGGGCAATTAGGTATGGGCAATAAATGCTGGCCCAGCCAGCAATGCCCATGTCCCACGAATGAATTTTTAAAAAGTGGAACAAAAAGCAGCATTCAAGTTCTGTGATGGGCCTCAGGGAAAGACAGTAAGAGTTTTAACAACACCAGGTTAAAGTCCAACAGGTTTATTTGGTAGCAAATGCCATTAGCTTTCGGAGCGCTGCTCCTTCGTCAGGTGGAGTGGATATCTCAGGGAAAGGACAGAGCCAACTACCTTTCCCTACTCCTAATTGGTGACAAAGTGAAGGGAGAAAAAAAATATTGGGCAATAGGGGAAAAGAATAGGAGAATGGGGCTGATTTGGATAACTCTTTCAAAGAGCTGGCACAGAGATGATGGGCCAAATGGCCGCTCTGTCTGCTATCCGGTACCATTCTACGGTATACCAGAATAAGCATCGTGTGCACTTGTCAGGCAACATCGGAATCAAATTGCAGCTGCAATGCCACCCAAACACAGATAGTTTGCTGGCACTCTCACAAAACAAGGTGCTGGAGGGTTGTCAGAAGCTGCAAACTATTGACCAGCATTAGTCAGTGGCACTCAGGGGCTGGGAAAAAAGTGGGAATGAAAAACAAAAAGATCCTTCAAAAAAGGATGAATCATCAAAAGGATAATAATGAGTTCCAGGACAAGCGCAGAGAGCTATTAACCTCCCCATGAATCATTTTAATATTTGACACTGATGAGCATCAAAGAAAGCGATTGCATTATCCAATCCCCAATGTAAGAAATAAATGCAAAGAAAATACAGATTTGCATTTCTGTAGTGCCTTTCACAACCTAAGGGGCAATTAGAGATGGGCAATGAATGCTGGCCCAGTCAGTGAAGACCATAGAAATCCGACAGTGCAGAAGGAGGCCATTCGGTCCATCAAGCCTGCACTGACTCTCGGAAAGAGCATCTGGCACAACTCACCTAACCCTGTGCATTTGTCATGGCCAACCCACCTAACCGGCACATCTTTGGACTGTTGGAGGAAACCCACGCAGACACGGGGAGAATGTGCAGACTCCACACAGACAGTGACCCAAGCCGGGAATGGAACCTGGATACCTGGCGCTGTGAGGCAGCAGTGCTAACCACTGTGCCACCTCACCCCCTACCTTTCATCTCCCTCCTCTTCCCTCATATTCTGTCCTCCCAGTCTCCCCCTTCGAACTCTCCCCCTCACCCCTCCACCCACACCGTTTCCCCTTTCACCTTCTACCCTCCCCCCTGCCCCCTCTCCTCATTCTGCCCCCCCCCACCCTCCCCATCCTTTCCCCCTACTCTTCCGCTCTCCCCCACGCTCTCACCCTTCCCCACCACCCTCAGCCCCCCTCACTCCTCCCCCTCACTTTCCCCCATCCTTCCTCCCCCTTCCTCCCTCACCGTCCCCGCCTCCTCCCTCACCGTCCCCCCCCTCACCCCTCACCGTCGTCGTCCCCCTCCCCCCTCACCGTCGTCGTCCCCCTCCCCCCTCACCGTCGTCGTCCCCCACCCCCCTCACCGTCCCCCCCTCCCCCCTCACTGTCCAACCCCTCCCCCCTCACCGTCCCCCCCCTCCCCCCTCACCGTCCCCCCCCTCCCCCCTCACCGTCCCCCCCCCCCCCGCCCTCACCGTCCCCCCCCCGTCCCCCCTCACCGTCCCCCCCCCCCCCTCCTCCTCCCTCACCGTCCCCCCCCGGTCACCGTCCCCCACCCTCCTCCCTCACCGTCCCCCACCCTCCTCCCTCACCGCCCCCCCCCCATCCTCCCTCACCGTCCCCCCTCTCCTCCCTCACTGTCCCCCCCTCCTCCCTCACCGTCCCCCCCTCCTCCCTCACCGTCCCCCCCTCCTCCCTCACCGTCCCCCCCCTCCTCCCTCACCGTCCCCCCTCCTCCCGCACCGTCCCCCCCCCTCCTCCCTCACCGTCCCCCCCCCTCCTCCCTCACCGTCCCCCCCCCTCCTCCCTCACCGTCCCCCCCCTCCTCCCACACCGTCCTCCCCCCCCCTCCTCCCTCACCGTCCCCCCCTCCTCCCTCACCGTCCCCCCCTCCTCCCTCACCGTTCCCCCCCTCCTCCCTCACCGTTCCCCCCCTCCTCCCTCACCGTCCCCCCCTCCTCCCTCACCGTCCCCCCCTCCTCCCTCACCGTCCCCCCCTCCTCCCTCACCGTCCCCCCCTCCTCCCTCACTATCCGTCCCCCCTCCTCCCTCACTATCCGTCCCCCCTCCTCCCTCACTATCCGTCCCCCCCTCCTCCCTCACTATCCGTCCCCCCCTCCTCCCTCACTATCCTCCCCCCTCCTCCCTCACTATCCTCCCCCCTCCTCCCTCACTATCCTCCCCCCTCCTCCCTCACTATCCTCCCCCCTCCTCCCTCACTATCCTCCCCCCTCCTCCCTCACTATCCTCCCCCCTCCTCCCTCACTATCCTCCCCCCTCCTCCCTCACTATCCTCCCCCCTCCTCCCTCACTATTTTCCCCCCTCCCTCACTATCCTCCCCCCTCCTCCCTCACTATCCTCCCCCTCCCTCACTATCCTCCCCCCTCCTCCCTCACTATCCTCCCCCCCTCCTCCCTCACTATCCTCCCCCCCTCCTCCCTCACTATCCTCCCCCCCTCCTCCCTCACTATCCTCCCCCCCTCCTCCCTCACTATCCTCCCCCCCCTCCTCCCTCACTATCCTCCCCTCCCTCCTCCCTCACTATCCTCCCCCCCTCCTCCCTCACTATCTTCCCCCTCCTCCCTCACTATCCTCCCCCCCTCCTCCCTCACTATCCTCCCCCCCTCCTCCCTCACTATCCTCCCCCCCTCCCTCACTATCTCCCCCCCTCCTCCCTCACTATCCTCCCCCCCCCCCCCCCCTCCTCCCCTCACTATCCTCCCCCCCCCTCCTCCTCCCTCACTATCCTCCCCCCCTCCCTCACTATCCTCCCCCCTCCCTCACTATCCTCCCCCCCTCCTCCCTCACTATCCTCCCCCCCTCCTCCCTCACTATCCTCCCCCCTCCTCCCTCACTATCCTCCCCCCTCCTCCCTCACTATCCTCCCCCCTCCTCCCTCACTATCCTCCCCCCTCCTCCCTCACTATCCTCCCCCCCTCCTCCCTCACTATCCTCCCCCCTCCTCCCCCTCCTCTCTCACTATCCTCCCTCACTATCCTCCCCCCCTCCCTCACTATCCTCCCCCCCCTCCCTCACTATCCTCCCCCCCCTCCTCCCTCACTATCCTCCCCCCCCTCCTCCCTCACTATTTTCCCCCTCCCTCACTATCCTCCCCCCCTCCTCCCTCACTATCCTCCCCCCTCACTATCCTCCCCCCTCCTCCCTCACTATCCTCCCCCCCTCCTCCCTCACTATCCTCCCCCCCTCCTCCCTCACTATCCTCCCCCCCTCCTCCCTCACTATCCTCCCCCCTCCTCCCTCACTATCCTCCCCCCCTCCTCCCTCACTATCCTCCCCCCCACTATCCTCCCCCCTCCTCCCTCACTATCCTCCCCCCCTCCTCCCTCACTATCCTCCCCCTCCTCCCTCACTATCCTCCCCCCCTCCTCCCTCACTATCCTCCCCCCCTCCTCCCTCACTATCCTCCCCCCCTCCTCCCTCACTATCCTCCCCCCCTCCTCCCTCACTATCCTCCCCCCCCTCCTCCCTCACTATCCTCCCCCCCCTCCTCCCTCACTATCCTCCCCCCCTCCCTCACTATCCTCCCCCCTCCCTCACTATCCTCCCCCCCTCCTCCCTCACTATCCTCCCCCCCTCCTCCCTCACTATCCTCCCCCCTCCTCCCTCACTATCCTCCCCCCTCCTCCCTCACTATCCTCCCCCCTCCTCCCTCACTATCCTCCCCCCTCCTCCCTCACTATCCTCCCCCCTCCTCCCTCACTATCCTCCCCCCCTCCTCCCTCACTATCCTCCCCCCCTCCTCCCCCTCCTCTCTCACTATCCTCCCTCACTATCCTCCCCCCCTCCCTCACTATCCTCCCCCCCCTCCCTCACTATCCTCCCCCCCCTCCTCCCTCACTATCCTCCCCCCCCTCCTCCCTCACTATCCTCCCCCCCCTCCTCCCTCACTATCCTCCCCCCCCTCCTCCCTCACTATCCTCCCCCCCCTCCTCCCTCACTATCCTCCCCCCCCTCCTCCCTCACTATCCTCCCCCCCCTCCTCCCTCACTATCCTCCCCCCCCTCCTCCCTCACTATCCTCCCCCCCTCCTCCTCCCTCACTATCCTCCCCCCCTCCTCCTCCCTCACTATCCTCCCCCCCTCCTCCTCCCTCACTATCCTCCCCCCCTCCTCCCTCACTATCCTCCCCCCCTCCTCCCCCCTCACTATCCTCCCCCCCCCTCCTCCCCCCTCACTATCCTCCCCCCCCCTCCTCCCCCCTCACTATCCTCCCCCCCCCTCCTCCCCCCTCACTATCCTCCCCCCCCTCCTCCCCCCTCACTATCCTCTGGGCCTCACTCACCGCACTCTGGAGACTTCCCCCTTCCTGCAGCTGGTGAACAGTTCGCTGGTGTCCATCTCTGCGCTGCTCTGAGACTGGGATTGGCAGCATGGGCCCGGCTGTCCCGCTTGTTATTATTGACGGTGCAGCGAGCGGCCCCCCGGAGGCGGCACCGCAACCCAATGTAAACACAGCCCGGCCAGCACCACTGCGCCTGCGCGGCCTGCCCGCCACAGCGCCCCTGCCGCCCGGGAGGAGCAGCGACTGCTCTCAGCACACACCATTGCGCAGCCTGCCTGGCACAGCGCCACCAACCGCCTGGGAGGAGCAGAGACTCCTCACACTGCACACCACTGCGGAGCCTGCCCGGCTCAGCGCCACCAGGCGGCCGGGAGGAGCAGCGACTCCTCATCACACACCACTGCGGAGCCTGCCTGTTAACTCACTTGATGAACGAGCAGCGCTCCGAAAGCTCGCGCTACCAAATAAACCTGTTGGACTTTAACCTGGTGTTGTGAGATTACTTACTGTGCCCACCCCAGTCCAATGCCGGCATCTCCACATCGAGCCTGCCTGGCACAGCGCCCCCGCCGCCCGGGAGGAGTAGCGACTCCTCACGCCAGACACGACTGTGCAGCCTGCCCGTCACAGCGCCACCAGGCGTCCGGGAGGAGTAGCGACTCCTCACACTGCACACCACTGCGCAGCGTGCCCGTCACAGCGCCCCTGCCGCCCGGGAGGAGTAGCGACTCCTCACACCACACACGACTGCGCAGCGTGCCCTGCGCAGCGTGCCCGTCACAGCGCCACCAGGCGCCCGGGAAGATCACCGACACCCCTCACTCACCTCTGTGCAGCCACAGCGCCACCAACCGCCCTAGGGGGAGCACCGACACCTCCAAACGCAAACCATTGCGCAGCCTGCCCGTTGCAGCGCCACCAGCTGCCCGGGAGGAGCACCTCCAACCAATATGCAGCCTGCACAGCACAGCGCCACCAGGCGCCCACAGGAGGAATACCAGGTCCTCCGACCACTGCGCAGCCTGCTGGTCACAAGGCTCCCTGCAGCCAGGGAGGAGCACCAACAACTCCTTTCACACTTCATTTGGCTTCAGTTGAGCTGGAGGAAATTTTGGATGTTCCAGGTCTTAAAAGCAGGCAGTTGAAGAGGGCGGCACGATAGCACAGTGGTTAGCACTGCTGCTTCACAGCTCCAGGGACCTGGGTTCGATTCCTGGCTTGGGTCACTGTGTGGAGTTTGCACATTCTCCTCATGTTTGCTTGGGTTTCCTCCGGTTTCCTCCCACAGTCCAAAAATGTGCGGGTTAGGTTCATTGGCCGTGCTAAAAATTGCCCTTAGTGTCCTGGAATGCATGGGTTAGTGGGTAAATATGTAAGGATATGGGGGTAGGGCCTGGGTGGGATTGTGGTCGGTGCAGACTTGATGGGTCGAATGGCCTCTTTCTGTACTGTAGGGTTTCTATGTTTCTTCTATGAGTGTAGCAGTTGCCCTTGTTTTACCCTCATTGTCCACAGGGGTTGAATTGCATCCTTGCTTCTTGCTATTCCAAGATCACCATTGCTTGATCTTTGACAGTGGTTTTTTTCTTATTTTTTTCTTATCTTTACAGCATGGAAACAGACCCTTCGGCCCAACTTGTCAATGCTGGCCTTTTATTTACCGCTAAGCTAGCCCCAATTGCCCACGTTTGGCCCATATCCCTCTATACCCATCTTATCCATGTAATTGTCTAAACGCTTTTTAAATGACAAAATTGTACCCGCCTCTACTACTACCTCTGGCAGCTTGTTCCAGACACTCACCACCCTCTGTGTGAAAAAATTGCCCCTCTGGGCACTTTTGTATCTCTCCCCTCTCACCTTAAACCTATGCCCTCTAGTTTTAGGGCGGCACGGTAGCACAGTGGTTAGCACTGCTGCTTCACAGCTCCAGGGTCCCGGGTTCGATTCCCGGCTCGGGTCACTGTCTGTGTGGAGTTTGCACATTCTCCTCGTGTCTGCGTGGGTTTCCTCCGGGTGCTCCGGTTTCCTCCCACAGTCCAAAGATGTGCGGGTTAGGTTGATTGGCCAGGTTAAAAATTGCCCCTTAGAGTCCTGAGATGCGTAGGTTAGTGGGATCAGCGGGTAAATATGTGGGGGTAGGGCCTGGGTGGGATTGTGGTTGGTGCAGACTCGATGGGCCGAATGGCCTCATTCTGCACTGTCGGGTTTCTATGATTCTAGACTCCCCTACCTTTGGGAAAAGATGTTGACTATCTACCTTGTCTATGCCCCTCATTATTTTTATTTGATTGACAATGGTTGGTCCTCTGGATGATAAAAAGTCATTAACCTGAATAGTTGTCTCTGTTTCTTTCTTCATCAATGCTGGCAGACCAGCTGAGTATTTCCAGATTTTTTTTCTGTTTTTATTTCAGGCTTCCAGTATTCACGGTATTTCGCTTTTGCGTTGACCCCATGTTGACTTGGCCAACAATGATCATGTCCTCCTATCCTCAATGGGTTGCCCATTGAGTTAGGTTCAAGCCTCACTCTGTGGACATGGCTGACACTGTGGGGCGCATGGTGGCACAGTGGTTAGCACTGCTACCTCACAGCTCCAGGGAACCGGGTGCATTGGCCATGCTAAATTCTCCCACAGTTCACGCCAAACCCCTAAGTCGGTACGGGGTGAACCCCAGTTGTTATATATGTATTTAGCAAAATATGATACAGGAGGAGCCACAAAGGAGGCCTCGTAACTTAAACACTGGGAAACCCTTTATTACAGGCACAGTGGTTAGCACTGCTGCATCACAGCTCCAGGGACCCAGGTTCGATTCCCGGCTTGGGTCACTGTGTGGAGTCGGCACATTCTCCCCGTGTCTGCGTGGGTTTCCTCCGGGTGCTCCGGTTTCCCCCCACAGCCCGAAAGACGTGCTGGTTAGGTGCATTGGCCGAGTTAAATTCTCCCTTATTGTACCCAAACAGGCGCCGGAGTGTGGCGACTAGGGGATTTTCATAGTAACTTCACTGCAGTGTTAATATAAAACCTACTTGTGATGCCAATAAAATTTTAAAAATAAAGGCTTTATACCATTTCAGTCCAAGGCTTTTGTACGCAAGGGTTCTACATCGGAAGAACTCCAGATTTCAATGTGAATAAAAGTTATTTTTAAATCTGAAGATTTAAGCAATGTTCCAAAGCTGGAGCTTTAGGAGGTTAAGGCAAAGGTGCAAAGAACATTTTGGCATATTTTCTCTGTATACGCTAATCCACATTCGTGTTAAAGTTAGCTGTGGTAATATAATCAGGGCCTAGTTTTAAGGCTGATTAAATTGGATATCTTAAATTAAAGAATTGGGAATATTAAAATCAAACACAGTCAAACCTCGGGCAGGCCAATTGTACAAATACACAAGCATGTCTGGGCCTGACTCATCAACCACCCATCAAAAGTCCCAGCAGGAGATCATCGCACCCCATTGAAATGCACCGGCCTATTGTTAGAAGCCCAGATCGGGCCAGACTTTCTGTCACCAAGAGTTCCTGCAGTTACCTTATCTGACAACAGGTTACACGTAAGCAACAGCATAGAGATGGACACCTGGGGGGCGGACCCTGGTGTCCTGTCAGGCAGACATCAAGAAACCCACTGGGTATTGGAACCCCCTCCTGGGACCTCATTGGCCGGAAGCCAGAGAAGTTTCTGGAAAGGCAAGCAGGCAGGGGGATAAAGGTGCATATCTCGGATACACCAGCAGCGAAGACTCGACGAGGGAGGCGACCTTGACCATTCGGAAGACTGACCAGATAAGGAAGGAAGGAAGAAGCTGCCATCGAGATTCACCTTCGTGATGACGGACCAGAGGGACTCAGAGAATCGGGCCTGCAGTTTAACCAAGCCACCTTTGCGGGTAGTATACTTGAATCTGGGGTATCCTCTTGTTTTATGTGGGTAATTTAAGGGTTAATAGTGTTATTATTAATAAACTTGTTGAACCTTTACTTGTGTTTGTCCTTTGTCCATCTTGCAAATAAGGGCACCGGGGTAAAACCTTGGAGTAAGCAAACTGGTCAAAAGTATCTGAGAATTAACAGGTACAACATAGCAAACTTTGAATATTTACCTCACTATGAAGTTTCTCCGAAAGTAATTTTTAAAAAAGTTTATTTATTAGTGTCACAAGTAGGTTTACATTAACACTGCAATGAAGTTACTGTGAAAATTCCCGAGTCGCCACACTCCGGCGCCTGTTCGGGTACATTGTGGGAGAATTTAGCGTGGCCAATGCACCTAACCAGCACGTCTTTCAGACTGTGGGAGGAAACCGGAGCACCCGGAGGAAACCCACGCAGACACGGGGAGAACGTGCAAACTGCACAGACAGTGACCCAAGCTGGGAATCGGACCTGGGTCCCTGGCGCTGTGAGGCGGCAGTGCTAACGACTGTGCCACCCCATTTGCATCATGTAGAAGCCTTGGATTTAATTAGTATGAGGTCCTTGGATTAATTTTGTGTTAAACCCCTGTATCTGCTCAGCGTAAGACTGCTGAGTGTGTTGTCAGACCCTAGGATCGATATAGTATCAGTTGACTGCTTATTGAGTCACTGACTGTCATTCATTATCATCAACTTTCACTGAGCAGTGCATAGATTGGATGGAGTGGCTCCCAAGGCAGTCGTGTTGTCCTGAATGAGTATAATAAATAAAGGCCACAAGAGCTAAGCTTGATCGGTCTATCAAAGTCGTCACATTGCAAAGATTGATGACTACTCCAAAGGCATTCTACCTGATTTTATCAAGGGTGCAGATTGTGGGAAGTTTTTCTTCCCCCCCCCGTGTCATGTTAGGTGCCAATTGAAGAGTGGGTTACTGTGATCTAATCACCAGATTGAACATGAGACAATATTAACA
The DNA here is from genome assembly GCF_964213995.1 of Mustelus asterias. Taxonomy (NCBI): domain Eukaryota; kingdom Metazoa; phylum Chordata; class Chondrichthyes; order Carcharhiniformes; family Triakidae; genus Mustelus; species Mustelus asterias. The sequence continues at coordinate 154,538,397 of NC_135803.1, read as the reverse complement.
AGGTGTGATTTCAGTATTTATTTCTCAGGATCATACAACAGGCTATCAGACCCTGTGTTCTCATGGAGGTTGCAGTGTGTTATCTGTTAGTAACACCTTAACGCTTTGAGATCAATAAAGTGGGAGGCATTCACTCAGGGCGGTGAATGATTATCCAGGTGCTGGGTGCTTCCAGTATCTTGTCCGAGAGTCCATTCATCATGGGTTAGGCAATGGCTGTTGCTAAACCACTGAATGTATTCTCACCCAATATGCACATTCCAGCTGGAGTCTGGGAATAGCAATCCAGTAAGAAGTTTAACAACACCAGGTTAAAGTCCAACAGGTTTATTTGGTAGCAAAAGCCACACAAGCTTTCGGAGCTCCAAGCCCCTTCTTCAGGTGAGTGGGAATTCTGTTCACAAACAGAGCTTATAAAGACACAGACTCAATTTACATGAATAATGGTTGGAATGCGAATACTTACAACTAATCAAGTCTTTAAGAAACAAAACAATGTGAGTGGAGAGAGCATCAAGACAGGCTAAAAAGATGTGTATTGTCTCCAGACAAGACAGCCAGTGAAACTCTGCAGGTCTAGGCAACTGTGGGGGTTACAAATAGTGTGACATGAACCCAATATCCCGGTTGAAGCCTTGGGTTCATGTCACACTATTTGTAACCCCCACAGTTGCTTAGACCTGCAGAGTTTCACTGGCTGTCTTGTCTGGAGACAATACACATCTTTTTAGCCTGTCTTGATGCTCTCTCCACTCACATTGTTTTGTTTCTTAAAGACTTGATTAGTTGTAAGTATTCGCATTCCAACCATTATTCATGTAAATTGAGTTTGTGTCTTTATATGCTCTGTTTGTGAACAGAATTCCCACTCACCTGAAGAAGGGGCTTGGAGCTCCAAAAGCTTGTGTGGCTTTTGCTACCAAATAAACCTGTTGGACTTTAACCTGGTGTTGTTAAACTTCTCACTGTGTTTACCCCAGTCCAACGCCGGCATCTCCACATCATGAATAGCAATCCAGAACAGGGGCCTAAGTGAATGAAAGAATAGTGTTTGCATATTGCCTGGCCTGGCAAACTGACCCAACATGCCTTACAACTAATGGAAATATTTTGGAATCATAGAATCCCTGCAGTGCATTTGGCCCATCGAGTCTGCACCAACAACAGTCCCATTCAGTTCCTATCCCCTTGGCCACATGTATTTACCCCGAAAAGGGGCAATTTAGCATGGCCAATCAATCTAACCTGCACATCTTTAGAGCACCTGGAGGAAACCCGAGGCCGGAATCGAACCCGGGTCCCTGGCGCTGTGGGGCAATTGTGCTAACCACTGTGCCATCTTGCTGCCCATAGTTAAGAACTAGGATCCAATCAGTGGCACACTCATGTATTGTTGTGCTGACTTAATTGGCACAATTGACTCATAAAGGGCCAGAGAGCTGATCAGGCAACTGGCTTCCTCTTGTGGCAGGCTGCAATTAGCCTGTTGACTGCATCCTTACAGGGTACAGAATACAGGGCACTCCCTTATCCCAGCGCACAAAGGCTGCAGATTAAACAAGCCATCTATCTGTAACAGCCTGCCACCCGGACACTGATCCCTGACATTCAAACCTCTATAACCAGTGGTTGTAAGTCATTGTTGTAATCAAGAGCACAACGGCCCATTTTCACACAACAAAGCGTTGAGATGAACGACCATTTAATTGCCGGAATTTTACCGCCTTGCCTGTCTGAGGCTCGGGGCGGGTAAGGCGATAAAATTCCGGCAAATATGTTTTAATAATGGTGACTGAAAGACAACTTGTGGCTCCATCTCCACATAGTTCATCACATGGACCGCCATGGTCCAAGAAGGGGCCGCACGGTGGTACAGTGGTTAGCACCGCTGCCTCACAGCGCCAGGGACCCGGGTTCGATTCCGGCCTCGGGTCACTGTCTGTGTGGAGTTTGCACCCGTGTCTATGTGGGTTTCCTCCGGGTCCTCTGATTTCCTCCCACAGTCCAAAGATGTGCGGGTTAGGTGGATAGGCCATGCTAAATTGCCCCTTAGTGTCAGGGGGACCAGCTAGGGGAAATGCATGCCGTTACGGGGATAGGGCCTGGCTGGGATTGCAGTTGGTAGATATTCGATAGCCTCCTCTGTACTGTAGGGATTCTATGAAGGTGGCTCACCACTACTTTTTGGAGGAAAATTAGGGGCAGCTACAAATGCCAGCCTTGCCAGGGACACCCACACCCCATGAAATAATTTTTAAAAAATGATATCAGGAAGAACTCCTTCACTGTTCTTTATCGTGTATTGTAATTTTTTACACCTATGCTTGAGAGGGCAGACAAGTTTTCGATTTAACATCTTAATTGAAAGGCATGTACCTCTGACAGTGCAGCACTCCCTCACCCCTATAAATGGGAGTATCAATCTGGATATTGTATTTGAATCTCCGGAGCAGAACTTTAAGCTCAAAGGCAGGAATGTCACCCACAGAATCACAGCTGACAATACTGAAAATGATGCTCTTTTCCTGACTTGTGGTCTATTATTATTAAAAGAGAAAATGCTGGAAAATCTCAGCAGGTCTGGCAGCATCTGTACGGAGAGAAAAGAGCTGACGTTTCGAGTCCAGATGACTCTTTGTCAAAGCAGTCTATTATTATCTGGTCTATTATTATCCTTCCTTGCTCCTAATGTGAATTTCCGGGACGGACAGCGCTGGATAGCAGGTTCCTGTTCGTGAATCACATCTTCAGCGAAAAGTGGCATTGGGATTTATATTAATACATGAAGCCAAACTGTGACAGAATGTCAGAAAAACTACTGCATTTGCAACACATTTGTACTGAGAGGTAACCAGTCTCCCACAGGAGGTTGATGAGCAAAATAAAAGCACACGGGATAGGATGCAATGTACGATGATGGATTAAGGATTGGTTAACAGACGAACAACAGAGAGTAGGAATAAATGGGTCATTCCTACGCTGGAAGGCTGTGGCTAGTGGGGTACCGCAAGGATCAGTACCTGAGCCCCAGCTGTTCACAATATACATCAATGATTCGGATGTGGGAACCAAATGTAATTTTCCCAAGTCTGTGGATGACACAAAGCAAGGCAGGAATGTGCGTTCTGAGAATGATGCAAAGTAGGTTAGTGAGCGGGCAAGAACATGGCAGATGGAATATAATGTGGAGAAATGTGAGGTAATCAATTTTGGTAGGAAGAACAGATGTGCAGAGTATTCCCCAAACAGTAAGAAATTAGAAAGTGTCGATATACAGAGGGACCTGGGTGTCATTGTCCATAAGTCACTGAAGGCTAACGTGCAGGTGCAGCAAGCTATTAGGAAGGCTAATGGAATGTTAGCCTTTATCACAAGTGGATTTGAGTACAGGAGCAGTGAGGTCTTGCTTCAATTGTATTGGAGCTTGGTTAGGCCGCACCTGGAGCACTCTGTGCTGTTTTGGTCCCCTTACCTCAGGAAGGATTTTATTGCCATTGAGGGAGCGCAACGAAGGTTCACCAGACTTGTTCCGGGGGTGATGGGACTGTTTCATGAACAGAGATTGGGCAAACTGGGCCTGTATTCTCTAGAGTCTTAAAGAATGAGAGGGGATGTCATTGAAACCTACAGAATCGTTAAAGGAATAGGCCGTGTAGACGCGGGTATGATGCTTCCCTTGGCTGGGGAGTCTAGATGTGGAGTTGCCGGCGTTGGACTGGGGTAAACACAGTAAGAAGTCTCACAACACCAGGTTAAAGTCCAACAGGTTTATTTGGTAGCAAAAGCCACAACCAAATTTGCTACCAAATAAACCTGTTGGACTTTAACCTGGTGTTGTGAGACTTCTTACTGGGCAGTCTAGAACTAGGGGTCAAAATAAGAGATAAGGAGAAATTTCTTTGCACAGACGGCTGTGAATCTTTGGAATTCTCTCCCACGGAGCGCTGTGGAAGCTCGGTCATCGAGTATGTTTAAAGCAGAGATTGATGGATTTCAGATTAACAATAACGTAAAGGGTTAGGGAGATAGTGTGTGTAAAAGGCATTGCAGTGTCTGATCAGCCATGATTGAACTGAATGGTGGAACAGGCTCGATGGGCTTTGTGGTCTACTCCTGTTCCCATGCTCTGAATATTACAATATGTAAACACATGGAATTCATGGAGTAAAATATAATCTCATTTCTTATTTGGAAGAAAATAATGTCCAACTCACAGTTTCTGAGCAGAAATCTTCACATTTTATTTATCCTCCAATGTTTGCAGTGGGGGTGGGGTCATTATTACTTTTGCCAATACTGTCAAACATCCCCCTGAAACAGATTATCTAAATATTATCCAGTCGCTATTTGTGGGAGGTTGCAGAGCAGAAATTGGCTGCTGCATTAGGGTTTCCTTGAATCATACAATGGTTACAGCACAGTAGGAGGCTATTCAGTCCGTCGATTCCATACTGGTTCCCTGCAAAAGCAGTTTCGCCAGTCTCATGCCCCCCCCCCCACCCCCCGCCGTCCTTTTCTTGCAGCCCTGAATTATTTTCTTTCAGATAATGTGAAGTCTGCACGTTCTCCCCGTGTCTGCGTGGGTTTCCTCCGGGTGCTCCAGTTTCCTCCCACAGTCCAAAGATGTGCGGATTGGGGGGGTGGGTGGGATTGGCCATGCTAAATTGCCCCTCAGTAACCCAAGATGTTTAGATTAGATGGATTAGCCATGGTATATGTGGGGATTGGGTTGGGGGAGAGGGCCTGGGTGAGATGCTCCGTGTCAGAGTCAGTGCAGACTCGATGGGCTGAATGGCCTCTTCTGCACTGTAGAGGTTTTATGATTCTATGAAAACTGACCCAGGTGAACCGGGGTGAAGTTGAAGAGAGGAGGCACCATTGAAAACAAGTGAAAAAGGGTGGATCCAAGAGCAAAAACAAAGGGAAAAAAAGGTTGCAGTTGCTGGTTCTGTTATTTTAAAGGAACCGATCGATTAGAAGTAGACGTACAGTGCACAGGGTCATCACTGAGAATTTACATTAAAAGATTCTGCTGGATCATGCCGTCATTGCCACAGTGAGTGCAGCTGTGGAGGCTCTGGGAAAGTGCTCCACTTTGTCAGTTCTTTGGCTGATGTCAAATGATAATCGGGAGCTAAACCCTTGAAGAAAAGTAATTGGAATCCTACCTGAGGATGATCAGAACTCTGAAGGACTTTGTGGCTGAAATCAGTGCCATAAATGCTAAGTAATGCCTAGAAGAATCATAGAATATCTACAGTGTAGAAGGAGGCCATTCGGCCCATTGTGTCTGCACCGACAACAATCCCATCCAGGCCTTATCCCAGTAACCCCACGAATTTACCCTGTTAATCCCCCTGACACTAAGGGGCAATTTAGCATGGCCAATCAACCTAACCCGCACATCTTTGGAGTGTGGGAGGAAACCGGAGCACCCAGAGGAAACCCACACAGACACGGGGAGAATGTGCAAACTCCACACACACAGTGACCCAAGGCTGGGAATCAAACCCACGCTGTAAGGCAGCAGTGCTAAGCACTGTGTCACCGTGCCGCCCTCTGGTACATCTATCAGACCCATCTTCGTTGTATCTCCTATTTAATGTGTCATTTAGAGTTTATATTTGCCACAATTTGCTTGTTAATTCACGTTTAGTTTATATTGATTTTGGGTTTGATTGTTAAAGTGAAAGTTGTAAAAAGTGAAATCTTATCCATTAGTTTTCTTGCTGGTGTCGTTTAGTAATTTGGTTCTTTAGGTTCGCTTGTTTCCATGGAGATTCAAATATTTTCAATGACTTTGTCAATCATCCCTGCCACCTTGGGTGGCATGGTGGCACAGTGGTTAGCACTGCTGCCTCGCAGCGCCAGGGACCCAGGTTTGATTCCCAGCCTGGGTCACTGTCTGTGAGGAGTCTGCACGTTCTCCCCACGTCTGTGTGGATCTCCTCCGGGTGCTCCGGTCTCCTCCCACAGTCCGAAAGACGTGCTGGTTAGGTGGATTAGCCGTGCTAAATTCTCCCTCAATGTACCCAAACAGGTGCCGGAGTGTGGTGACTAGGGGATTTTCACAGTAACTTCATTGCAGTGTTAATGTAAGCCTACTTATAGAACAAAGAAAATTACAGCATAGGAACTGGCCCTTCGGCCCTCCAAGCCTGTGTGACACTAATAAAAAACTATAAACTTTAAACTAAATTTCAACAATTTGTACACATACACCCCCAGGACACACTGTTTCTGCACCAGTTTTAGAATTGGAGCCTTTATTTTATGTTTCCTCTCCTTGTTCTTCCCATTACTTCTGAGGCTTTATAAAGCACTGGTTAGGCCCCATTTGGAGTACTGTGAGCAATTTTGGGCCCCACACCTCAGGAAGGACATACTGGCACTGGAGCGGGTCCAGCAGAGATTCACACGGATGATCCCAGGAATGGTAGGCCTGACATACGATGAACGTCTGAGGATCGTGGGATTATATTCATTGGAGTTTAGGAGGTTGAGGGGAGATCTGATAGAAACTTACAAGATAATGAACGGCTTAGATAGGATGGACGTAGGGAAGTTGTTTCCATTAACAGGGGAGACTAGGACGCGGGGGCACAGCCTTAGAATAAAAGGGAGTCACTTTAGAACAGAGATGAGGAGAAATTTCTTCAGCCAGAGAGTGGTGGGTCTGTGGAATTCATTGCCACAGAGGGCTGTGGAGGCCGAGACGTTGAGCGTCTTCAAGACAGAAATTGATAAATTCTTGATTTCTCGAGGAATTAAGGGCTATGGGGAGAGAGCGGGTAAATGGAGTTGAAATCAACCATGATTGAATGGTGGAGTGGACTCGATGGGCCGAATGGCCTTACTTCCGCTCCTATGTCTTATGGTCTTATGGTCTTATTAGAAGTAGTACTTCACACTTCTGCCTCGGAACACTTCAAAATACTTCATTGCAGTCAATGGAAGAAAACATTGGAAAAGGTTTATGATGTTTGGCCAATTGACATTGTGCATTTTAAAGCATCACCAAAGGTTCAAATTAGTCGTTGAAAGTCAACGGCACACGCAGTCTTTGGTGTGTGAAGCACTTGCCCTCGTTTTCCAATCCCTCCATTGCCTCCCCGCGCCCCCCCCCCCATAATGTCCTTCAGCTCCTCATCCCTCTCCGAGATCCCTGTGTTCCTCCCATTCCCACCTCTTGGACATCCCCAGTTTTCAGCGCTCCATCATTGCTCCACCATCAGCTCACTGGGCCCTAACCCCTGGAACTCCCAGTCTCATCCTCTGCAACCCGCTCTCCTCTCTTAAAGACCTCCTTAAAACCTGCCCCTTTGAACCAAGGCTTTGGCCACTTGCCCCAGTATCTCCTTAAGTAGCTCAGCGTCAAATTCTGTTTGAATATCTTCCTGTGAAACAATTTGGGATGCTTTACATTGCCGGCGGTGCTATGCCAATGAAAGTTGTTGTTGTAACTTGGAGAAACTTGGTTTGTTCTCACTAGAACGACGGAGGTTAAGGGGCGACCTGATAGAGGTTTACAAGATTGTGAGGGGCATGGACAGAGTGGATAGTCAGAAGCTTTTTCCCAGGGTGGAAGAGTCAATTACTAGGGTTACATAGGTTTACGGTGTGAGGAAAAGGTTTAAAGGAGTTTATAGAATCCCTACAGTGCAGAAGGAGGCCACTCGGCCTATTGAGTTTGCACTGACAACAATCCCACCCTGGCCCAATCCTTGAAACCCCACATATTTACCCCACTAATCCCTCTAACATAGACATCCCAGGACACTAAGGAGCAATTTTAGCATGGCCAATCAACCTAACCCGCACATCTTTGGACTGTGGGAGGAAACCGGAGCACCCGGAGGAAACCCACGCAGACACGAGGAGAATGTGCAAACTCCACACAGACAGTGACCCAAGCCGGGAATCGAACCCAGGTCCCTGGAGCGGTGAGGCAGCAGTGCTAACCACTGTGCTACCGTGAGATGCAAGAGGCAAGTTTTTTTTTTTACACAGAGGGTAGTGGGTGCCTGGAACTCACTGCCGGGGGAGGTAGTGGAAGCGGATACGCTAGTGACTTTTAAGGGGCATCTTGACCAATACATGAATAGGATGGGTCCCCAGAAGGATAGGGGGTTTTAGTTCATTCGGGCAGCATGGTCGGTGCAGGCTTAGAGGGCCGAAGGGCCTGTTCCTGTGCTGTAATTTCCTTTGTTCTTTGTAGAAAAGAAACATAGAAAACCCTACAGTGCAGAAGGAGGCCATTCGGCCCATCGAGTCTGCACCAACCACAATCCCACCCAGGCCCTACCCCCACATATTTACCCGCTAATCCCTCTAACTACACATCTCAGGGACAATTTTTAACCTGGCCAATCAACCTAACCCGCACATCTTTGGACTGTGGGAGGAAAACGGAGCACCCGGAGGAAACCCACGCAGACACGAGGAGAATGTGCAAACTCCACACAGACAGTGACCCGAGCCGGGAATCGAACCCAGGACCCTGGAGCTGTGAAGCAGCAGTGCTAACCACTGTGCTACCGTGCCGCCCGTATGTTTAGACTTCTGTCAAAGATGCCTGTGTCAATGTTTTTATTAGGAACTGCCTTTGTGGTGACATTTATGTGGACGATAGCAGAATAATTCACTGCCCACTCTTCACCCCTGATTAGTACAAGTTACTCAATCTACGAGTGACATTTAGTGAAAGGCATCAGTCTGATATCAGTGTGGCACAGCATTTATTCCAAACAAAGTGACCAGCTCCAGTAGGACTTTCAATAGATGAAGAAAGACCATCAAGTTCACCACTGAATGGATCTGATACAGCAATCTATCTCAACCGGCCTGATTTGAACTCTGGACATATGGGGTGGGTTTTGAATGGGTTAAAATTGGCCCAGACATGGTGCAAGGAGCACCCCAATAATGGGAGGGCTTTGGAAAGCCTTTGACCATCTCCAATTGAACATCCACGTTCCAATTTGACAACCGGTCAAATCCAACAGTACCCAAGAGCTCCCAAAAAGCATAAATATCCATTCTCAGTTAAGCAGGTCTGGAAGAATCCAATAAATTACGCAGACACAGTAAGATCACTGGAAAACTGTCCTAATGAATGACTGATAACTAGCTCAAGAAGCCCAGTGATGTGGACCTCCAAGTTCCTGCACCATTAAGAAAATTAGTCTATGTTCTCAATGCAAATTACTGACTACAAATCACGACTGTTAATAGATGCAGCAAGTATGCAGTGTCATAAGTCTAAACCTATTTAGCAAGCAGCAGGACTGTGCATAGTAGATAGTGGATTAACTGTGATATGCAATTTCTCATGGTTTTTTGTTGGAAAGGTGCTGCTACTTTGTATTGTCCTTTCTCTGTACCAAATAGGATCACATCTCATCTCACCTGATGCACAATCTGTAGCCAAGAGGGTTAGGCCGCAAACTTCTCCCATTCATCTGTCTTTGCTAGTGTGAAATCAATGACCGGGAATAGGAATCCTGCGGTGAGTAACTCACCTCCCGACTCCCCAAAGCCTGTCCACCATCTACAGGGAACAAGTCAGGAGTGTGATGGAATACTGCCCACCTGCCTGGATGGGTGCAGCTCCAACAACTCAAGACGCATCCAGGACAAAACAGCCCCGCTTGTTTGGCACCCCATCCACCACATTTAACATTAATTCCCTCCACCACCAATGCACAGTAGCAGCAGTGTGTACCATCTACAAGAACTCACCGAGGCTCCTTACGCAACATCTTTCAAACCCATGACCACCTCCATCTAGAAGGACAAGGGCAGCAGATGCAAAGGAACACCACCACCTGCAGGTTCCCCTCCAAGCCACAACTCATATTGGCCATTCCTTCACTGTTGCTGGGTCAAAATCCTGGAATTCCCTCACTAACAGCACTGTGGGTGTATGTACAGCGGTTCAAGAAGGCAGCTCACCGCCACCTTCTCTAGGGCAATTAGACTTGGGGAATAAACGCCAGTCTAGTCAGTGACACTTACACCTTGTGAATGAATAAATAAACGAGAGGAGATTTACCGGAGCAGATGTGCGATGATTCCTCCTCTAATTTAACCTGGAGGGGGAGAGTTTTGGCTTCTGCTCTGGATTTTCCCCAGAGTGCTGTGGTTAAGTTTGGTATGAGGTTCAGAAGATGCCCATAAACCCATGTCCAGCCAGCCTGCTCCACCATGCAATGCACTCTTTAACGCGAAGTCAGCTACACTCATATTTCAGACCACATAAGGGCAACCACTCACCAGAAAAGCTGAACTTGAATGAACTACAATGCACTGTTATTTTAAGCCATTAAGTGCTGTTTACTAGTTTTTGTGTATATTCTACCCACCAGTGTTATTAGTCTCCCAGTTACACGAACTTGCTAAAAGACAAAGAGGGGCCTTAAACCCGACTCAAATAAATATGCACTTCATAATCACACATGGTTCCTGTGGAAGCTGCTAGTATGACTTTGCAGTTCTTGTGTGGTGAGTATTGCGATTGCCAAGGGTAGATATGAAGAATGGGATAATTTTCCATTGCAAGACTGCACTGTCAACTGCAAACCTTCCCGTGCTTAGGCACTGCATCGAGAAGCAGACTTAAACCTCTTTGAACACTTCCCAACAACGACTTAAGCCTACCAATCTGTCAAAGCCACCCATAACCCATTCACCTTGACCGGTTCCAATGGAGAAACCTAACCCAATGTGTCTTAACCTCATCTTCAGTGCAGTCGCCCCAGCCCCATTGTTGCCTCATCGATTGTAGAAGTTCCAGAAATCCTTGTAGACTTTCTTTAGATGTGCAACCAGCAATTCTGCACTGTGCATTGGGAAAGAACTGCCCATAATGTCATACCTAGGGGCCTTCCACCTCATCAATGGATTAGACTCAAACCTGGTCCGCAGAAATGGAGCAACGATGTCTATGGTTTAGTGTGCAGCTCATTCCCATACGGAAAGTGAGCAGTTACCAGGTGAGCCACCAACCTTTATTTTCAGATGCTTCGACTCGAGATAGGCGCCAAACAATTTCCCCTGGCCCACTTTCAGTGCATATTTGGTGTTTGGTTTTTTTTGTTTTGTCGAACCACAGACTGATGGTGCCACAAAGCAAAAGGATATCGTAGTTTTAGGAGGCAGCATTGGGTCATTGAGCAGTGTCGCCTCTGTGCAAAGTACAGGGGTCCATCAAAAAATATATCCTCTACACTAAATCTGAAGTGGTGAAGGCTCCTAAAGGTGGGTGTCTTCTTCAAAGCTGTCAGGCTCTTGACCCTTTGACCCCTTGGTGATGAGCGCGTTCCAGCCTCCGGAACATTCCATCGCGTCACCGTTCACGCTGGGCTTCTTCTCCTGCATCTCCGACGTGCTGTCTATGGTTATGTCCAAGGTGGGGTTATCATGGCATCCATTCTCGACAAAGTGGAGTTCCTCGCCATGGGACTGGTGGGAAGAAAGGAGATCATCGACATGGGTAAGAATAAGAGTTGAAGCGCTCAAAGTTAATAGTAAAATTATCTGAAACACATTTTATATCTTTTTATTCCCTTCTCTCCTAATCCTTCCCCTCTCTCCAATCCTGGAGGTCCTGGCTGCACTGAGGGAAAGAACTCAGTCGTGGGGGCTGAAGAGATTGCAAGCAGTCCCTCCAGAGAACTTCAATAGGTCCCAGAGCCAGGTAGGTCCCAAGGTGGGTAAGATGAGTATAGAGGGATATGGGCCAAATGCGGGCAATTGGGACTGGCTTTGTGGTTAAAAAAAAAAAGGGCGGCATGGACAAGTTGGACCGAAGGGCCTGTTTCCATGCTGTAAACCTCTATGATTCTAAGGTGCGATTCCGTGCAGAAAACGTGCGGAGTTGGCACGTTCTCCCCATGTCTACGTGGGTTTCCTCCGGGTGCTCCAGTTTCCTCCCACAGTCCGAAAGACGTGCTGGTTAGGTGCATTGACCGTGCTAAATTCTCCTCAGTGTGCCCTAACAGGCGCCGGAGTGTGGCGACTCGGGGATTTTCACAGTAACTTCATTGCAGTGTTAATGTAAGCCCACTTGTGACACTAATAAATAAACTTTAAATATAGAAACAAAGAAGATAGGAGCAGGAGGAGGCCATTTGGCCATTCGAGCCTGCTCCGCCATTCATTACGATCATGGCTGATTGTCCAACTCAATAGCCTAATCCTGCTTTCTCCCCATAACCTTTGATCCCATTCGCCCCAGGTGCTATATCCAGCCACCTCTTGAATGCGTTCTATGTTTTGGCATCAACTACTTCCTGTGGTAATGAATTCCACAGGCTCACCACTCTTTGGGTGAAGAAATGTCTCCTCACCTCCGTCCTAAATGGTCTACCCTGAATTCTCAGACTGTGACCCGTGGTTCTGGACTCCCCCACCATCAGGAACATCCTCCCTGCATCTACCATCTTCTTTAAAAACTGAATTGAACTCATGTCTCTGGATCACTTGTCGCCCCGCACCCCCCCTCCCCCAGATTACTAGTCCGGTAACAGAAGCTATATGCCATCTTCTGAGCATCATTTAGGACGTGAAAGCTTGAAGAGGTTGGTTTGGACTGGTCACCTCCAAGTTTCATCCTCAAACAAGAGAAGACTTGACTTCCCCCTCAAGCTTTCCCCATAAGCGGGCTTTGTAACATCTGCTACCATTTACTACCATGAGATTTGGGCACAGCGCTGACCATGTTCTTTAACTTTGGGAGCTGCCTCTGCCAGCAGATGTAGACAAGGCCAGAGACGATGATCACGGCGCAGATTGAGCCAATGATAACGAGCACGATGAAGAGCTTCCCGTAATCTCCACGAGGCTGGCTGGGTCTCCCTTGGCAACCTGTCGCAGACGTGACGTTGTGGATTCCAATCTGCAAAGAGACCATCGTTAGGAACAAAAGGAGCAGTAAAGAGGTATCACAGCTTGGTATGTCTGTCGCTCTGCCCAAGACCGCAAGTAACTACAAAGGGTTGTGAACGAAGCCCAGTCCATTACACAAACCAGCCTCCCATCCATTGACTCTGTCGACATTTCCCGCTGCCTCGGCAAAGCAGCCAGCATAATTAAGGACCCCCACGCACCCCGGACATTCTCTCTTCCACCTTCTTCCATCGGGAAAAAGATACAAAAGTCTGAGGTCACGTACCAACCGACTCAAGAACAGCTTCTTCCCTGCTGCTGTCAGACGTTTGAATGGACCTACCTTGCATTAAGTTGATCTTTCTCTACGTCCTAGCTATGACTGTAACACTACATTCTGCACTCTCTCCTTTCCTTCTCTATGAACAGTATGCTTTGTCTGCATAGCGCGCAAGAAACAATACTTTTCACTGTATGTTAATACATGTGACAATAAATCAAATCAAATTCAACTTAAATTCAACCCCTTGAGCCTGTTCCGCCATCACATAGAATATACAGCATGTATGTAACAGGCCATTTGGCCCAACTGGTCTGTACTAGCATTCATGCTCCGCATCAGCCTCCTCCCACCCCATTTCATTTAACCCTCTGAAAGCATAATCTTCCATTCCTTTCTCCTTTATATCCTTATCTAATTTTCCCTGAGAAAAAAACGATGTGATTTGCCTTGACTGCTCCCCGCAGAGGTGAATTCCACATTCCAACCACATTTCTTCCCCTATTGGAGGCGGTTGAGGATGAGAAGCCCTACCTCTTTCAGGTTTTCCTTCACATCTCCCAGCATCGCGAGGACCTCCTTCGCCGGTATTGTACCTGGATCACCAAAACAAGGGTGTGTTATTCAGAACATGAATATTACATAGAATCACATAGAATTTTACAACACACAAACAGGCCATTCGGCCCACTTGGTCCATGCTGGTCACAATCATTAGCTCAGCAAATCCATCTCCTCTTTAATAACTCAATCTCTTCTACTCAATCTTTATTAAACACATATGGGTAATCTTTTGAACGGCCATGTCTTGAGCTATTTGGGCAATCTCTAAGACTAGCGCCTTTGGAGAGGGAGTGGAGGAGAGGGGGGTTTGTGGTGAAGAATCCCTCTGCAAGGCTGCTCTCTTACCCAGATGCACCATAGAAAGCATTCTTTCTGGTTGTATCACAGCTTGGTATGGCTCCTGCTCTGCCCAAAGCCGCAAGGAACTACAAAGGGTCGTGGACGAAGCCCAGCCCATCACGCAAACCAGCCTCCCATCCATTGACTCTGTCTACACCTTCTGCTGCCTCGGAAAAGCAGCCAGCGTAATCAAGGACCCCACACACCCAGACATTCTCCCTTCCACCTTCTTCCGTTGGGAAAAAGATACAAAAGTCTGAGGTCACGTACCAACCGACTCAAGAACAGCTTCTTCCCTGCTGCTGTCAGACTTTTGAATGGACCTACCTCACACGAAGTTGATCTTTCTCTACACCCTTGCTATGACTGTAACACTACATTCTGCACTCTGTCCTTTCCTTCTCTATGAACGGTATGCTTTGTCTGTATAGTGCGCAAGAGACAATACTTTTCACTGTATGTTAATACATGTGACAATAATAAATCAAGTCAAAGATGGGCAGTGAGGGCTTCTCGGCCTATCTGGAGCACTGGCGTCCTTCCTGGCCTCCACACACCTGAAATGGATCCCGGAGCCCTGACAAAGGGTCATCCAGACTCGAAACGTTGGCTCTATTCTCTCTCCACAGATGCTGTCAGACCTGCTGAGATTTTCCAGCATTTTCTGTTTTTGTTTCAGATTCCAGCATCCACAGTATTTTTCCTTTATTTGGAAGGCACTGCCTGATTAGGGTGGTGGATACGGGATATGATTCAATAGTAGCTTTCAAAGGGGCGATGGTTAAATACTTGAAGGAAACAAATTTGCAGAGAGAGAGAGACAGAGAAAGAGCCAGGGAATGGGACTAACGGGATTGCCCTTCAAAAGAGCTGGCACAGTCTCAATGGGCCAAATGGCCTTCTCCTGGGCTGTACTATTCTATGATTGTCCTGTCCCTATCAATCAATGGTGTTGATCATGTGACTGGGTAATCACCTCGATCACTTGCCAGCATCATCAGGAGATGCTTGTCGTCCTCGCTGGGTTTGCTCAATGATATCAGCCACGATTCAGCGGGGGTGCTCAGTTTCCTGGAGAAAGATCCGGCCACCAACCCCAGCAGCTCTGATCCTTTTCGAGACCGAAACACTTCCTGGAATACACAGAAGAAAATCAGTGTTAATCTTAGGTCCCCTTGGACAATGCTGCATTTATATAGCGTCTTTAACAGAGAAAAGCATCGAAAGGGACATCACGGAGACAAGGGAGAATGGATGCCAATGTTAAAATAAAGACTTACATTTTGTGATGTGTATCTATTTTGGGGGCTTGGGTTGCGTACTTCCCCTTTAAGAGTGTGGGTCATGTGACCCTTGGGGTGAGCCCACTGTGCCATCATGACCCAGAACCTGTGGCCCCAGAGACAAGAGTGCTTCCAGCTGAGCCACCAGGAAGAGAGAGGAGGACAATTTTCAGTCAAACAGCTGAGTCTTAAACAAGGAAAAGGAGTTGGGGAGATGGAGGGGTTTCGGGAAGTCAAGAGTTGGGGTCTGGATGCTTGAAGAAACATTCGGCAATGGAGGATGTGCAAGAGGCAGAGTGAGAGGCACAGAGAGTTTGTGAAAGTTAAGGGTTTAAAGGGACTGGAGGAGGTTACAAGAATGGAGAGGTGAGAGGTGGCAGAGAGATATCAATGTGGGGATAAGACTTTGAAATAGGACAGGTTTGTCCCACTCAGCGCCATGCTGCCGGCCTCTCCAACAGGAAAAGGCCCTGTCCCCAGATTTTCAGAGTGAATCCAGGTCTATAAAATAATGAGGGGCACAGATCAGCTAGATAGTCAACATCTTTTCCCAAAGGTAAAACTAGAGGGTATAGGTTTAAGGTGAGAGGGGAGAGATACAAAAGTGTCCAGAGGGGCAATTTTTTCACACAGAGGGTGGTGAGTGTCTGGAACAAGCTGCCAGAGGTAGTAGTAGAGGCGGGTACAATTTTGTCTTTTAAAAAGCATTTAGACAGTTACATGGGTAAGATGGGTATAGAGGGATATGGGCCAAACGCAGGCAATTGGGACTAGCTTAATAGTAAAAACTGGGCAGCATGGACAAGTTGGGCTGAAGGGCCTGTTTCCATGCTGTAAACCTCTATGACTCTATGATGGAGGATGACTCAGTGTCTAATTTTGACATATAACATCTCTGTGAACTGATTTATTACATTAAAGGCACCATAAAGTTTTTCACAGTAACTTCATTGCAGTGTTAATGTCAGCCTACTTGTGGCATTAATAAACTTAAACTTAAGTTGTTGTTGTGCAGCCACATTGCAATACAGTTGAAGACCTGCTGGTGGCGCTGCATATCAACATGACTGTTAATGTCAATGCTGCCCCCCGCGGGTGATTAATGGGACTGCAGCTCATTGCAACAACAACGACTTATATTTATAGCACCTTAGCATAATAAATCATCTCAGTCACTTCACAAGACCTTTATAAAATGAAGACAGACCATTGAGCCAGGTGGGGAGATGTGAAGTCAGACAGGCTTGTTCAAAGAGGTGGGTTTTCAGGGGGTCGTCCCAGGTGGAGAAGTGTCGCCCTTGACGAACCTTCAGTCTCACACCCACCCCCCCGACCCCCCCCCCCCCCCCCCAACAATCAACTTTAGACCATGAATATTTTGCGTTAAGTATGAATACAAAGTCTGCGTTTATAATTACAGATTTATCTTCCAGGAAGAATATTGCAACAAGGATTGCGCACTCTCATTGTCTGCACTGTTCGCAGTCTGTACTGGACAAAATGCAGATTATAATGTGTAATATGATGCACATTATGCAACAGTGTGTGTCCCAGCAACACTTTTATGCACAATTTACACAATCAGTACTCTTATAGAGTGGATCAGGTTTAATTACGTTTTTTGATTCGTTCAGGAGATGCTGGCATCGGGTCAGCATTTATTACCGATCCGAAACCGTAAAATCCCATCTAAGGTCAATGGACCTTTTCCCGTGCTCCGCCTCTCGCCCGCTCCGATTGCCGTGGCGGGTGAGGCGGTAAAATTCCAGCCTGAATGCCTTGCTCGACCATTTCAGAAGCGGTTAAGAGTCAACTACATTGCTGTGGCTCTGGAGTCACATGTAGGCCAGACCGGGTAAGGTTGGCAGATTTCCTTCCTTAAAGGACATTAGTGAACCAGATGGGTTTTTCCGACAATGGTTTTATAGTTTCATAATCCATCATTCGACTCCGAATTCCGGATTTTACTGAATTCCAATTTCACCATCTGCCGTGGTGGGATTCGAACCCGGGTCTCCAGTGCGTTGCCCTGGGTCTCTGGATTACTAACCCAGTGACAATACCATTACACCACTGCCTCTCATCATTTTAAAGTTTATTTATTAGTGTCACAAGTAGACTTACATGAACACTGCAATGGAGTTACTGTGAAAATCCCCTAGTCGCCACACTCCGGCACCTGTCCAGGTACACTGAGGGAGAATTAGCATAGCCAATCCACCTAACCAGCACGTCTTTCGGACTGTGGGAGGAAACCGGAGCACCCGGAGGAACACGGGGAGAACATGCAGACTCTGCACAGACAGTGACCCAAGCTGGGACAGTGACCGAACCCAGGTCCCTGGCGCTGTGAGGCAGCAGTGCTAACCACTGTGCCACCTGGTTTGCAGTTTTGGAATAGTCATTCAGAGGTACAGATTTGTAAATCTGTAACATAAATAGGAAGAGGAACATTGGGAAATAGTGGGAGAGACTGCTGTGTAAATCCATGGAAATCCGTGTCAGTATATCGGGATGTATACATGTAGATTTTGACCTTTCATTCCCATTGCTGAAGACTGTTTATTTACTTATGTAGTCTCCATGAATAGTTCATTCAGATTTTTGTCTCACTGGCCAAACTTTCTGCTCCTGGTGACTGCCTAGTGATTGTACCAGCCCTGGGTGTAGGATGGGAACTCCAAAGCTTGGGACCCAGGAGGGGCAAGCAATTCAAATTACATCTGCACAAGAGGCCAGGGCGAGGCAGGATGATGGTAACACGCTGAACTCCCCAATAATTAAACTAAAACTGGTAAAAGAACTCAGGGACTCAGAATTCAGATATCAGTGGTACGTACACTAAAGATGAAGAGTAAACATTGTTTCAGGTGCGGAAAGACGAGGGCCTCAGAATGTTTCCTCAGAATGTTGAATAGTCAGGTCACTAAATTCGATACCCAGTGTTATTTAATCAACAGCTTTCAAAAACCTCCCTGAACCCTTTTCTTTGACAGGTTCAATATTTATCCCTCAAACAATCGTTTATTTGTTTTAGAGGATGTGGATGTTGCTGGATGGGCCAGCATTTATTGCCCATCCCTAACTGCCCTCTGTTTGAGAGTCAACCACATTGCCGTGGCTCTGGAGTCACATGTAGGCCAGACCGGGTAAGGATGGCAGATTTCCTTCCCTAAAGGACATTAATAAACCAGGTGGGTTTTTACAACAATGGTCCATTGGAGTTTTGGTTACAGATATTTATTTGCCAGGGTGGAATCTGAACCCGAGTCCCCAGGGCGTGATTACTAGTCCAATGACAATACCACTACGCCACCCCTTGACTAGGCTTCCAATTCCCTCTGCTCCTTAGCCACCCTAAGAGACTACAAGCTATCCTAGGCTCCTGCCACACTGCCAGTCCATGTGTCCTGGGCTTGTCCTGACTGCCTCATAGATAAGTTGCACTCTGAGGTGCTTCAGCGCAATTGTGATAGATGTCGGACTGAACTTATTCAATCTTTGCTGCTAGCTACAACGTTGTAGTTCTGCAGTTATCTTTGTAAATCTTCTCTGCACCATCTTCAGTGCCTCTTATACCTGTTTTTAATATGACTGTTCATAGCATTGCAAGCTTGGATTAACCAGGATGTGATAACCTCTCTGTTTTTCAATTCTATCCCTTTGGAAAGCACCCCCAGTGCTTGTTTTGATTTTATTACAAACTTATTGCCCATCCCTATTTGCCCTTGGCTAGGCCATTTCAGAGGGCAGTCGAGAGTCAGTCACATTTATTTTGGCTCTGGAGTCACATATAGGCCAGACCAGGTAAGGATGGCAAATGTCCTTCCCTAAAGGACATTAGTGAACCAGGTGGGTTTTTCCGACAATCGACAATGGTTTCATGGTCATCAGTAGATTCTTAATTCCAGATTTTTAGTTGAATTCAGCTTTCACCATCTGCCGTGGTGGGATTCGAACCCGGGTCCTCACAGCATTACATGAGTCTCTGGATTACCAGTCCAGTGACAATACCACTACGCCACTGCCTCCCCTTACTATCGCTGAAGCATCCGATTTAGCATTTCTCACAACTTCAGGATGTCCCAACGTTCTTCACAGCCAATGAAATAGTTTTCACACAAGGTCTGTTTTAACCCAGGGCTATCAGGGCAGCTCATTCTGTGCAGAACAAACTCCCACAAGGAGCAATGAGGCAAGGAGCAGTAACTCAGTTTTAGTTTTGTGCATTGAGGGATGAATGTTGGCCAGGATTTCAGAAAGAAATCCTCCTACCCCCACTTTCTTCAAAAATAGTGGCCAGCACCTCTGACACTGCAGCACTCCCTCAGTTCTGCAGTGTCCTGTGTCAATTTTGAATTTCTGGAGTTGGGGGGGTGGTGGTTTGTCTGGACCTCCAAAAACCCATTCTGCCTCAGAGGGGAAAATGCTACCTGCTGTTTGACGTGTTGCTGACAGCAAGGCCACACGAGATCCCCCCACTATTTAAACTTAAGAAATCTCTAATTACAGGGAGCCCAACAACAATAAGGAAGAGATAACAACGGTAAATTGGATTAAATAGAGGAGTTTGTGTTAAATGTTTAATACTCACACAGTCAATGTTTTCGGTCATGTTTAGGATAACGTAACTCTTGCCAGCTAACTTGCTCCAGTCCTTGCAGATAACCTGCTGAGGAGAAGCATAAGAACCATGTGTAAGTTGTAACGGTGTGAGAGTGGGACAGTATGCGAGAGTTCTGTATTCACGAGAGGGGCACAGCTTAAAAACAAAACTGTACAAGAGGTCAGAATGCCACTGGACTCAGTCCTGGGACGAGGGGCCCATCCTATGAAGAAAGGTTGAACAGTAACACAAGAATGATCCCTGGAATGAAGAGCTTGTCGTATGAGGAACGGTTGAGGATTCTGGGTCTGTACTCGTTGGAGTTTAGAAGGATGAGGGGGGAGGATCTTATTGAAACTTACAGGATACTGCGAGGCCTGGATAGAGTGGACGAGGAGAAGATGTTTCCACCAGTGGGAAAAACTAGAACCAGAGGGCACAATCTCAGGCTAAAGAGACGATCCTTTAAAACAGAGATGAGGAGGAAGTTCTTCAGCCAGAGGATGGTGAATCTGTGGAACTCTTTGCCGCAGAAGGCTGTGGAGGCCGGGTCACTGAGTGTCTTTAAGACAGAAATAGATAGGTTCATGATTGATAAGGGGATCAGGGGTTATGGGGAAGAGGCAGGAGAATGGGGATGAGAAAAATATCAGCCATGACTGAATGGCGGAGCAGACTCGATGGGCCGAGTGGCCTAATTCTGCTCCTATGTCTTATGGTTTTATGGAGATTAAGTCTCTCACATGGTTTCAATTCCACTTCCCCACTCTGGAGTGTTTCTGCCAGGTTCGTGGGTTGAAAGGTTTCCAATTTGTCACGCTCGATTACATATCTGAAAAGGAGTCACTTATAGGGCCACAGGAATAGTGCGGAGGGCAGTGGGTATCAGGGAGGTGGATTTAATGGGGTTAACAAGGGAGATCAAATTGAGATATATGAGATGATAAAAGGTATGGATAAGGTAGACATGGAGAGGATGTTTCCTCTTGTGGGACATTCTAGGATGAGAGGTCATAGTCTTAGGATAAGGGGTAGCAAATTTAAAACAGAGTTGAGGAGAAACTACTTCTCCCAAAGGGTTGTGAATCTGTGGAATTCGCTCCCCAAAGTGCGGTGGATGCTGGGATAGTGAGTAAATTTAAGGAGGAGTTAGACAGATTTTTAATTGGGAATGGGTTGAAGGGTTATGGGGAGAAGGCAGGAAAATGGGGATGAGGAGCATATCAGCCATGATCGAATGGCGGAGCAGACTCGATGGGCCGAATGGCCTAATTCAGCTCCGATATCTTATGAACTTATAACCCTTTCAAAAGGGCTGGGACCAGCATGATGGGCTGAGTGGCCTGCTTACTTGCTGCATGACTCTTTGGTTCAATCCAGTGGACAGGAGGCTTTCAAATCGGGTTTCAAATCTGGCACAGAATTAACCACCCCATCAACAGAGCGGGGCTGCCGGTGGTAACCATGGCGACAGCCTCGGCCTGCACTGCCCTGGAGCAAGTGCAGCAGCAGGCGACAGGCAGCGAGCGTGAGGAATCTAAATGAACTGATATCTGTTTTTTAAAGAGCAAGTAATTAAATAACGGTGCAACAGCGCACGTGCATCACGACAGAACTGACTCAAAGTGATGCTGACTTGTCCCTGACGAGGGAGGGAATTCAACTCAGAACATTGGCATCTCGGGAAGACACGAGTCCCAGCTCTGCTCAGACTGTGCAGCAGCCCCCGTTTCATTGTTGCAGCAGCCTGTAATATAGAGAGAAAAAAAACACACACAAAAGCAAACCCTGCCATCTCAGGAGGACATTGAAGGTATCCGTGGTCCGGTCATTAATAGACCTTTCTGGAAACAAAGGCCTCATTCATTAACCCGAGCGGGGCGCGGATGTAGCCTGGCATTGCCAATCCTCCTAGATTGCCCCCGAGTCACCAGACACAGAATCATAGAATCCCCACAGTGCAGAAGGAGGCCATTTGGCCCATCGAGTCTGCACCGACCACAATCCCACCCAGGCCCTATTCCCATAACCTCACATTTTACCCTGCCAATCTCCTGACACTAGGGTCAATTTAGCACGGCCAATCAACCTAACCTGCACATCTTTGGAGTGTGGGAGGAAACTGGGGCACCCGGAGGAAACCCACGCAGACAGAGGGCGAACATGCAAACTCCATGTGACCCGAGGCCAGAATCGAACCCGGGTCCCTGGTGCTGTGAGGCAGCCGTGCTCACCACTGTGCCGTCCCCTTCAATGGCTGAAGATTAATTTCCCCGGCATTTCCACAATGCAAAAAAAAAAACGGGGAGAAATATCTGGGGAAGGGGCGCTTCAGAAAAAAAAAAATCTTTTCATTTGCTTTGAGTGTTCATTAATTATAAAAGAAATAATTGGAGATTGAGGTTAAGAGGATAGATCAGCAGACAGTCAAATATCATTCTTAAACCACAGAGCATCCAGGGAGATTTACTAAGAATCCGGAGATGGAGCAGTTCAGTTTTGCAGAGAGAGAGAGACTCTCCTTAGAACAGAAGTTAAGGGAATGTTTGATAGGGGTAGTGGTTTTCTCCCACAGTCCAAAGATGTGCAGGTTAGTTGATTGACCATGTTAAATTGCCCCTTGGTGTCAGAGCGCCTAGCAGGGTAAATACGTGAGGTTACAAGGAGAAGGCCTGGGTGGGACTGTTGTGGCGTAGGCTTGATGGGCCGAATGGCCTCCTTCTGCACTGTAGGGATTCTATGATTCTGTGAGGTGTTTAAGAGGGACAGATTTAAGAGTTCTAGTGAAAGAGTCAGCGAGGTCCATGAGCAGCTATTTTGGTGTTTGCAGCAAATTGTGATCTGGAAGGCACTGCCTGAAAAGGCAGTGGAAGCAATTTCAATATAACCTTCAAACAAGAATTAGATAAACAATTGGAAAAGGAAAGTAAAATTGCACGGCCATGGGGAAAGATCAGGGGCCAGTGGGGTGAACTGAAGCATAGAATCCCATTGGGATTGCACCAACTCTCCGACAGAGCATCTTATCAGCACTCCCCCGCCTTATCCCCGTAACCCCAGATATTTACCCCACTAGTTCCCCTAACCTACACATCTTGGGACACTAAGGGGCAATTTAGCATGGCCAATCCACCTAACCTGCACATATTTGGACTGTGGGAGGAAACCGGAGCACCCGGAGGAAACCCACGCAGACTCGGGGAGAACATGCAGACGCTGCACAGGGAGTGACCCAAGCTGGGAATCGAACCCGGTCCTTTGCGCTGTGAGGCAGCAGTGCTAACCACCGTGCCGCCCTTTCAAGATCTTTCAAAGGAGCCAACACAGCACGATGGGCCAAATGGCCTCTATCTGTGCTGTAGGATTCTGTGATGAAAGGTGACTGTTTTGCATTATATTTATTACCTGTGTGGTGCTCTGGGGTTCTTCCCTGGCTGTGGTGGGTTTGGTGCCACTGGAGGTGGGAGCACTGGAACCCGACTCCTCCACGTTGGATGTCGCTTCCAGTGAATACAAGCCGTCTGGATCTGTCACACTGAAACCCATCTCCTTCCCGTCGGTGACTGGTAGGCCTTGCGAGGAGACAACATCTCTGCCTGTGGTGGTCGTAGCAACTGCTCCGGCCACCGCCGTGTTGGCCGGAAGGAGCTGGGGCGGTTGCGGCGAGGAGTAGGAGTTGGTGTGAGGATCAGAGGCATTAAATTCAGCCGGCGAGTCCGTTCCAGGCTCCCGAGCATCCAGTCCATCCCCCTGGTCGCCGGGGTCGCTGCCCAGGGTCTCCCCGTGTGAGCTGGCTGCAGCAAAGCTGGTGCTCATGAACATGAGACTGGTTGGTGACATGGCTGGCACTGCCTGCTCTTGCCCGCGGCCTGGCGGCCTGGTCTCAGTGCTTGGGGAAACCCATGCCCGCGGCAAAGAGGCAAATGCACCGACTGCATCTGATTCACCGGTTCCAGTTACCAGCACCGAAGTTACCAGCGGAGAATTGGCATCTGAAACGAGATTGGACAACGCTTACATTGATTCTCAGAGAAGAGAAGGGTATCCACACAGCCAGCTGTTTGATCGGCCTATTCAATTAGTTCCAGCCTCCAACATTCTCCCCATTAACCTGTAAGTGAGGCCTCTTCAAATAGAATCACAGTAATCCCACAGTGTAGAAGAGGCCCTTCGGCCCATCGAGTTCGCACTGACGCATGAAAGCCCCTGACCTGCCCACCTAATCCCACTTGCCAGCACTTCACCCATAGCCTTAAAGTTTATTTATTAGTGTCGCAAGTAGGCTTACATTAACACCGCAATGAAGTTACTGTGAAAATCCCCTAGTCGTTTGGTTACACTGAGGGAGAATTTATCATGGCCACTGCACCTAACTAGCACGTCTTTCAGACTGTGGGAGGAAACCCATGCAGACATGGGGAGAATGTACAGGCTCCACAGACAGTGACCCAAGCCGGGAATCGAACCCGGGTCCCGGGCGCTGTGAGGCAGCAGTGCTAACCATTGTGCCACCCTGTGGTCCCGAATGTCATACGTAAATATACATCCTTTTGGGATCTGATTCCAGCATCCTGCCCATCTATCATGTCCCAGATCCTAACAACTCTGGCCAGAATTATCCAGCGTTCCAGCCACGGGAGGACCCAAGGAGATCCAATTAAATCTCCGTTCACATCAGCGAGACCGGAAAATCCCTCCGGCGCGGAGGGCTGGAAAATTCCAGCCTCCACGTGTGAAATGATTTCTTCTCGTTTCACATATACAGAAAGATTTGCATTTATTTCTAAAGCGCCTTTCGCAACCTCGAGATTTCCCAAAGCACTTTACAGCCACTGAAACACTTTTGAAGTGTAGTCACCCTCTAACTCCCCAAAGTCTGTCCACTATCTACAAAGCACAAGTCAGGAGTGAGGTGGAATGCTCTCCACTTGCCTGGATGGGTGCAACTCCCCATGTCCATAAGACCATAAGACATAGGAGCAGAATTAGGCCACTCGGCCCATCGACTCTGCTCCGCCATTCAATCATGGCTGATATTTTTCTCATCCCCATTCTCCTTTTCCCCATAACCCTTGATCCCCTTATTAATCAAGAACCTATCTCTCCCTGTCTTAAAGACACTCAATGACCTGGCCTCCACAGCCTTCTGCGGCAAAGAGTTCCACAGATTCACCACTCTCTGGCTGAAGAAATTCCTCCTCATCTCTGTTTTAAAGTATCATCACTTCAGCCTCAGGTTGTGCCCTCTGGTTCTAGTTTTTCCTACCACTGGAAACATCCTCTCCACGCCCACTCTATCCAGGCCTCACAGTATCCTGTAAGTGTCTGCGTGGGTTTCCTCCGGGTGCTCCGGTTTCCTCCCATATCCCAAAGATGTGTGGGTTAGATTGACTGGCCATGATGAATTGCCCCTCGTGTCAGGTTAATAGGGTAAACGTGTGGGGTAGTGGGGATAGGGCCTGGGTGGGATTGTGGTCGGTGCAGACTCGATGGTCCGAATGGCCTCCTTCTGCATTGTAGGAATCCTATGAACACTCAAGAAGTTCAACACCATCCAGGATAAAGCGGGCCATTTGATTGGCACTCCATTCACCTCCTTAAATATTCACTCCCTCCACCACTGACGCACAGTGGCAGCAGTGTGTACCATCTACAAGATGCACTGCAGGCACTTGCCAAGCCTCTTTTGGCAGCCCACTCCAAACCCACGGCCTCTACCACCGAGCAAGACAAGGGCAGCAGATACATGGGAACACCACCACCTGCAAGTTCCCCTCCAAGCCACTCACCATCCTGACTTCAAACTATGTTTTAATTTTTTTTTAAATGTTATTCATTAACAGGGTGTCACTGGCTGGGCCAGCATTTATTGCCCATCCCCACTGCCCTCCATCTCATAGGGCAGTTGAGAGTCAACCACATTGCTGTGGCTCTGGAGTCACATGTAAGCCAGACCAGGTAAGGACAGCAGATTTCCTTCCCTAAAGGACATTACTGAACCAGATGGGTTTTTCCGACAATTGGCAATGGTTTCATGGTCATTATTCGAGTTATGGCCAGAATTCCCTGCCCGTTCAGGTCCCCGCCGCCACGGCAAGCAAAGAGGGAGAATTTGCCACTCAGCCAAATCTTCATTCACTGCAGCGGGACAGGAGAACCCCGGCTGTGAGCGAGGCTAGAGAATCTGGCCCCGTAATTCCAGATTTATGTTGAATTTAAATTTCACTCTCTGCCGTGGTGGGATTTGAACCCGGGTCCCCAGGCTTCGCCCTGGCTCTTTGGGTTGCTAGCCCAGTGACAATACCACTATGACACTGCCTCCCCAGCCATTCTTTCACTACGACTGGGTCAAAATTGGGGCAGCATGATGGCACAGTGGTTAGCACTGGGACCCGGGTTCGATTCCCGGCTCGGGTCACTGTCTGTGTGGAGTCTGCGCGTCCTCCCCGTGTCTGCGTGAATTTCCTCCGGGTGCTCCGGTTCCCTCCCACAATCCAAAGATGTGTGGGTTAGGTTGATTGGCCATGGTAAATTGCCCCATAGCGTCAGGAGGACGAGCAGAGTAAATACGTGGGGTTAGAGGAATAGGGCCTGGGTGGGATTGTGGTCGGTGCAGACACGATGGGCCAAATGGCCTCCTTCTGCGCTGTAGGGATTCTATGATTCTGGAACCCCCTTGCTAACAGCACCGTGGGTGTACCTACACCACTTGGACGGCAGCGGTTCAGGAAGACAGCTCACGACCATCTTTGCGAGGATAATTAGAGATGAATAATAAATGCTGGCCTAGCCAGCAATGCTCACCGTTCAAATAAAAACTCTACAAAACTAATTAAGGAGAATTCTGAGGATCAAGGAAACCAATTCCTTAAGCCCTAATTGGTCACACAGAGGTCCCAGTATATAAATGTAGGTCAGTTGCTCTAAATCGTGACTGGGCAGCTCAATGCGTTTCTTTGATTACAGCATCTATTCGTTATGTTAAACACAGGGGCTTGGGTAAAGATTAGATTCCAGCCAGGATTTTTTTTCTAAGTAGCTTATCTGAGCGTCACACAGAAACAAAAAGTCAGAATAACACAGCCCTCAATCGCTAGAAAGAGTAATTCCCAGAAAGAATTTGATCCAAGGAATCTTCAGCCTCAAATAGGAACATTTCTGTGAGCTCAAAAGGAAAGCAAACCTGGAACACCATCTCGTACATCGAAGCACACACTATCCTGAAGGCCAAATCTCAGGCCAGGGAATACTACTTTACGCAGGACATGGCGCACTACATAACAGCCTGTCCATTACCTAGAAGCAGCCATGATGTGGAGATGCCGGCGTTGGACTGGGGTGGGCACGGTGATGCGCATCAATTTGACACGAGGCACAAAGCTTCGGTAAAAGGCGGCTTTTATTAACTAACAATGGAACTATCAGAACTTTAACACACTATCCCAGACTGAAGAGGTCCCGCCCGAGCAGGGGGTCTTATACCTCTCCCAGGAGGCGGAGCCCGACTGGGATGTGCCACAACAGTTATAACCACAGGTGTATCAATCCCACCCTAGCCCAACAACAACATTAGAACAATCCCACAGTGGGAACCAACGATGGTTCCCCACAGTGGGAACCAACGATGGTTCACCACACACGGTAAGAAGTCTCACAACACCAGGTTAAAGTCCAACAGGTTTATTTGGAATCACGAGCTTTCGGAGCGCTGCTCCTTCATCGGGTGAATGGAGAAGCAGCGCTCCGAAAGCTCGTGATTTCAAATAAACCTGTTGGACTTTAACCTGGTGTCGTGAGACTTTTTATTAGAGTCAGAAGTAGGCTTACATTAACGCCGCAATTAAGTTACTGTGAAAATCCCCTAGTCGCCACACTCTGGCACCTGTTCGGGTACACTGAGGGAGAATTTAGCACGGCCAATGCACCTAACCAGCACGTCTTTTGGACTGTGGGAGGAAACCGGAGCACCCGGAGGAAACCCACACAGACACGGGGAGAATGTGCAGACTCTGCACAGACAGTGACCCAAGCCGGGAATCGAACCCGGGTCCCTGGCGCTGTGAGGCAGCAGTGCTAACCATTGTGCCACCGTGCCGCCCTTACTATTGAGAAGGAAAATCCTTCTGGAAAAACCCTCTCACTCAGGACTTCAACGCAAAATCCACCTGGACATACAAATGGGAATGATAGGATATGACAAACGAGTACCTGGTCTCCAACCTAACCCAACAACTGCCTGGTTTCAACCTTCCAAGCGGAGGGTGGTCCACCCTCAGCAAGTTCAGGGCCATTCACGGCCCCTGCTTGGCCATCCTCAACAGATGGGGCATTAGTGCCAGCCCCCTATGTGCCAGGGCAAACTCTGCACCACATCCTAGAAGAATGTCCAATCCACAGACTCAGCAGAGGCCAATCCGCACTCAACGCAGCAGGACTGGAAGAAACTGGAAGAAAGCCCCTCCCTGTAATACTGAGGGTTACTAGCAGACAAACCTGCAGAAAGGCTTCGCTCTTCATGTACCCCAGGACTCCAGGACGACTCAGAGGGTGAGCTGTTCAATTCTTCCTGAAAATGTACCCCCGCCAGTGATGTCCCAGTCACTGAGCTGTCGGCTATTTCTTCCTCTGTCCATAATTCATCTGTTTCCACTTCTGCTGATGTCGGCTCCAGGTTAGACATTGTGGTGAGGTCCCTCCCGGGAGCAGCTGTGAATACGTCAGTGACTGTACCTCCAGTCATCGCAAGAGCAAAGTAGAATGAACCTAAACAAAAAACTGGGGTAAAATTCAACAAAATCAGCGTCGGTTTACGAATCACAACAAACCACAGGCAATCTTTCATCTCTCTCGACAGACATACATGCAATCTATTTTTTCAATGGACCCTACCTAACCCATTGAGCCTCATATGGAATGATTCTGCATAAATCGTATCTGAACACCATCTTCTACAAACATCAAGGAGCAAGAGTAGACCATTCAGCCCCTCAAACCTACTCCCTCCATTAATAAGATCGTGGTTCATCGCCAACTCCACTTTGTTACCCACTCCCCGTAGCCCTCGATTCCCTGAGAGATCAAAAAGATACTCGTCCCAGTCTCGCATAAACCCAACCCCGGAGCATGTACATCGCTCTGGGCGGTGAGAATTCCAAAGATTCTAGAAGCTTCTGAGGGAAAACATTCTCCTGGCCTCAGTCTGGAATGATTGGCCCATTATCCTGAGGCTGTGCACGCCACCCCACCCCCCCTTGCCCCCGACAATGTTCCAGATTCCCCAGTTAGGGGCAACAATCTCTCACTGTCTATCCCGTCAAGCCCCTTCAGAATCTTGTACGTTCCAATGAGATCACTAGAACCCAAGGCGTGACAGAAAATCTGGCGAGGCAGACAAAAGTTCATTGACTTTTGGCGGGAATTTTGGATCCCGCCAAGGATTCATTGTTCTTTTAACCCTCAGAAAGTACAGACCCAATTTACCCAGCCTCGCAACCTCCTCAAGTCCCCCGCAATCAGACAAATGGCCAGAACACCCCAAAACAAAATCCTGTACCACATCCCTTCCTGGCCATAATACGCGCACAAACTCAGTTACTCAGAGAATATCACATTCAAATCAACTCTCAGAAAACAAATTGTCAAAGGGTTTCAAGAGATTTTTTTGATTTGATTTGATTTATTATTGTCACATGTATTAACATACGGAGAAAAGTATTGTCTCGTGTGCGCTATACAGACAAAAGCATACCATTCATAGAGAAGGAAAGGAGAGGGTGCGGAATGTAGCGTTACAGTCATAGCTAGGGTGTAGAGAAAGATCAACTTAATGCGAGGTAGCTCCATTCAAAAGTCTGACAACAGCAGGGAAGAAGCTGTTCTCAAGTCGGTTGGAACGTGACCTCAGACTTTAGTATCTTTTTCCTGATGGAAGAAGGTGGAAGAGAGAATGTCCGGGGTGCGTGGGGTCCTTAATTATGCTGGCTGCTTTGCCGAGACAGTGGGAAGTGTAGACAGAGTCAATGGATGGGAGGCTGAGATGAGCCTGTGTGCGATCAAAGCAGGACTGAGAGCTGGACAGAGGTAACATTATATTACTAACTGGAAACTTCCATTGTCCCCAACTCATTTCGACATTGTAACCTGTTTCAGCGAAATCTTTTAAGCTCAAATTCTGTCAGATTTCTTCAAATATAAATAAATACAGCCGGTTTTCCTTCGCAACTTAAATGTTCTCTTAAAGAAAATAGAGTATAAATGGGTTCAGTTGTTAATAGTTGAAGACTTTTCTTAACAAATATACAATAAATCGGGGAGGCGGTAACATCGTGGTATTGTCGGTGGACCAGTAATCTATTGACTCAGGGTTATGCTCTGGGGCCCCAGGTTCGAATCCCACCAAGGCAGCTGGTGGAATTTGAATTCAGTAAGAATTACAAGTCCAATGATGACCATGAAAACATTGTTGATTGTCATAAAAATCTCACCTGCTTCACTAATGTCCTTCAGGGAAAGAAACAAGGCCTATGTGTAACACCCACAGCAATGCGGCTGACTATTAAATGCCACTCAGTTGTATCGAACTGTTATAAAGTCTAAAAGGAATGATTGGCCCTGGGTGGGGACTTCAACATCCATCACCAAGATAGGCTCGGTGGAACCACCACAGACCGAGCTGGCCAGGTCCTAAAGGACATTGCTGTAGACCGGGACTGCGGCAGTTGGCGAGGGAACCAACAAGAGGGAAAAACATAATTGACCTCATCCTCACCAGCCCGCCTGCCAAATATGCATCCTGTCCATGACAGCATTCGTAGGAGTGACCAACGCACAGTCCTTGTGGAGATGAGGTTCAGTCTTCGCATTGAGGATACCCTCCATCATGTTGTGTGGCATTATCACCGTGCTAAATGGGATAGACTTCGGACAGGTCTAGAAACTCAAGACTGGGCATCCATGAGGTGCTGTGGACCATCAACAGCAGCGGAATTGTACTCGACCACAATCTGTAACCTCATGGCCCAGCATATCCCCACTCTACCATTACCAAGCCAGGGGATCAACCCTGGTTCAATGGAGTGTGCAGGAGAGCATGCCAGGAGCAACACCAGTCAGCATTTGACCAAGTATGGAATAAAGGATCCCTAGCAAATAAGAATCAGGGGGAAAACTCTCCACTGGTTGGAGTCATACTTGGCACAAAGAAAGATGACTGTGGTGATTGAAGATCAGTCATCTCAGCTCCAGGACATCACTGCAGGAGTCCCTCAGGGTAGTGTCCTAGACCCAACCATCTTCAGCTGCTTCACCAATGACTTCCTTCTACCATAAAGGTCAGAAGTGGGGATGTTCGCCAATGACTGCACAATGTTCAGTATCATTCATGACTCCTCAGATACTGAAGTAGCCCATGTTCAAATGCAGCAAAATCTGGACAATATCCAGGCTTGGGCTGACAAGTGGCAGGTAACATTCGCACCATGCAAGTACCAGGCAATGACCATCTTCAACAAGAGGGAATCAAACCATTGCTCCTTGACATTCCATGTCATTACCATCGCTGAATCCCCCACTATTAACATCCTGGGAGTTACCATTGACCAGAAACTGAACTGAATCAACCATATAAATACGATGGCTACAAGAGCAGATCAGAGGCCAGGAATCTTGCAGCAAGAACTCACTCTCTACTTCCCCAAAGCCTGTCCACCCCCATCTACATGGCACAAGTCAGGAGTGTGATGGAATACTCTCCACTTGCCTGGATGGTGCAGCTCCAACAACACTCAAGAAGCTCAACACCATCCAGGACAAAGCAGCCCCGCTTGATTGGCACCACATGCACATTCACTCCCTCCACCATCCATATACAGTGGCAGCTGTGTGTACCACCTAGAAGATGCAATACACCAAACTCCTTAAACAGCACCTTCCAGTTCCTCTAGAAGGACAAGGGCAGCAGATACATGACAACACCACCATCTAGAAGTTGCCCTCTAGACCACTCACCACCCCTACTTAGAAATATACTGTTGGTTCTTCATTGTCACTGGGTCAAAATCCAGGAACTCCCTCCCTAACAGCACTGTGGATGTACCTACACCACATGGACTGCAGTGGTTCAAGAAGACAGCTCACCACCACAGGGGCGATTTGATGATTAAATAGATTAATGTCACAAGTAGGCTTACATTAACACTGCAATGAAGTTCCTGTGAAAATCCCCTAGTCGCCACACTCTGGCACCTGTTCGGGTACACTGAGGGAGAATTTAGCACGGCCAATTCACCTAACCAGGCATCTTTGGACTGTGGGAGGAAACCGGAGCACCCGGAGGAAACCCACATCGACACAGGGGGAACGTGCAAACTCCACACAGACTGTGACCCAAGGCCGGGAATCAAATCTGGGTCCCTGGCGCTGTGAGGCAGCAGTGCTAACCACTGTGCCGCCCCTAATTAGAGATGGGTAAAGCATTCTGGCCTAGCCAGTGACACCCACATCCCATGAATGAATTTTAAAAATGTACAAAGCACACTGAGGGCTGTGCTGGACAGAAAGTCTTTACTGTAGTGAAGTTTAATCCACCTTACAGAGACTTACATAAAACCTGTGCAAAAACAGGCCATTTGACCCAACTGGTGTTTCTGAGCCTCCTCCCATCTGATGTCATCTCCTCACAGCTGCAGCTCCTTCTATCCCTGATTCGTCATGTGTTTATCTGGCTTCTCCTCAAACACATCATCATTATTTATGTCAAGCACCTCCCGCGGTATCCAGTTCCTGTTCTCATCACTTTGGGCAAAGAGGTTTCTCCTGATCTTTTCCTTGGATTAATTAGCGACTATCTTATAATCAGGCATCCGATTTTTCATTCCCCTCCCCCCAACACAAATGCTCTTCCTCGACACATAAGAATATAATTTTTAGGAATAAATAATTTTAACAGCTACTTTGCACTCTTCTGTGTCCAATGTGAGGCATTTTCCAGACAAATGTGAGGTAATGCATTTTGGAAGGTCTAATACAGATAGGAAATATACAGTAAATGGCAGAACCCTTAAGAGTATTGATAGGCAAAGGGATCTGGGTGTACAGGTACACTGGTCACTGAAAGTGGCAATGCAGGTGGAGAAGGTAGTCAAGAAGGCATACGGCATGCTTGCCTTCATCGGCCGGGGCATTGAGTTTAAAAATTGGCAAGTCATGTTGCAGCTTTATAGAACCTTAGTTAGGCCGCACTTGGAATATAGTGTTCAATTCTGGTCGCCACACTACCAGAAGGATGCGGAGGCTTTGGAGAGGGTACAGAAAAGATTTACCAGGATGTTGCCTGGTATGGAGGGCATTAGCTATGAGGAGAGGTTGAAGAAACTTGGTTTGTTCTCACTGGAGCAACGGAGGTTGAGGGGTGACCTGATAGAAGTCTACAAGATTATGAGGGGCATGGACAGAGTGGATAGTCAGAAGCTTTTTCCCAGGGTGGAAGAGTCAATTACTGGGGGACATAGGTTTAAGGTGCGAGGGGCAAGGTTTAAAGGAGATGTACGAGGCAAGTTTTTTTTACACAGAGGGTGGTGGGTGCCTGGAACTTGCTGCCGGGGGAGGTAGTGGAAGCAGATACGATAGTGAGTTTTAAGGGGTGTCTGGACAAATACATGAATAGGATGGGAATAGAGGGATATGGTCCCTGGAAGGGTAGGGGGTTTTAGTTCAGTCGGGCAGCATTTCACAGTCGGAGAATTTCTCAGTAACTTCATTGCAATGTTAATGTAAGCCTTACTTGTGACTAATAAATAGACTTTATTTTAAGCATGGTCGGTGCAGGCTTGGAGGGCCGAAGGGCCTGTTCCTGTGCAATAATTTTCTTTGTCCTTTATTACGTTCTTAAGGTGAGGAGGTTCTCATTCTGGATTATGGCGAGTTATGTGGCTTTGGCTGTTGCAAAGGGTTGGGGGGGGGGGCTACAATTCACCCCAGAACTCTGGGCTAGGCATGGGGGGCGGGGGGGGGGGGGGGGGGGGGGTCAGCGGTAGACAGGGACAGAGGAAATAAAATAACTGAATGGTGTCCCTGCCCTGAATCATATTGTGGTAATGTGGCCCCTTTAAGGGGTGATCCTTCGCGGGCCACATGATCAGGCGGACCTTATGGAACGGAAGCGTGGGAATCCAGCCCAATAGGGAGCGAGGGCGTGAGTCCTGGTGACTGGGAAGAGTTCAGTTGGTGCCAGGAAGGAGGAGAGAGCAGACCTGTGCCATGTGTCTGCCGGACCCTATAGTGTAACCAGTTAACATGGTTTAATAAAGCCTTCTTGTTGTTGGAGCCACATTGAGTCGCCTCCAGTTCTTACACATATCCCGTAGGAGAATGGGCAAGAGGGGTAATCCAGTGAGGACACACACACAGGGTGGATTTCTCCCCCAAAAATTCAAAGTGTTGAATTCGCAGGAAAACTGGAGTAATTCACGCTGGTTTTTTTACAGTGGGAGTTCAGGCTCAAATCTCCCACACTCTGTGCATTGCAGTGGCCACCAGCGTGGATATCATTAGATTTCAGGGGACGGGGTGGGAGAGGCGAGTGGGCCTCGAGACTTCAGTCCCAGGCTCGCTAAGAGCGTTTAAATGATATGTAAAATATCATGCAAATTCTTGCTCCAAATCCGGCACTGAGACACGCTAGCGGGGCGCGAACCCTCGCGGGAATCCCACGAATCGCCCCCCCCACCCGCACGATTCTCCCGGCCCACTGTGCTAGGAAATTAGCGCAGTGGGATGGGAGAATCGCCCCCACAATCTTTTACACCTCGCCTGAGTGGACAGACGGGGGGGGGGGGGGGGGGGGGGGGGGCAGTCTCATCCAGAAGGCTGTACCTCTGACTGGGCAGCCATCCACTGGGAATGTTGAGCTCGGCTGCGACGGGATTGGGGTGGGAATTGCATGAGCGCCGTGCCTACCCGTCACGTCCCGAGACGATGTCCCGAGGGTGAAACTCATCAGGGCTGACGCACCAAAGGGCAAAGTACAATTCGGCTTCTGTAGCCAAACATCAAGAGAACATTCAGGGGAGGTGGGGAGAGAAAGAAAGAACTTGCATTTATATAGCGCCCTTCACAACTGCAGGACAGCTGCATCCAAAAGTAGAACCTTAGAAGCTTCGTCACTGTGGTTACAAAGGAAATGCAGCAGCTATCTGAACACAGCAAACAGCAACTTAAGAATGACCAGATACGTTTCAGTGACATTGTTTGAAGGGTAAACATTGAAGGAACGACCCCCATGCCCCCGTTCTCTTCTTCTTCAAATAGTGTCCTACGATCTTGTACATCTTCTCTGAGAGGACTGACGGGGCCTTGGGGGGGGCATCACATGGAAAAAGCAGTACCTCTGACAGAGCAGCACTCCACTGGGAGCGTTGGACAAGGTTTCTGTGCTGCAGTTTTTGGAGTGGGACGTGAACCCACATTCTGCTGACTCAGAGACGAGAGTGCTACCCACTGAGCTGATCTCAGACTGTCAATGAAAAATCTAAAGAGGAGAAACATGATGTTTTCTCAGCTGCGTTAATAGGTTGTGGTGATGCAGTGTGTGGGTAGAATCCTCCAACATGGGCAAGCTGAAAGGTCAACTCAATCTGACAGCCTGTTTTGTTTGCCTGCACATGAGTAACAGTGTGGGTGTTTGAGAACCGCACAGAGAGGGCACAAGGTGTGATGCCAGCAAGCATCTCCTCGGGAAAGCAATGAAGTTACTATGAAAATCCCCTAGTCGCCACACTCCAGCACCTGTTCGGGTAATTGAGGGAGAATTTAGCACGGCCAATGCACCAAACCATCTTTTGGACTGTGGGACGAAACCGGAGCATCCAGAGGAAACCTAAAGTAAAGTTTATTTATTAGTCACAAGTAAGGCTTACATTAACACTGCAATGAAGTTACTGTGAAATTTCCCTAGTCGCCACACCCCGGCGCCTATTCAGAGTCATAGAGGTTTACAGCATGGAAACAGGCCCTTCGGCCCAATTTGTCCATGCCGCCCCTTTTTTTAACTCCTAAGCTAGTCCCAATTGTCCGCATTTGGCCCATATCCTTCTTTACCCACCTTACCCATGTAACTGTCTAAATGCTTTTTAAAAGACAAAATTGTACCCGCCTCTACTACTACCTCTGGCAGCTTGTTCCAGACACTCATCACCCTCTGAAAAAATTGCCCCTCTGGACACTTTTGTATCTCTCCCCTCTCACCTTAAACCTATGCCCTCTAGTTTTAGACTCCCCTACCTTTGGGAAAAGATATTGACTATCTCGCTGATCTATGCCCCTCATTATTTTATAGACCTCTATAAGATCACCCCTCAGCCTCCTACGCTCCAGAGAAAAAAGTCCCAGTCTATCCAGCCTCTCCTTATAACTCAATCCATCAAGTCCCGGTAGCATCCCAGTAAATCTTTTCTGCACTCTTTCTAGTTTAATAATATCCTTTCTATAATAGGGTGACCAGAACTGTACACAGTATTCCAAGTGTGGCCTTACCAATGTCTTGTACAATTCAACAAGACGTCCCAACTCCTGTATTCAATGTTCTGACCAATGAAACCAAGCATGCTGAATGCCTTCTTCACCTCTCTGTCTACCTGTGACTCCACTTTCAAGGAGCTATGAACCTGTACCCCGAGATCTCTTTGTTCTGTAAATCTCCCCAACGCCCTACCATTAACTGCCCTGGTTCAATCTACCAAAATGCATCACCTGACATTTATCTAAATTAAACTCCATCTGCCATTCGTCAGCCCACTGGCCCAATTGATCAAGATCCCCTTGCAATCTGAGATAACCTTCTTCACTGTCCACTATGCCACCAATCTTGCTGTCATCTGCAAACATACTAACCATGCC
This sequence comes from Mustelus asterias, assembly GCF_964213995.1. Classification (NCBI taxonomy): domain Eukaryota; kingdom Metazoa; phylum Chordata; class Chondrichthyes; order Carcharhiniformes; family Triakidae; genus Mustelus; species Mustelus asterias. Next base: position 154,501,544 of record NC_135803.1, on the reverse strand, counting down.
TACTAAATTCTCATCCAAATCATTAATATAAATGACAAACAACAGTGGACCCAGCACTGATCCCTGAGGCACACCATTGGTCACAGGCCTCCAGTTTGAAAAACAACCCTCTACAACCACCCTCTGGCTTCTCTCATCAAGCCAAATTTGTACCCATATTCGGGTCAATGCACCTAACCAGCACGTCTTCCAGAATGTGGGAGGAAACCGGAGCACCCGGAGGAAACCCACGCAGACACGGGGAGAACATGCAAACTCCATACAGACAGTGACCCAAGCCTGGAATCGAACCTGGGATCCTGGCGCTGTGAGGCAGCAGTGCTAACCACTGTGCCACCGTGCCGCCCAATTAAAGGCACACAAATAATAAAAGGGACAGTGCCATAATTCTCCTGGGTCATTAATTACTTGTGAGCAGTATGGCACTCTTCCGATAAAGAGGCAGTGCCACATTTTTCCTGGTTCCCTGGGTTCGTTCCTAGAGTCCGCCAGACTCAGAGTTGTTCATCCTGAGTATCTACTGGGACTGGCCTTGAGCTTGAGCTATGAGTTGAGGAGCGGCATGGTGGCACAGTGGTTAGCACTGCTGCCTTACAGAGTCAGGGACTCAGGTTCGATTCCCGACTTGGGTCACTGTCTGTGTGGAGTTTGCACATCCTCCCCGTGTCTGCGTGGGTTTCCTCCGGGTGCTCCTGTTTTCTCCCACACTCCAAAGATGTGTGGGTTAGGTTGATTGGCCATGCTAAATTGCCCCACAGTGTCCTGGGATGTGTATGTTAGAGGGATTAGCGGGGTAAGTGTGTGGGGTTTCGGAGATAGGACCTGGGTGGTATTATTGTCGGGGCAGACTCGATGTGTGCGCTGCCGCAAGGAGGAGTGGACGCAGATTCAATAATAACTTTCAAAAGGGAACTGGATAAACACTCAAAAAAGAGAAGATTGTTTGGTATTGGATCTACTGAATACAGAATTTAGAAACCTGAAAGGTGACCTCATTGAAACGAACAAAGAACAAAGAAAATTACAGCACAGGCCCTTCGGCCCTCCAAGCCTGCACCGACCATGCTGTCCGACTGAACTAAAACCCCCCACCCTTCCGGGGACCGTATCCCTCTATTCCCATCCTATTCATGTATTTGTCAAGATGCCCTTAAAAAGTCACTATTGTATCTGCTTCCACTGCCTCCCCCGGCAACAAGTTCCAGGCACCCACCATCTTCTGTGAAAAAAACTTGTCTTGTACATCTCCTTTAAACCTTGCCCCTCGCACCTTAAACCTCTGCCCCGAGTAATTGACTCTTCCACCCTGGGATAAAACTTAACATTTATAGAACGGAGGGCAAGGTGGGAGCTGAAAGGTTGTTTCCGTGTGGCTGGAGAGTTTAAAACTAGGGGCATTGTCTCAGGGCATGAGGTCAACCATTTTGGACTGAGATGAGGAGAAGTTTGAACCTTTGGAGTTCTCTACGCCAGGAACTATGGATGGTCTATTGTTGAGGTTGCACCTCTTTGGACACAACTGGAATTGATTTGATTTATTATTGTCACGTGTATTAGTATACAATGAAAAGTATTGTTTCTTGCGCGCTATACAAAGCATACCATTCATAGAGAAGGAAAGGAGAGGGTGCAGAATGTAGTGTTACAGTCATAGCTAGGGTGTAGGGAAAAATCCACTTAATGTGACTAGGTCCATTCAAAAGTCTGATGGCAGCAGGGAAGAAGCTGTTCTCGAGTCGGTTGGTACGTGACCCCAGACATTTGTATCTTTTTCCCGATGGATCAAGGTGGAAGACAGAATGTCCGGGGTGCGTGGGGGTCCTTAATTATGCTGGTTGCTTTTCCGAGGCAGCGGGAAGCGTAGACAGAGTCAATGGATGGGAGGCTGGTTTGACTGATGGATTGAGCTACATTCACAACCTTTTGTAGTTCCTTGCGGTCTTGGGCAGAGCAGGAGCCATACCAAGCTGTGATACAACCAGAAAGAATGCTTTCTGTGGTGCATCTGTAAAAGTTGGTGAGAGTCGTAGCTGACATGCTGAATTTCCTTTGTCTTCGGAGAAAGAAATGGTGAAATTGAAAGAAATAGTGATGTTCCTGCTCCTATTTCTTTTGTTCTTCGAGCAGGGGAATAGAATCGTCCCTTATTCTTTCATAGATGTGGCCATCACTGCCAAGGCCAACATTTAGAATCAGAGTTTAGAGCAAGAAAGAGACCCTTTGGCCCATCATATCTGTGCCAGCCATCAAGCACCTATCTATTCTAATTCCATTTTCCTGCACTTGGTCCATCGCCTTGTATGCCATGGCGTTTCAAGTGCTCATCTTAATGCTTCTTCACAGAAATCATAGAAACACTACAGTACAGAAAGAGGCCATTCGGCCCATCGCGTCTGCACCGACCACAATCCCACCCAGGCCCTACCCCCATATCCCTACATATTTTACCCGCTAATCCCTAATCTACCAGCTAATCCGCTAACCTACGCATCCCAGGACACTAAGGGGCAATTTTTAGCATGGCCAATCAACCTAACCCGCACATCTTCGGACTTAAACATTGTGAGGCTTCCCGCCTCTACCACCCTTTCAGTGAGTTCCAGATTCCCGCCACCCTTTAGGTGAAAAAGTTTTTCCTCAAATCCCCTCTAAATTTCCTGCCCCTTGACTTAAATCTATGCCCCCAGTTATTGAAAAGTTTCTTTCTATCTACCCTTTCTATGGCCTTCCTAAAAAAGTTACACCTCAACTGGTTGCCCAACCATAATTGCTTGCTCGGCCATTTCAGGGGGCAATTAAGAATCAACCACATTGCTGTGGATCTGGAGTCACATATAGGCCAGACTGGGTGTGTGTGGCAGATTTCCTTTCCTAAACCAGGTGGGGGTTTTCTTGACAATCAATGATAGTTTCATGGTCACCATTACTGAGACTAGTTTTCAATTCCATATTTATTAATTAATTAAATTCCACCAGCTGCCGTGGTGGGATTTGAACTCATGTCCCCTCAGCGTTGGATCTCTGGATTATTAGACCAGTGACATTAGCACTCCCCGAATTGGACAGCTCCTTCAAAGAGTCACCAAAAACATTTTGAGTTAAATGGTCTCCTTCTATGCAGGATGCCTCTATGGTGTTACCTTTGTGAGACTCTTCACCATGGCAACAACATCCCTTTTAAATATTCAGTGCAGAAAATCAAAGTTAACCAATTGACAACCTCCTCTTGGAAGTCTCTGAATTTTTCAGAAATCTAGCTGTTTGTGTGTCAAATACATTCTTATTTGATCTTAAATCACTTGGCTCTATCTAAAAGTTGTTGTGAAAGTTTTGAGTGTATCCACCGCACCACTGGAGTCAGAGTCAACATGTTACAATTTGTACCAGACATCAATTAGGTCAACGAGAACAAAAGTGTACAAAACGGGACTGGATCCAACTACCTCCTCCAGGTCTTCTGAAATTCAGATAACCCGGAGAAGCAGCACTGCTGCCAATCTAGAGCAATTTACACCAATTCTTTTTAAAGTTTATTTATTAGTGTTGCAAGTATCATAGAATCATAGAATCCCTACAGTGCAAAAGGAGGCCATTCGGCCCATCGAGTCTGCACCGACCATAATCCCATCCCGTCCCTATCCTTGTAACCCCACATAATCCCCCTGACACTAAGGGGCAATCCCACCCAGACCTGTTCCCCGTAACCCCAAGTATTTACCCTGCTAACCTACACATTTTTGGGCACTCAGGGGCAATTTAGTATGGCCAATCCACCCATCCTGCACATCTTTGGTGTGTGGGAGGAAACCGGAGCACCCGGAGGAAACCCACGCACGCATCGGGAGAATGTGCAAACTCCACACAGACAGTGACCCAAGCCGGAATTGAACCCGGGTCCCTGGCGCTGTGAGGCAGTAGTGCCACCATGTCCATTGGAATTGCAAAAAAAGTAGGCTTACATTAACACAGCAATGAAGTTACTGTGAAAATCCCCTCGTCGCCGTACTCTGGCGCCTATTCAGGCATATTGAGGGAGAATTTAGCATGGCCAATGCACCTAACCAGCATGTCTTTCGACTCTGGGAGGAAACCCACGCAGACACAGGGAAAACATGTACACTCCACACAGACAGTGATCCAAGCCGGGAATTGAACCCGGGTCCCTGGTGTTGTGAGGCAGCAGTGCTAACCACTGTGCCACCCTCCCACTGACATCATGGGTAAGGGCAAAGCAGTGCCCTTCATGACCATGTTACAGTTAAATCCTATCGGCGAGCCCACGCCACAGAGCAACTGCCAACAAACAAACAGGATGTCAGCGAGTGTCTTCCAATCTCACGGATAAATAGGACAGAATGCAACTAAGAACATAGCAAGTAGGAACTGGGGTTCGCTATTTGGCCCTTCAAGCCCGCTCCTTCATTCAACAAGATCATGGCTGGTCTTCTACCGCAACTCCACCTTCCTGCACTATCCCCATTTCCTTAATTCCAGAAGGACCCAAAAATCTGTCAACCTCTGTCTTAAATATACTCATGATGTGGAGATGCCAGCGTTGGACTGAGGTGAATACAGTAAGAGTTTTAACAACACCAGGTTAAAGTCCAACAGATTTATTTGGTAGCAAATGCCATTAGCTTTCGGAGCGCTGCTCCTTCGTCAGATGGAGTGGAAATGTGCATTTCCACTCCATCTGACGAAGGAGCAGCGCTCTGAAAGCTAATGGTATTTGCTACCAAATAAACCTGTTGGACTTTAACCTGGTGTTTTTAAAACTCTTACTGTATTAAATATACTCAACCATTGAGCATTCAGAGTTCTCTGTAGCAAACAGGATTTTGAGTGAAGAAATGGGGAGGCGATGGCCGAGTGCTATTATCGCCAGATTATTAATCCCGAAACTCAGCTAATGCTCTGGGGACCCGGGTTCGAATCCCGCCACTGCAGATGGTGGAATTTGAATTCAACAAAAAATATCTGGAATTAAGAATCTACTGATGACCGTGAAACCATTCGTGATTGTCGGAAAACCCATCTGGTTCACTCATGTCCTTTAGGGACATTATCTGCCGTCCTTACCTGGTCCGGCCTACATGTGACTCCAGAGCCACAGCAATGTGGTTGACTCTCAACTGACCTCCAAGGGCAACTAGGGAGGGCAATAAATGCTGGCCAGCCAGCGACGCCCATGTCCCACAAATGAATGAATAAAAGATTTCTATTTTTTTTAGATGAAATTAAATCTGTTGAGTTGAGGATAGCAGGGTTACACTTCCAATGGACTTCAATCAAGCAGTGTATTGTCCATTTGTAACCCTAATCTCAAATTCCCCTCCAACTCGATTTTCAACTTTGCTGACGACACCACTGTAGTGGGTCGGATCTCAAACAATGACAAGACAGAGAACAGGAAAGAGATAGAGAATCTGGTGAACTGGTGCGATGACAATAATCTCTCCCTCAATGTCAGCAAAACGAAGGAGATTGTCATCAACTTCAGGAAGCATAGTGGAGAACATGCCCCTGTCTACATCAATGGGGACGAAGTAGAAATGGTTAACAGCTTCAAGATCCAGATCACCAACAACCTGTCCTGGTCCCCCATGCAGACGCAATAGTTATGAAAGCCCACCAATGCCTCTACTTTCTCAGGAGATTAAGGAAATTTGGTATGCCGCTAGGACTCTCACCAACTTCTACAGATGCACCATAGAAAGCCTTCTTTCTGGTTGTATCACAGCTTGGTATGGCGCCTGCTCTGCCCAAGACTGCAATAAACTACAAAGCGTCATGCACGAAGCCCAGTCCATCACGCAAACCAGCCTCCCATCCATTGACACTGTCTACACTTCCCACTGCCTCGGAAAAGCAGCCAACATATTCCGGAGTATCATTATTTTATAAACCTCCATAGGGTCAGACCTCATCCTCCTACTCTCCCAGGAAAAAAGTCCTAGCCTATCCAGCCTATTCACTGATCCTCAATCACTTGTATTCTAATGCACACATATGTGGCACAGTGGTTACCACTGCTGCCTCACAGCTCCAGGGACCTGAATTCGATTCCCAGCTTGAGCCAGTGTGTGGAGTCTGCATGTTCTTCCCATGTCTGCATGGGTTTCCTCCGAGTGCTCCGGTTTCTTCCCACAATCTGAAAGACGTGCTGGTCAGGTGCATTGGCCGTGCTAAATTCTCCACTCCAAACAGGCGACTAGGGGATTGTCACAGTAACTTCATGGCGTTAATGTAAGCCTACTTGTGACACGAATAAATAAACTTCAAACTTTAAACACACTTACACTCTCTCTTTCTCTTACAAAGATTACACAAACTAGGATTGTACTCTCTGAAATTTAGAGGGTGAAATGATTATTTGATCAAAGTTTTCAAGATATTAAAAGGGAACAGATCAGGTGGATAGAGAGAAACTCTTCCTGCTAATTCAGGGGAGTCCAGGGCTAGGAAACAGCGTCTCAGAAAAAGAGGCAGACTTTTCAGGAGTGAAATTAGGAAACATTTCGCCACACAAAGGGTGGGGGAAGTTTATAACTCCCTTCCACAAAACAGCAAGCAATTTCAGATCAATTGTAAGATTTCAAACTGAGATTGATGGTTTTTTGTTCACCAAAGGAATTAAGGGATACGAGGTGAAGGCAGGTGAATAACTCCTCAGGGGCCGGTGTCCCTTCAACAGATTCCCTTTATTTACAAACTCAATTCCATTCCTAAGAGTTTTTCAGGTACAATGTCAGAATCCAGAGTGCCCTTAGCCCTGGCACTCCTCACATATATACACACACACACACACACAGGTGAGACTCCCTGATTGGACATGCAATCATTACCTCAATCAGGATGTGGAGTTGCTGGCATTGGGCTGGGGTGGGCACAGTAAGTAGTCTCACAACACCAGGTTAAATTCCAATAGGTTTATTTGATAGCAAGAGTTTTCGGAGCATTGACTCACCTGATGAAGGGGCAACGCTCCGAAAGCTCCAAATAAATCTGTTGGACTGTAACCTGGTGCTGTGAGACTACTTACTGTGCCTATCCCAGTCAGGGAACTCATACTCCAAGAGGGCCACCTCATGGGCCTCGTTGAGGTCATATGGCAGGTATATGGAGTTACCAAGATCAACCATGATCTTTGAAAAGTGGAACCGGCTCAAGGAGCTGAATGGTCCACCTTGGTTTTTATATTCCCATTAAAGCAAAATAGCTGCCAATCAAATAAAAGGTTACTGGAGTTCATTGGTGAGGAGCTGTCAATAGGTTAGCTCAGTATCAACAACATCGGCCTGTAGATTAAGTCTTTTCTTAGGCCAGGCTAAGAGTCTCATCATAATCCCTGGCATCACGGTTTCTGGAACTGGCAACACTGAAGTGCTGTTGTATTGGGTCAGGCAGTGAAAGACTGGCCTCTTTGTGGTTGCGTTTCCTTCTCTGCGCCCCCAACTCACTTAGCATTTGAGAAAGATTGAAAGAAAAGCAGAATCACATAATCCTCATCATTTTCCTTTGGTGAATGCACTGAACTCACCTCATTGTCTCTCTCCTAAATGCCCTGCCAGCCCCCCTCAGTTTTGCGGTTTAACAACAGCATTTATGTGGTGAATTTAGGTTTTTTTAGCGTGAGCAGTAATCACCAGGCCAGGTGATAGAGTTCCTTGCAGCCACTGTGGAAACTCTGAGTGCTCTGCTCTGCAAGGGGCAGTCTTCAATGATGTGAATCACTGATTGGGGACACCTCAGCTGCAGTCCCGCTTCCCTGCAAGGACCCATTTAAAGTATTTAAAGATTATTTTTAGTGTCAGAAGTAGGCTTACATTAACATTGCAATGAAGTCCCTGTGGAAATCCTCCAGTCGCCACACTCCGGCACCTGTTCGGGTACACTGAGGGAGAATTTAGCACGGCAAATGCACCCTAACCAGCACGTCTTTCAGACTGTGGGAGGAAACTGGAGCACCCGGAGGAAACCCACGCAGACACTGGGGAGAATGTGCAGACTCCACACAGACAGTGACCCAAGCCGGGAATTGAACCCAGGTGCCTGGTGACGTGAGGCGGCAGTGCTAACCACTGTGCCACCCACTTGTGCCGATTTGCTGCACAAAGGCCAGTGTGCTAACAGTTGAGGAGTGCCCAATGTTGGCGTGACTGGTTGAAGCTGGGTGGGTGTGTGGGCTGTGGGATCTGTGATAAGGAAGTGGTTTTTAATGGTGGCTTGTTGGCTCCATTCCTGCTGCTACAGGGCCTGTTATTCCTTGCAGCTGGATTGGTAAGGCTCTTGTGTAGCGGCAGGCTAGGGTCGATGTAAACTTTCTCAAGGAGCTTTCTTGTTGCAATCTCCCTCCTGACGTGAGGGGGAGGTCGGGGAGCTGAATTGATTGGAAGGTGCCTGACATGATACACATTGTTGTGTTGAGTCTTTAGTGTATTAGCACTTCTCAGAGATGATTTATCAAACACAATTTGAAACTGAGCCTCATATGGAGGTATTAGGGCGTGTGATCAAAAGCTTGGTTAAAGAGGTAAGTTTTAAGGATCATCTTAAACGATCTTAAAGCTTCAAGGCAGAGAAGTTTAAGGAGGAAATTTCAGAGCTTAGGGACCAGGCAGCTGAAAACACGGCTACCAACAGGGAATGTGCAAAAGGCCAAGATTGGAGGATCACAGAACTCTCGGAGGATTGTGGCTGGAGGTGGTGAGGAATAAGGCCACAGAGTTATTTGAAGACAAGACTGAGAATTTTAAAAATGAGCGTTGCCTGCTTGGAGACAATAGACAAACTGTTCACGGTGTTCAGTTACACTGTCCTTAATGACGTGGAGGTGCCGGCGTTGGACTGGGGTGGGCACAGTAAAAAGTCTCACAACACCAGGTTAAAGGCCAACAGGTTTATTTGGAATCATGAGCTTTCAGCGCGCTGCTACTTCATCAGGTGAGTGGAGGAGCAGCGCTCCAAAAGCTTGTTGATTCCAAATAAACCTGTTGGACTTTAGCCTGGTGTTGTGAGACTTCTTACTATCGTTAATGATAGATTCCAGCAATTTCCTGACGAAAGATGTTCGGCTGACTGGTCTATAATTCTTTGGTTTTGCTCATGATCTTTTCTAACGCAACAGAGTGACATGTGTAATCTTCCAATCTAAAGAAACAGTACCAAGATTCAAATTTATATTTGTACTCTTGTTTTCTCTCTGTCTCTATTTCTCTCTCTCCCTTTCCCTGTCTCTCTCTTTCGCTCCACAGTTTCAACTCCTGTCTCCAATTTGTGTTCTTCTCTCCCTCCTTCCCTCCCTCAGTTGCTCACCCAGATCATTGGCCTCAGTGCCATTATCCTCACATCTGGCAGTGAAGCAAATAACAGGATGTAGCAAAGGACTCGGACAGTTGGGTCCAAGACATGGCGACCTGAGGTCCTGCGCATACAAAAACATGCACCTACAAAGACTGCCCCCCCTGGTGTCCAAAACGGGAGGTTTGGGAACACTAAAGAAAATGCTTGGACACTGCCAGCATAATCAAGGACCCCACGCACCCCGGACATTCTCTCTTCCACCTCCTTCCATCAGGAAAAGATACAAAAGTCTGAGGTCACGTACCAACTGACTCAAGAACAGCTTCTTCCCTGCTGCTGTCAGACTTTTGAAGGGACTTACCTTGCATAAAGTTGATCTTCCTCTACACCCTAGCTATGACTGTAACACTACATTCTGCACTCTCTCGTTTCCTTCTCTATGAACGGTATGCTTTGTGTGCAAGAAACAATACTTTTCACTGTATCCCGGTACATGTGACAATAATAAATCAAATTTTATAAAAATCAATCTCCTGCTGGGGGAACCAGTGACCAGGATTTGTCAGCTCAGCTCACACAATGAGGCGGCACGGTAGTTAGCACTGCTGCCTCACAGCGCCAGGGACCCAGGTTCAATTCTGGCCTTGGGTAACTGTCTGTGTGGAGTCTGCACATTCTCCCCGTGTCTGCGTGGGTTTCCTCCGGGTGCTCCGGTTTCCTCCCACAGCCCAAAGACGTGCGGGTTAGGTTGATTGGCCATGCTAAATTGCCCCTTAGTGTCAGGGGGATTAGCAGGGTAAATATGTGGGGTTGCAGAAATAGGGCCTGGGTGGGATTGTGGTCGGTGCAGGCTCGATGGGCCGAATGGCCTCCTTCTGCACTATGATTCTATGATACTTTGACTGAGAAGAAAAACAAGAAGTCGTAGGGGCATTAAAATAAATTGTGCTTTTTTTTCCATTTTCTTTGAGGATAGTTTTCGAGCTATAAAAGAAATCTATGGGAGGTGGTGAAAGACTCTGTTTGACCAGGTGGGGAGGTTTGAGTTCGGAGGTCAGGTGATGAATGTTTCAGGATGAGAGAGACGGTGGAGTGGGAGAAATCATTTGCTCTTCTGAGGCCGAGTGTTACAAAATTCAGGTGAATGGAGAACTGTCCGAGTTACTGCATTAAAATGTCATAGAGTCAGAGAGGTTTACAGCATGGAAACAGGCCCTTCAGCCCAACTTGTCCATGCTGCCCTTTTTTTTTCAAATGACTAAGCTCGTCCCAATTGCCACATTTGGCCCATATCCCTCTATACCCATCTTACTCATGTAACTGTCTAAACACTTTTTAAAAGACAAAATTGCCTCTACAACTACCTCTGGCAGCTTGTTCCAGACACTCACCACCCTCTGTGAAAAAATTGCCCCTCTGGACCATTTTGTATCTCTCCCCTCTCACCTTAAACCTATGCCTTCTAGTTTTAGACTCCCCTACCTTTGGGAAAAGATATTGACTATCTAGCTGATCTGTGTCCCTCATTATTTTATAGACCTCTATAAGATCACCCCTCAGCCTCCTACGCTCCAGAGAAAAAAGTCCCAGTCTATCCAGCCTCTCCTTATAACTCAAACCATCAAGCCCCAGTAGCATCCTAGTACTCTTTCTAGTTTAATAATATCCTTGCAGGCAACATGGGTCAGATCCCATCATCTGTCTCATCTAATGTCTCAAAAGAGATTAGCTGGAAGAGGCACGTCGCCCTGGGTGTCAAATTAAACAGCTTGTCTTGTTTGTCTGCTGGTCAGTGGGGTGGTTTAGTGCTGGTGAGTTTATGCGTGTGGAATTGATTAAAAATCCACTCGCTGTTTCCCTACACCTCCGAGAGCATGTAGAATTCCCGCTGTATCCCACAATCCTCTGTTCCCGATCCAAGAGGGCAGCATCATTTAATTTTTTGTTCAATTTTAGTTATGTGGAGAGTTTAAGTATTTTTTTCCACCTTCAGTCACGATGGACGATTGGAGAAACAAGAGTTAATCACCCGGGAGCAGGGAAGATTATTAAGAGGAGATTTAATGGAGGTGTTCAAAATTCTGAGGGCTGTTGATAGAGTAAATAAGCAGAAGCTCTTTCTATTGACAGAACAATCAGTAACCAGAGGAGAAGACTTCAGAAGATTGGCAGTAAAACAGGGAGAAAAAGAGAAGATGAGATTTCTAAAATAAAATGGAATTATTTTTATATCTGCTTCCTGGAATGTCCCCTCCCGCTTATCCCCGCAACCCCATGCATTTACCATGGTAACATAGTGTCCCAGGATGTGTAGGTGAGACAAAGGGGCAATTAGGCATGGCCAATCCATCTAACGCGCACATCCTTGGAGTGTGGGAGGAAACCCACGCAGACATGGGGAGAATGTGCAGACTTGGATCACTGACCCAAGGCTCTAATTGAACCCTGGCGCTGTGAGGCAGCAGTGCTAACCACTGTGCCACCCACTATTGCAAACTATTGCCAATGGATTGAAGATGACCATAAGACATAGGAGCAGAATTAGGCCACTCGGCCCATCAAGACTGCTCCGCCATTCAATCATGGCTGATATTTTTCTCATCCCCATTCCCCTGCCTTAAAAGTTTGTTTATTTATTAGTCACAAGTAAGGCGTACATTAACACTGCAATGAAGTTACTGTGAAATTCCCCCCAGTCGCCAAATTCCGGCGCTCGTTCGGGTCAATGCACCTAAAACACGTCTTTCAGACTGTGGGAGGAAACCCACGCAGACAGGGGGAGAATGTGCAAACTCCACACAGACAGTGACCCAAGCCGGGAATCGAACCCGGGTCCCTGGCACTGTGCGGCAGCAGTGCTAACCACTGTGCCACCTTGCCACCTCACATAGGGATTCTATGATCTAAAACGAGAGGTGAGGAGGGGGAAAAACAGTTACACGGGTTTCCACCTATTCTTCTGCTCAGAGCGACCTTGTTCCACCTCTTTGGTAAGGGATTGCTGCTGTCAGCAACACAGTCGGTCGGTCAGGGGTCGGTCACTGCAGCTTGCTAGAACACACTCCTGTTCCAACCGGATCCGTCACACATTTTCACAACAACCAGTGGCAGCCGAGTGCATGATTGATATCAGTGACTCTGCGGTATTTGAGGCTGGCAGCCCGTGGATAATGGATTTGTGGCATTCAGCTGCCCTCTGCTCTTCTGGAAGGTTCTGCACATCAGCAGCAAGACTGTACACAGCAAAGTGTCCGTCCATCAAACCACTCAAATCAGAAATAAATGATGTTATTTTCAGTATTATTTTGCACGGAGTGAAGGTAATATTCTGTTTGCCCGATGACCGAACCAGGGGAATGGATCACTCCACCCTGACCAACAAGACTTGCATTTCTATAGCACCTTTCACCACCTTGGAGCATCCAAAAGCACTTTATAGCCAATGATGCACTGACTGAACTTCAGGCACTGTTGCAAACGTCGCACCTGACTTTCACACAGCAAGATCCCATAAACAGCACGTGATCGTACGAATTAGGAGCAGGAGTAGGCCACTCGGCCCCTTGACCATTCAATAAGAGGCAGCACAGTACGGTGCCACAGTGGTTAGCACTGCTGCCTCACAGCGCCAGGGACCTGGGTTCAATTGTGGCCTTGGGCATCTGTCAGTATGGAGTCTGCACGTTCTCCCTGTGTCTGCATGGGTTTCCTCCGGGTGCTCCGGTCTCCTCCCACAGTCCAAAAGACATGCTGCTTAGGTGGATTGGCCATGGATAAATACGTGGAGTTACGGAGATAGGGCTTGGGTGGGATTGTTGTCAGTGCAGGCTCGATGGGCTGAATGGCTTCTTTCTGCGATGTAGGGATTCGATGACTCTAAGATCACGGCTAATCTGAATTTTAAGCATGTTCTTGCCTACCCCCAATAATCTTTCACCCCTTGTTAATCAAGAATCTATCTACTTCTGTCTCAAAAATATTCAAGGACTCTGTTCCACTGCCTTCTGAGGAAGAATGTGATTCTTAACTCTGGGAGAAAACATTTCTCCTGAACTCTGTGCTAAACAGACAGACCTTTATTTTCAAATAGTGACCCCCCAGTTCTGGATTCTCCCACAAGAGGAAGCCATCAGATAACGGTCAAATAATATTATCTCCCAATTCAACACCTAGGTTGCAGCCAAGTTACCCATCCAGCTATTTTCTTCTGAATAGACCATAAGACGCAAGAACAGAAGGAGGCCATTCAGCCCATCAAGTCTGCTCTTGCCATTCCATAAGATCTTGACTGATCTGATGTGATAACCCTCAACTCCACTTCCCCGCCTTATCCCCGTAACCCTTGATTCCTTGAGGGGCAAGGTTTAAAGGAGATGTACGAGGCAAGTTTTTTTTACACAGAGGGTCGAGGGTGCCTGGAACTCGCTGCCGAGGGAGGTAGTGGAGGCAGATACGATAGTGACAGTTAAGGGGGGGTCTGGACAAATACATGAATAGGATGGGAATAGAGGGATATGGTCCCCGGAAGGGTAGGGGGTTTTAGTTCAGTCGGACAGCATGGTCGGTGCAGGCTTGGAGGGCCGAAGGGCCTGTTCCTGTGCTGTAATTTTCTTTGTTCTTTATTCCCTTACTGATTAAAAATCTGTCTATCTCGGCCTTGAACATATTTAACGACCCAGCCTCTACAGCCCTCTGCGGGAGAGAATTCCGCAGATTCACTCCCCTCTGAAAGAAGAAATTCCTCCTCATCTCTGTATTAAATGGTCGACCCCCTTACTCTGAGATTATGCCTTTTCTGTCGTGATTTTGACACAACAGAGTGATTTGACAGACCAATTCAGAGGTCGGTTAAGTGAGTACGACTTTGGTAAATCACTGTATTCACTTACAAGCCCCCAGGCGGGTAGGAAGGGTGGGTTATTAATGACAATCTGACAGCTTCATCGACACATTCGTCCTTAAATGGTGCACGAGATGAGAAGGGGGATTGACAGAGTAGAGGTGGAGAGGATGTTTCCTCTTGTGGGACAATCTAGAACAAGAGGCCATTGTTTTAGGATTAGAGGTAGCAAATTTAAAACAAAGATGGGGAGAAATTACTTCTATAAAGACCATAAGACACAGGAGCAGAGTTAGGCCACTCGGCCCATCGAGTCTGCTTTGCCATTCAATCATGGCAGATATTTTTCTCACCCCCCGTTCTCCTGCCTTTTCCCCATAACCTCTGATCCCCTCATTAATCAAGAACCTATCTATCTCTGTCTTAAAGACACTCAATGATCTGGCCTCTCTCAAAGGGTGGTGAATCTGTGGAATTCATTACCCCAGAACACAGTGGATGCCGGGACATTGAGACGGACAGATTTTTAATGAGAAATGGGTTTGAGGGGCTCTGATGAACGGGCAGGAGTTGAGGTCGAGGTGAGGTCAGCCATGTTAACTGGCGGAGCAGGCTCGATGGGCTGAATGGCCCACTCCTGCTCCTAGTTCTTATGGTCCATTGTTCAGCTTTGGCAAGTCGATAAAATAATAAAATCAAACTGTCAAAAGTGCAATTTCCTGGGTAAATGCTGCTTTGAATGAATCGCCGTTCGTGCTGCCCAGGAACTGGCTGCGTCACAAGCCTTTCCAAGTTAGCCTCTGTCCTGACAGCTTTTTTCCAGGGTTGAAGAGTCAATTACCAGGGGGCACAGGTTTAAGGTGCGAGGGGCAAGGTTTAAAGGAGATGTACGAGGCAAGTGTTTTTTTTTACACACAGAGTAATGGGTGCCTGGAACTTGTTGCTGAGGGAGGTAGTGGGAGCAATACAATAGTGACTTTTAAGGGGCGTCTGGAAAAATACATGAATAGGATGGGAATAGAGGGATATGGTCCCCGGAAGGGTAGGAGGTTTTAGTTCAGATGGGCAGCATGGTCGGTGCAGGCTTGGAGGGCTGAAGGGCCTGTTCCTGTGCTGTAATTTTCTTCGTTCTTCGATTTCTTTCTCCACAGATGCTACCCGACTTGCTGAGTATTTCCTCAATTTTCTGTTTGTATTTCAGTGAAACTGCAAGATTTGTTGTAGCTCAGGCTTAGTTACACTAATGGATGGTTGTACCAAACGGCGTGTTATACTGAATGCTAGGTTTATGGTATAGGTTGTTGTACCATACAGTTAATTAGAGCAATGACAGTGCACTGCATTAAACCACATCGCTGTGAAAGCACCACGAGTCAAACTCAGATGGCACAAAATTCCAGTTAGGTCAAAATCATCAACCATTACCACTGGCAGGAAAGCAAATCCCACGGAACAATGCCTGTGATAAGATGGAATTCCGTACCAGTAACTCCAGATTAGCTTAATTCATCTAAGCTTGTCATATGACCCCACTGATGTGGAGATGCCGGCGTTGGACTGGGGTGGGCACAGTAAGTAGCCTCCCAACACCAGGATAAAGTCCAACAGGTTTATTTGGTAGCACAAGCTTTCGGAGCACTGCTCCTTCATCAGGTGGAGGACTCATCGGTCTCCACTCACCTGAGGAAGGAGCAGCGCTCCGAAAGCTCGTGATTCCAAATAAACCTGTTGGATTTTAACCTGGTGTTGTGAGACTTCTTACTATGACCACACTGACCAATCAGAGCAGAGTTAGACTGCACAAGAGCATGAAATCACAGAGTGCTGGGCAGCCGATATTCAGTACGGGGATCCCCCACCCATCCCCACCCCATCCCCCCACCTCCCCCCTCACCCCATCCCCCACCCCCCACCTACCCCATCCCCCCACCACCCCCATCACCCACCTCCCACCCCCCATCTCCCACCCCCCATCTCCCACCCCCCACCTCCCACCCCCCACCCCCCACCCCCCCACCCCCCCACCTCCCCACCTCCCCACCCCCCCACCTCCCCACCCCCCACCCCCCCACCCCCCACCCCCCACCTCCCATCCCCCACCTCCTATCCCCCACCCCCCACCTCCTATCCCCCACCCCCCCTCCCACCCCCCACCCTCCCAACCCCCACCCCCCACCCTCCCAACCCCCACCCCCCATCCCATCCCATCCCCCACCCCCCACCAACCCCATCCCATCCCCCACCCCCCACCAACCCCATCCCCCACCAACCCCATCCCCCACCAACCCCACCCCCCACCAACCCCCCCCCCCCAACCTCCCACCCTCCACCAACCCCCCCCCCCCAACCTCCCACCCTCCACCCCACCCCCCAACCGTGAGAGAAAGTGCAAAACCTGTGAAAAAGGCCACAGCTGTGAGAAAGTTGATAGTTTGTCGACCTGGGAGGTGAAGTTGATCCAGAAAGTGGAAAACCGAAACGGAAAGTGGACGCGGCGAAGGAATGGGAAATTCCACCATCACATTTGTCCGCCATTATGAAACGCAAGGCAAACACCTTTGAACAATCCAACCAGCGGGCATTTCTCCAATGAGGAAGAGGATGAGAATGGCTGCCTGTCCCAACACTGAAGAAGCTCTGTTAAACATGGGTCAGGACAGCCCAAGCAGAGAACATTCCCAACTCCAGTCCAATCCTGCAGGAAAGGGGGAGCCACCCTGGCATAGACGCTGGGTCACACGGAGTTCACTTGAAGCGACTGAAAGCTGGCCCAAGGTGAGACAAGGCATCATCTTGGTGCGGTAAGCAGTGAGGGTACCGCGGTTACAGGAGCAATGACAGGTGATTGGCTCCACAATGGTCACACCCATGTCTTGAACCAGTTTGCACCGTGAGATATTTTTAACGCAGATGGAACCATCTTTTTACCATATTTTGCCAAACCACTCTGATGTTTAAAGATGAACGTGTCAGGTGGGGAGTGGAGAAAGGAGCACATTACTGCCCTGGTCTGTACCAACATGGATGGTACAAAAAGCTTGAGAGAATATTCAAGAAGCCACGTTGCTCCGTGAATGTTGGGACGCTACCCACGCAATACAATCTAATAAAACTGCCTGGGTGGCCTTGAGCATTTTTGAGGCATGGATCAGGAAACATATCAGTGAATGAAAAGGAAGACACGGTGGCACAGTGGTTAGCACTGCTGCCTCACAGCGCCAGGAACCCGGATTCAATTCTGGCCTCGGGGTCAGTCTGTCTGCAGTTTACACATTCTCCCTGTGTCTACATGGGATTCCTCCGGATGCTCCGGTTTCTTCCCACACTCCAAAGATGTGCAGGTTAGGCGGATTGGCCATGCTAAATTGCCCCTTAGTGTCAGGTGGACTAGCAGGGTAAATTATAAAAGAAATAATTGGAGATTGGGGTTAAAAGGATAGATCAGCAGACAGTCAAATATCATTCTTAAACCACAGTGGGTCCAGGGAGATTTACTAAAATGGTTCCGGAGACGGAGCAGTTCAGTTTTGGCAGAGAGAGAGAGACTGGGGTTATTCTCCTTTGAACAGAAGTTAAGGGAATGTGTGATGGAGGTAGTGGTTTCCTCCCACAGTCCAAATACGTGCGGGTTAAGTGAATTGACCATGTTAAGTTGCCCCTTAGTGTCAGGGTCCCTCGCAGGGTATATACGTGGGATTACGGGGATAGAGCCTGGGAAGGATTGTGGTCGTTACAGGCTCGATGGGCTAAATGGCCTCCTTCTGCACTGTAGGGATTCTATGAAGACTGTCATCAATACAGACGACTGCCCTGCTCATTCTGACCACGCTGGCCTCAGTAACATCTAGCTGATGTCCTTGCCTTACAACACCATGGAGCATGCGAATGGATCAGGGGTGCTGAGTGGCCTGAAGACCCAGTACTGACTGCAGCTGATTCCTCAGGTTACTGAGGTCATATCGATAAGAAGCAGGAGTACAATCCAACTGTTCTAGGGGCCATGTTCGTGATTAAGAAGGCACCAGGGGAGATGGTGTCAGAAGCCACAATTGTCAACATGCTTCCAGCATGCTGGGTTCAAACAAGTCACAACGGTTCAAGGCCAACCAATCCAATGATGCAACACTTGGCTTTAACCCATGAAAGTTTGGCATGGAAATCCTAGCCGAGACAGCCATGGAAGCAGATACGGAGATGGATAATTCCACACGATTCCACTGACAGATGCGATCGTAGATGCAGTGCATTCTACAACCGAAAAGGACACTGACTCTGAGGAGTCCGAGGAATGCCCACTTGCCTATTTCTCTAGATGATGCCACAAAGGCAGTGGAGATGCTCCGCGGTTTCACGCTGCAGCACGAAATACACGTTTGACTGCACGAGTGGCACGGTGGACAGTACCACTCGCATCCGATGACAGCACGCTAAGCCAGAAAAAGACGATGAAATTTTTCTGTTGCTAACTCCTGATATTTTCCAATGCAAAGTTCCGGCTCAAGGTCGAAGGAAGATGTGAACAAATGGAATAAAGACTTGACTGTGCCTTCATTTGGCATTTGAACCAGTTCCTTTTTTTCATAGAATCCCTATAGTGCAGAAGGAGGCCATTCAGCCCATCAAGTCTACACCGACCACAATCCCACTCAGGCCCTATCCCCATAACCCCATGCATTTACCCTAGCTAGTCCCCGAAACTAAGGGGCAATTTATCATGGCCAATCCACCTAACCCACACATCTTTGGAGTGAGAGAGGAAACCAGAGCACCCGGAGGAAACCCACGGGGAGAACATGCAAACTCCGCACAGACAGTGACCCAAGCCGGGAATCAGACCCGGGTACCTGGCGCTGTGAGGCAGCAGCAGCTAACCACTGTGCCACCCCATGTCTCATCATGTAACCGAAATCCCTCCCATCATTGGTATTATTCAAGTAAATCCCCTCTACGAGGTTTTGATACCTTTCCTAAAGTGCAGTACCCAGGCAGCACGGTAGCACAGTAGTTAGCACTGCTGCCTCAAAGCACCAGGGACCCAGGTTCAATTCCCGGCTTGGGTCACTGTCTGTGCGGAGTCTGCACGTTCTCCCCGTGCCTGCGTGGGTTTCCTCCGGGTGCTCCGGTTTCTTCCCAAAGTCTAAAAGACGTGCTGGTTAGGTGCATTGGCCATGCTAAATTTTCCCTCAGTGTACCCGACCGAATAGGAGCCGGAGTGTGGGGACTGGGGGATTTTCACAGTAACTTCATTGCAGTGTTAATGTAAACCAACTTGTGACACTAATAAATAAACATAAAACTTTTTAAAAAATGAAGCAGACACAATACTCTAGCTGAGGCCTAATCGCGTGTTTTAAGAAGGTTTCAGCTCCTGTTTTTTTTTCACGCTATTCCTTTGCTAATAAGAGCAAGAATTCCACATATCTTTTTGCAGCTTTTTTAATTTGTCCTGCTTCTTTAAAGTTTTGAGTCCATCAACTCCAAGGTCTCCCTGTGCCCATGTCTCCTTTAAAATGATGCTATTTATTCTTTATTCTCCCTATCAAAATGCATTACTTCACATTTCTCTGCACTAAATTTGATCTGACAAGGTTGAGCTATAAATATCCCACACTTTTCTCTGAATAAATCTTTTATGTCCACCAGAGAGGCTAAATGGGCCAGATTTTAATGTCACAGCCAAAAAGCAATGTCAGATACTGCAACACTCGCCCAGTGCTACACTGTGAATGTTCGGCTGGATTATACATTCAAGTCCAGGGGGATAGGACTTCAACCCACAACTTTCGAAGAGTATGAACCAGTAACATGGGTGGCACAGTGGTTAGCACTGCTGCCTCCCAGGGCCAGGGACCCGGGTTCGATTCCCGAATTGGGTCATTTTCTGTGCAGTGTTCGCACGTTCTCCCTGTGTCTGCTGCGTTTGTTTCCTCCCACGGTCCAAAGGGTGTGCAGGTTAGGTGGATTGACTATGGAAAATGCGTTGGGTTGCAGGGATAGGGCAGCTGGGTAAGACGCTGTTTCAGAGAGTCAGTGTAGACACGATGGACTGAATGGCCTACTTCTGCACTGCAGGGAATCTATGGATATGGATTCTACTGGACAATAATGTTGACGAACTGGTATGTACATGGTATAAAAACAAAAAATGATGGAAATACTCATCAGTTCAGGCAGCATCAGGTGAGAGAAACAGAGTTAACGTTTCAGGACGATGATATACAGCAAGATCCCTGAATGCACCGTGCACTCCTAGTCCTTCCCTCAAGCTTCTCCTAGAGTTGCTCAGTGGGTAGCACTGCTTGCCTCCAACCTGGAAGGTTCTGGGTTCGAGTCCAGTTCCAGGGTTTGAGTATAAAAGTCAAGGCTGATACTCCAGTGGCTGAGTGATATATTGCAGGAGATGCTGTCTTCTGTGGCACAGTGGTTAGCACGGCTGCCTCACCGCGCCACGGACCCGGGTTCGATTCCCGGCTTGGGTGACTGCCTGTGCAGAGTTTGCACATTCTCCCCGTGTCTGCGTGGATTTCCTCCGGGTGCTCCATTTTCCTCCCACAGTCTGAATGATGTGCTGGTTAGGTGGATTGGCCATGCTAAATTCTCCCTCAGTGTATCCAAACAGGGGGTGGCGACTAGGGGGTTTTCACAGTAACTTCATTGCAGTGTTAGTGTAAGCCTACTTGTGACACTAATAAATAAACTTTAACTGTAACTTTTGGATCAGCTTTGTCTGTGCTCAGTGGATATAAAAGATTTTACAGCACCATTTTGAAGAGGATCAGGGGAGTTCTCCATGGTGTCCTGAGCGATATTTATCCTTCAAATCAACATCACAAAACCAGATTATCTGGTCATTATCACCCTGCTGTCTGTGGGAGCGTGCTGTGTGCATGACCTAGCTGCCCAGTTTCCTAGAATGATAACAGTGTTTATTTATTTGTCACAAGTAGGCTTACATTAACACCGCAATGAAGCTACTGTGAAAATCCCCCAGTCACCACACTCCGGCGCCTGTTCGGGTACACTGAGGGAGAATTTAGCATGGCCAATGCACGTCTTTCGGACTGTGGGAGGAAACCGCAGCACCCAGAGAAAACCCATGTAGACACGGGGAGAACGTGCAGACTCCACACAGACAGTGACCCAAGCCAGGAATCGAAGCCGGGTCCGTAGCACTGTGAGGCAGCAGTGCTAACCACTGTGCCACCGTGCAGCCCTAAAAATTATTTATAAATAAATAAACAAACAAACATTCTCTCTCTGTCGGCATAGGTTTCCTCCGGGTGCTCCTGTTTCCTCCCACACTGCAAAGATGAGCAGGTTAGGTGAATTGGCCATGCTAAATTGCCCCACAGTGTCCAAAGATGTGTAGTTACGGGAATTTATGGGGTAACTATGTGGGGTTACAGGATAGGGCCTGGGTAAAGTGCTCTGTCGGTGTGGGCTCAATGAGCAGAATGGCCTCCTTCTGCATTGTAGGGATCCCATGATTCTATTTCTCACCATTCCTATTACAATGACAATTCCCTATCTGACTACGAGACGTACAGATTTAAACAGCACCCGTGGGCTTGATTAACCCAACCAGTTTCTGTGCCTGTGGCTCACAGCAACGAGACTGAACTGGGCTGTTCACCATCTAGGAAACTGCAGGAACAAATCTCCAAACAGCAGTCAAGGCAAGTTAAACTATTGATACTGAACATGCCACTGTCAGTCCATCGGTTCAATAATTTAACCGTGCACCATAAAGTAAATCAAACAACTTAAAAAAGCCTTTCAAACGTCTGACTGATTTACCTCCGTTGTAACTTTATCTGACCTGACAGTTGAAATTTCCCTGTTAGAAATGCAGAGCGTTTGAGTGATCAGCTGTGACTCAGTCGGGTAACATGCCTGTCTCTGAGTCCCAAGGGTTTAAAGTCCCACTCCAGGCTACCGGAATCTAGGCTGATACCTCAGTGCAAGGTTGTCTCGGCTGTTACTCAGGAGATGGCAGCGCGCAGTTTGTGAATGAGCAGGGTTTGCATTCATGTAGCGCCTCTTCATCACTCCGAAACATCCCCAAGATGCAAGCACCTTTGCAGCCAATGGGAATACTTTTTTGTTTGGGAGGTTTAGTTACTGTTGTAGTTGCAAGGGAGCGAGGATAAGACAGTAAACTGATTGAGGCTCTGTCTGCTGGGTCTTACAGCACTGTTAAGAAGAGGAACAGTGTTCCCTACTCCCGGGTTCGCTGGAGTCTGATATTTAGCAATGGGGTTGAGGGATAAATAAAGGGGCATTTATACATTTTTCAATTAAACACATGTTCAATAAATCAAACAAAAATAACCGCCCCTGGTGGAGGCACTGTAAGTAAAACAAAGACCTCAAAGGAAACTTAAGGGGCAGCACGGTGGCACAGTGGTTGGCACTGCTGCCCTACAGCACCAGGGACCTGGGTTCGATTCCTGGCTTGGGTCACTGCCTGTGTGGCGTTTGCACGTTCTCCCCGTGTCTATGTGGGTTTCCTCCGGGTGCTCCGGTTTCCTCTCTCACTCCAAAGATGTGCAGGTTAGGGGGATTAGCAGGGTAAATACTTGGGGTAACAGGGGATAGGGCCTGGGTGGGATGCTCTGTGGGAGAGTCAGTGCAGACTCGATGGGCCGAATGGTCTTCTCCTGCACTGAAGGGATTCTACGAAACTTAACGAACGAAACCATGATATTATTGGGGTGGGGAAGAGGGGGGTGATGATGCACCCCCACACTAAACATAATCTGCTGAGTTACCACACTGCTCCTTGTGGGATCTTGCTGTGTTGTAACTACAATAGGGACTAAACCTCCCAAACAAAAAAGTATTCCCATTGGCTGCAAAGGCGCTTGCTTCTTGGGGATGTTCCGGGGTGATGAAGAGGCGCTACGTGAATGCAAACCCTGCTCATTCACAAACTGACTGCGCGCTGCCATCTCCTGAGTAACAGCCGAGACGACCTTGCACTGAGAGAATGTCCTCAGCAATCCCCTCGCACATTCACACTCACCCTGCAACATTCTCCCCTTCCCCCAGAGCATCGACCCCTTTCAAATCCAGAAACCAACCCCCCCAAAGAATCAAACACTTTCACTCACCTAATGGACAAAGGAGAGACTGTGTGGGGTTCATGGTGCAGGGAGAGAGAGAGAGGATGATTCTGTTTTCCCCTCTCTCTCTGCCTTTCCCTTCCTCTGGCTGAATGTATCTTTCTCTCTGGGAGATATCTTGATGAAGGTTCCTTCCTCAATGCAATGGGTTAACAGCAGCCTCCGAACGCCTGGTACCCTCGCCCCTTTTTGTCCTCCTTGCCTGGGAGAACAATTGGATAAAGAAAAAACGGCGTGAAAACACATTTCAGTCAATCACAGCCTCTGCCAATCTCCAACCCCTCCCTCCTTCCAGGGACATTCGCAGCGCAGATGAATGAAACTTACATGCGATCAATTTCACAAATGTATCTCTTCCTCTCTCTCTCTCTCCCACCACCTTTCCCCCACCCTCTCTTGTCTTCCTCCTCCCTCTCTTTTCTGCTGGCAAAAACTATTGCAAATAAGTTCTCCTGTCCTGCCCTCTCCCCTGCCCGGTGAGTTTTCAGGCTGCTGTAAGAATGGATAATCTTTCTGGTCACAGAAAAAGCAGCAGGAACCCACTGATGATTGCGCAGTGTGTGTGTGGCCTCTCGGTCAAATCCTATTCGCTCCTGGGTCCTAAGCTCCTCTGGGGCCCGTGGCATTAAATATGTGGGAGAGGACCGCCTTCAGTGGCAGGCAATAAAGTTAAAAGTTTATTTATTAGTCACAAATAAGGCTTACATTAACACTGCAATGAAGTCACTACTACTTTTTACTAGGATGCGACCAGGACTTGATGGTTTGAGTTATAAGGAGAGGCTGGATAGACTGGGACTTTTTTCTCTGGAGGGTAGGAGGCAGAGGGGTGATTTTAGATCAGCTAGATGGTCAATATCTTTTCCCAAAGGTAGAAGAGTCTAGAACTAGAGGCCATAGGTTTAAGGTGAGAGGGGAGAGATACAAAAGTGTCCAGAGGGGCAATTTTTTCACACAGAGGGTGGTGAGTGTCTGGAACAAGCTGCCAGAGGCAGTAGTAGAGGCGGGTACAATTTTGTCTTTTAAAAAGCATTTAGACAGTTACATGGGTAAGATGGGTATAGAGGGATATGGGCCAAACGCGGGCAATTGGGATGAGCTTCGGGGTTTTAAAAAAAGGGCAGCATGGACAAGTTGGGCCGAAGGGCCTGTTTCCATGCTGTCAACCTCTATGACCACACTCCGGCGTCTGTTCGGGTCAATGCACCTAACCAGCATGTCTTTCAGAATGTGGGAGGAAACGAGGGCACCTGGAGGCAACCCACGCAGACATGGGGAGAATGTGCAAACTCCACATAGACAGTGACCCAAGCTGGGAATCGAACCAAGGTCCCTGGCGCTGTGAGGCAGCAGTGTTAACTATTGTGCTACCGTGCCCCCTCTTCAAAGTTATAGAATCATTGAATGCCTACAGTGCAGAAGGAGGTCATTAGTCCCAGCGAGGCTGCGCCATCAACAAATCCCACCCAGACCCTTTATGTTTTAACCAAAAGAGAAAATGCTGGAAAATCTCAGCAGGTCTGGCAGCATCGATACGTTGAGAAAAGAGCTGACCTTTCAAGTCCAGATGACCCTTTGTCAAAGCTCAGATTCCAGCATCAGCAGTCAATTGCTTTTATCCTTTACGTTTTAAAGTTTATTTATTCATTAGTGTTACAAGTAGGCTTACATTAACACTGCAATGAAGTTACTGTGAAAATCCCCGAGTCGCCGCACTCCAGCGCCTGTTCGGGTACACTGAGGGAGAATTTAGCACGGCCAATGCACCTAACTAGCACGTCTTTCGGAGTGTGGGAGGAAACCGGAGCACCCGGAGGAAACCCACGTAGACACGGGGAGAATGTACAAATTCCGCACAGACAGTGACCCAAGCCGGAAATCGAACCCGGGTCCCTGGCGCTGTGAGGCAGCAGTGCTAACCACTGTGACACTGTCTCACACCAGTGCCTCATTTCTCTGACTCCCCCCCAATTCCCATTCACACCCATGTGTAAGATGGGTATAGAGGGATATGGGCCAAATGCGGACAATTGGGACTAGTTTAGTGGTAAAAACTGGGCAGCATGGACAAGTTGGGCCGAAGGGCCTGTTTCCATGCTGTAAACCCCTATGACTCTATGAGCCCCAAAATACAAGGTTTCATCAGTGTACGCAGGAGAATATTTTTACAACACCTCTCATCTGGCATTTTTATGCTTTCTCAAAAATCAAAATCCCCCCCATGTAATTCAAACAGTTTTTTCTCTCTCTCTCTCTCCCTACAGATGCTGCCAGACCTCATAGAATCCTACAGTGCAGAAGAAGGCCATTTGGCCCATCAAGTCTGTACCAACCACAATCCCACCCAGACCCTATCCCCATAACCCCATGCATTTACCCTAGCTAGTCCCCCTGACACGAAGGGGCAATTTAGCATGGCCAATCCAGCTAAGCCGCACATCTTTGGAGTGCGGGAGGAAACTGGAGCACCCGGAGGAAACCCACACAGACACGGGGAGAACGTGCAAATTCCACACAGACAGTGACCCAAGCTGGGAATTGAACCAATGTCCCTGGCGCTGTGAGACAGCAGTGTTAACCACTGTGCCACCGTACCACCACGCTGAATTTTTTTCCCCAGTGTGCCCTAGTTTTTTGTTTCAGATCTCTAGCATCTGTAGTATTTTTCATATTTGCTTAATTCAAACAGAATTTGACTTAATCTGCACATCAAGTACCAGTGACTTTGGCTATCACACAATCCAGACATGCCCAGAAGGGGGCCTTTCAGCACCAAAACAGAAAATGCTGGAAAATCTCACTAAGTCTGTGGAGAGAGAATAGAGCCAACGTTTCGAGCCTGGGAGCTCAGGCCTTTCAAACCCTCTTAGAAAGCACTACCCAATTAAACCCACTTCTTTGCCCTTACCTGATAGAATCATAGACACGAGAAGCAGGAGTAGGCCATTTGGCCCTTCCAGCATGCTCTGCCATTCATTTTGATCATGGCTGATCATCAAATTCAGTATCCTGATCCCCCCCTTCCCCCTTATAGAAATCATAGAATCCCTGCAGTGCAGAAGGAGGCCATTTGGCCCATCAGGCCTGCACCAACCACAATCCCACCCAAGCCTATCCCCGTAATCCCACATATTTATCCCTCTGACCTATGCATCCTGGGACACGAAGGGTTAATTTAGCATGACACCCACTGCCTATTCCACCAAAATCCCTTAAAACTTCAAACATCCCCATTGAGTCTCACCTTGACCTTGAATGTCATTGGTGGAGAAAGACCCAAATATTTTCACTTCTCCTCAGCGGGGCCCTGGAACATTGAGTCCAGTTTGTAGTTCGAGTCCATCGGCTACTGGCAGGACGAAGAAGATAAGAATTGGGAGCAGGACTCGGCTGTTTGGCCCCTCGAACCATTCAATAAGGTGAGGACTGAGCTGATTGTGGGTCCACTTTCCTCGTAATCCTTAATTCCCTCATAGATCAGAATCTGTCTAACTGGGCCTTGAATATATTCAATGACCCAGCCTCCACTGCTCTCTGGGTGAGAGAGTTCTAAAGGTTAATAACCTTCTGAGAGAAGATATTCCTCCTTTAGTTTATTCATATAATCCTCATAGAATCCCTTCAGTTCAGAAGAGGCCATTCAGCCCATCGAGATTACACCAACTCTCTGAGAGAGTATCTTACCCAGGCCCTCTCCTCCGCCCCATCCCTGTAACCCCACACATTTACCATCCATCAAACCTACACATCTTGGGGACACTAAGGGTCAATTTATCATGGCCAATCCACCTAACCTGCACATCTTTGGACTGTGGGAGGAAACCGGAGCACCCGGAGAAAACCCAGGCAGACACGGGGAGAATGTGCAGTTGTGACTGAGGAAGTGCTGTCCAATCAGAGGTGCCGTTGTGTAGGTGAGGCCTTTAATCGAGACCCTTAGGTAGATGTGTAAAAAATCACATGGCGTTATTGCCAAGAGGCGTAGGAGAATTCTTCCTGGTAATTTGGCCAATATTTAGCCTTTGACCAAATCAGATTATCTGCTCATTAACTCAGTGCTCTGTGTGGAAACTTGCTGTGCACAAATTGGCTGTTAAGTTTCGTACATTACAACGATGACCATGTTGGGGACATCCTGAGGTTGTGAATGGCATTTTCTAGATCTTTTTTTGAAGATGTTGTATGTGTGAAATTTATTACTGAATTGGCTTCAATTCTTTCTCCCTCACAACCCTTTCTTGTCTCTCTCTGCTCTGCGCATGCTGCCTTGTTCAGCTTTCTGGCCTTGTTCCTCCTCAACTGTAAACACAACATCCTACACATTCCCCTCATCTCTCATTGCACTGACTCATCATACCACCTCCTGCTCGAGCTCGCACTTTCCCAGGACTCATAAAAACTCTGATCCTCCTTAATTCCTCAGTCACCCTTTTCCCGAAAACCCGTACTTGGTGCCAGCGAACTACCGAGGCCTGAGTATTCGCTGAATGTTCACAATAATACACTGCTTCACTCAGAGCGGACATTCCACTGCGGTACTGAGGGAATGCCACACTGTCAGAGGTGACATGGACAGAATGGGTAAGGAGCAACTGTTCTCCTTAGTTGAAGGGTCAGTCATGAGGGGATATAGGTTAAAGGTGAGGGGCAGGAGGTTTAGTGGGGGATGTGAGGATAAACCTTTATACGCAGAGGGTGGTGATGGTCTGGAAATCACTGCCTGGGAGGGTGGTGGGGGCGGGATGCCTCATATCCTTTAAAAAGTACCTGGATGGGCACTTGGCACATCATAACATTCAGGGCTATGGGCCAAGTGCTGGCAGATGGGATGAGGTGGGAGTTCAGGTGTTTCTAATGTGTCAGTGTGGACTCGGTGAGCCGAAGGGCCTCTTCTATGCTGTATGATTCTATCATCTTTCAGATGGGTCACTCAATGAGATCCTGTCTGTCCCCTCAGATGGAACTAAAAGATCACATGGCACTAATTTGAAGTCATGATGTGGAGATGCCGGCGTTGGACTGGGGTGAACACAGTAAGAGTTTTAACAACACCAGGTTGAAGTCCAACAGGTTTATTTGGTAGCAAATACCATTAGCTTTCGGAGCGCTGCTCCTTCGTCAGATGGAGTGGAAATGTGCTCTCAAACAGTGCACAGAGACACAAAATCAAGTTACAGAATACTGATTAGAATGCAAATCCCTACAACCAACCAGATCTTAAAGATACAGACAATGTGGGTGGAGGGAGCATTAAGCACAGGTTAAAGAGATGTGTATTGTCTCCAGACAGGATAGCCAGTGAGATTCTGCAAGTCCAGGAGGCAAGCTGTGGGGGTTACTGATAATGTGACATAAATCCAACATCCCGGTTTAGGCCGTCCTCATGTGTGCGGAACTTGGCTATCAGTTTCTGCTCAGCGACTCTGCGCTGTCGTGTGTCGTGAAGGCCGCCTTGGAGAACGCTTACCTGAAGATCAGAGGCTGAATGCCCGTGACCGCTGAAGTGCTCCCCCACAGGAAGAGAACAGTCTTGCCTGGTGATTGTCGAGCGCTGTTCATTCATCCGTTGTCGTAGCGTCTGCATGGTTTTATGTCACATTATCAGTAACCCCCACAGCTTGCCTCCTGGACTTGCGGGCTGTCCTGTCTGGAGACAATACACATCTCTTTAACCTGTGCTTAATGCTCCCTCCACCCACATTGTCTGTATCTTTAAGATCTGGTTGGTTGTAGGGATTCGCATTCTAATCAGTATTCTGTAACTTGATTTTGTGTCTCTGTGCCCTGTTTGAGAGCAGATTTCCACTCCATCTGACGAAGGAGCAGTGCTCCGAAAGCTAATGGTATTTGCTACCAAATAAACCTCGGGTAGGACCTTACAAGCCTCGGGTGGGCGAGGCGGTAAAATTCCGGCAAGTGCCTCTATGGGATGCCAGGTTATCTGCCTTCATTTTGTATTGACATTATCTCCCCACCGTCCCTGTGCTCACTGACGCACACTGGCTCCTGGTCAAACAACATCTTGATTTGAAAATTCTCATCCTTGTTTTCAGATCCCTGTGCGGCCTTGCCCCTCCCTATCTCTGTAATCTCCTCTATCTCTACAATTCTCCGTGATACCTGCACTCTTCTAATCCTGACCTTTAGGGGCATCCTCAATTTTAGTTGCTCAAACATTGGAGCCCTAAGCTTTGGAATTCCTTCCCTGCTCCTCGCTTTCCTCCTGTAAGACACTCCTTAAAAGCTACCTCTAAGTTCAAGCTTCAGGCCATTTGGTCACCCTATTATAGAAAGGATATTATTAAACTAGAAAGAGTGCAGAAAAGATTTATTAGGATTCTACCGGCACTTGATGGTTTGAGTTATAAGGAGAGGCTGGATAGACTGGGATTTTTTTCCCTGGAGCGTAGGAGGCTGAGGGGTGACCTTATAGAAGTCTATAAAATAATAAGGGGATCAACTAGATAGTCAACATTTTTTCCCAAAGGTAGGGGAGTCTAAAACTAGAGAGTATAGGTTTAAGGTGAGAGGGGAGAGATAGAAGAGTGTCCAGAGGGGCAATTTTTCCACACAGAGGGTGGTGAGTGTCTGGCACAAGCTGCCAGAGGCAGTAGTAGAGGCGGGTACAATTTTGTCTTTTAAAAAGCATTTAGACAGTTACATGGGTAAGATGGGTAGAGAGGGACATGGGCCAAACGCGGGCAATTGGGACTAGCTTAGTGGTGGAAAAAAGGGCGGCATGGACAAGTTGGGCCGAAGGGCCTGTTTCCATGCTGTAAACCTCTATTATTCTATCTGACGGAATATCTTCTTATGTGGGGGCTCCTGTCAAGTGCTTTGAGACATTTCATTATGTTAAAGGTGCTATATAAATATAAGTTGTTGTTGTTATTGACAGATTATTTTTGTTACCCATACCCATGCCGTTTCCGTCAGAGTAGCTGACACTTTCCTTCCAGTGTTGGAGCAGGAACTCCCTGTGCGACTTGCCAGCTCCTGGAACGCTGTTGACGATTGTAGCGGGCTAGAGAAGATGCCAGGGAGTTTTCTCAATTTGGCCGGGGGTCTCACAGAGGATGAATACCACAGGGAGAGGGAGGTGGGGTGGCGGGGGGGGGGGGGGGGGGGGGGGTGGTGGTTGGCATGTGGTCCCTGGAGGATCCTAACATTTACAGCAGACCTTGGAAGTGTGCCGATATGTGCTGGCGATCCCATACAAAGAAAACTGTGAAAATCTCTGGTACTGAAAATATGGTAAGAAGTCTCACAACACCAGGTTAAAGTCCAACAGGTTTATTTGGCAGCAAAAGCCACTAGCTTTCGGAGCGCTGCCCCTTCGTCAGGTGAGTGGGAGTTCTGTTCACAAACAGGGCATATAAAGACACAAACTCAATTTATTTCATAGAAATTTCATAGAAACCCTACAGTACAGAAAGAGGCCATTCGGCCCATCGAGTCTGCACCGACCACAATCCCACCCAGGCCCTACCCCCATATCCCTACATATTTTACCCACTAATCCCTCTAACCTACGCATGTCAGGACACTAAGGAGCAATTTTAGCATAGCCAATCAACCTAACCCGCACATCTTTGGACTGTGGGAGGAAACCGGAGCACCCGGAGGAAACCCACGCAGACACGAGGAGAATGTGCAAACTCCACACAGACAGTGACCCAAGACGGGAATCGAACCCAGGTCCCTGGAGCTGTGAAGCAGCAGTGCTAACCACTGTGCTACCATGCCGCTATCAGTCTCTGCTCAGCGACTCTGCGTTGTCGTGAAGTCCGCCTTGGATAACGCTTACCCGAAGATCAGAGGCCGAATGCCCGTGACCGCTGAAGTGCTCCCCAACAGGAAGAGAACACATTTGCCTGGTGATTGTCGAGCGGTGTTCATTCATCCGTTGTCGTAGCGTCTGCATGGTCTCCCCAATGTACCATGCCTCGGGACATCCTTTCCTGCAACGTATCAGGTAGACAACGTTGTGTCTTTATATGCCCTGTTTGTGAACAGAACTCCCACTCACCTGATGAAGGGGCAGCGCTCCGAAAGCTAGCGGCTTGTGCTACCAAATAAACCCGTTGGACTTTAACCTGGTGTTGTGAGACTTCTTACTGTGTTTACCCCAGTCCAACGCTGGCATCTCCACATCACTGAAAATATGCTCTGGATGATGTACAAACCAGGATGTAACGAATCCAGGTGGGAGTGGATCAGCATTGCCTGGATTGGGTTGTTACGGGCACGGGGAGGCAATCATTTGACCTGCAAAACTCAGTGGCGAATAAGTCCTGCCTCTTGACAGGCTCCCGCCAACAGCTAGGCCTCTTGGAAGAGATTTAGTCAATAGGCAGGCTCAGTCTGGATCAAGGGTTTGGCAGAGGTTTTAAGTTCCAACAAAGGCTGCCATTGATGGAACCCACCACTGGCTAACAGCTGGGAAGCAGGAATTCTCTCTGCTGGCGTACACACACACACACACACACATACACAAACACACACACTCGTATGGGTTGATTGATTGCCAACAAACATAGAGCCATCTTTGTTTGAGGCCGGCCTTGAAATAATTGGTGAACCTCTTAAGAGCCTCAACAAGATTGCTCCTTGCAGACTGCACTTTATATTCTCAGCCTTTCACTTTGCAGGGCACCATTTCCCCGCATGTCACTCAGAATTAACATCAACACTCTATCCATTGGTTACACCCTTCCATGAAGTGGAGATGTCGGCGCTGGACTGGGATAAACACATTAAGAAGTCTAACAACACCAGGTTAAAGTCCAACCTGTTGTACTTTAACCTGGCGTTGTTAGACTTCTTACCGTGTACACCCTTCCACCCAGACCTCCCAGGAATGGGTTCTTGTTGTTTTAGAAAGCGGGAGATGGATCAGAGATTCAACACTACAGCAGGGATTTATGCCAAGGAATGAACGAGGGGAATCAACAGGAGGGGTGAATCTCTAGGGGCCCTTAAAAACCAGATTCACATCGTAAATACACAGCTTACAATCTGTCCGTCTGACTTTCCTCTGATTGGAGGAAGAGGAGGAAAAGGGAAGTCTTTCTGGAAATGTCTCTGATTATAGAATCCCTACAATGCAGGAGGCCATTCAGCCCATTGAGTCTGCACTGACAACAATCCCACCCAGGCCCTATCCCCTTAACACCATGAATTTACCCTGCTCAACGCCCCGACACTGAGGAACAATTTAACATGGCCAGTTCACCTAACCTGCACGTCTTTGGACACTAAGGAACAATTTAGCATGGCCAATCCATCTAACCTGCACATCTCTGGACTCCATGAGGTGGAGATACCGGCGTTGGACTGGGGTTAAGACTCACATTCCAATCTGTATTTATCTTGCAATTGTGTCTTTGTCTACATATGCTGTGTTTGTGAACCTACGTCAACTCACCTGATGAAGGAACAGCACTACGAAAGCTCGTGATTCCAAATAAACCTATTGGACTTTAACCTGGTGTTGTGAGACTTCTTACTGTGCCCATCTTTGGACTGTGAGAGGAAACTGGAACATCTGGAGGAAACCCACACAGACACAGGGAGAACGTGCAAACTCCACACAGTGACCTGATGCTTGAATTGAACCTGGGTCCCTGTCGCTGTGAGGCAGCAGTGTTAACTACTGTGCCCTGTGATGCCTCA
This sequence comes from Mustelus asterias, assembly GCF_964213995.1. Classification (NCBI taxonomy): domain Eukaryota; kingdom Metazoa; phylum Chordata; class Chondrichthyes; order Carcharhiniformes; family Triakidae; genus Mustelus; species Mustelus asterias. The sequence continues at coordinate 154,468,601 of NC_135803.1, read as the reverse complement.
GCTGAAGGGCTACTTGTTAGCTACCAGCCAAGGCCCAATGGGGAGGACTCGCACCTCAGAATGAGAAGATTATGGGGTTCAGGACACATTCCGGAGACGTCAGTACAGAAATCCACACACTCAGTCTCAATACGGAAGGAGTGCTGCATGGTAGGAAGTGCTGTCTTTGATATAAGACATTAAGCTGAAACATAACTGCCCGCTCAGATAGGCGTAAAAGACCCCATGATGGTATTTGAAGAAGAACATGGGCATTCCCTGCAGTCTCATAGCCATCATTTGTCCCTCAACTAATGTAACTAAAGCAGAATCATTGTTACATAAGATATAGGAGCAGAACTAGGCCATTCGGCCCATCGAGTTTGCCCCTCCATTCGATCATGGCTGATATGCTCCTCATCCCCATTTTCCTGCCTTCTCCCCATAACCCTTCAACCCATTAGCAATTAAAAATCTGTCTAACTCCTCCTTAAATTTACTCACTGTCCCAGCATCCACCGCACTTTGGGGTAGCGAATTCCACAGATTCACAACCCTTTGGGAGAAGTAGTTTCTGCTCAACTCTGTTTTAAATTTGCTACCCCTTATCCTAAGACTATGACCTCTCGTTCTAGAATGCCCCACAAGAGGAAGCATCCGCTCCACATCTACTTTATCCATACCTTTTATCATCTTGAATACCTCAATTTGATCTCCCCTCATTCTTCTAAATTCCAGAGAGTATCAGCCTAAACTGTTCAATCTCTCTTCATACGACAAACCCCTCATCTCCGGAATCAATCTAGTGAACCTCCTCTGAACTGCCACAGAACTGCTTTCTGTGAGAGAGAGCTTGCTGTGCATAAATTGTAGGGTTGCCAATCCTCCAGGATTGGCCAGGAAAGTCAATCTTCTGCTCAACTCTCGAGAAGGATCATCGTGACATTTAGAAATATTTTCTTTGAACATTTCTCTTTACCAGATAGAAAAATATTGAAAATGGTGGCGGAAAGGATTGTCTGACAGTCAACCATCATCCAATTGGGTAATGTGTCTTTGTGCTTTCTGATTGGTGTAGGAAGGCTGTACGCCACACGGATGGATGCGTTGGCCGACTAATATTTGGAGCAGGGGGACAAATGATGTGATAAAACCTCCAGAAATACATTTAATTGGAGTTGGCAACACTATTAAATCAGCTGTCACATTTCCTAGGTAATAACAGCTACATTTCAACAATCATTTATTTTTAATGTAACATAAGGCCTTTAATGTAATAAAACATCCCAAGACTCGTCACAGGAGTATTATGGAACAAAACTTGACACTGAGGCACACAAGGAAGTATTAGGATAGATTTGATTTGATTTGTCATATATTAGTGACAAATCAAACAGTTTGCCTACCACCACAATAGGTCCACAGCAGACGCCATCTCCCTGGCCCTACACTCAACCCTGGAACACCTAGATAACAAGGATATCTATGTCACACTCCTATTTATTGACTACAGCTCAGCCTTCAACACTATTATTCCCAAGAAACTCATCTCCAAACTCCGTGGCCTCAGTCCCTCTGTGACTGAATCCTGAACTTCCTAACTCACAGAACACAATCAGTAGGATAGGCAACAACACCTCTTCCACGCTCATCTTCAACACCGGTGCCCCACCGGTGTTCCCAGCCCCCTACTATATTCCTTATACACCTATGACTGTGCGGCCAAATTCCCCTCCAATTTGATTTTCAAGTTTGCTGACGTTACCACCATAGTGGGTCGGATCTCAAACAATGATGAGACAGAGTACAGGAATGAGATAGAGAATCTGGTGAACTGGTGCAGCAATAATAATCACTCCCTCACTGTCAACAAAATGAAGGAGATTGTCATCAACTTCAGGAAGCGCAAAGGAGAACATGCCCCTGTCTAAATCAATGGAGATGAAGTAGAAAGGGTCGAGAGTTTCAAGTTTTTAGGTGTCCAGATCACCAACAACCTGCCCTGGTCCCTCCATGCTGACACTATAGTTACGAAAGCCCACCAATGCCTCTACTTTCTCAGACGCCTAAGGGAATTTGGCATGTCAGCTACGATTCTCACCAACTTTTACAGATGCACCATAGAAAGCATTCTTTCTGGTTGTATCACAGCTTGGTATGGCTCCTGCTCTGCGCAAGACCGCAAGGAACTACAAAAGGTCATGAATGTAGCCCAATCCATCACGCAAACCAGCCTCCCATCCATTGACTCTGTCTACACTTCCTGCTGCCTCGGCAAAGCAGCCACCATAATTAAGGACCCCATGCACCCCGGACATTCTCTCTTCCACCTTCTTCCGTCGGAAAAAAGATACAAAAGTCTGAGGTCACATTCCAACCGACTCAACAACAGCCTCTTCCCTGCTGCCATCAGATTTTTGAATGGACAGACCTTACATTAAGTTGATCTTTCTCTACACCCTAGCTATGACTGTAACATTAAATTCTGCACTCTCTCCTTTCCTTCTCTATGAATGATATGCTTTGTCTGTATAGCGCGCAAGAAACAATACTTATCACTATTTAAAACATGTGACAATAATAAATCAAATCAAAAAGTATACAGTGAAAAGTATTGTTTTGTGCATGCTATATAGACAAAACATACCATTCACAGAAGAGAGAGTGCAGAATGTAGTGTTACAGTCACAGCTAGGATGTAGAGAAAGATTGACTTAGTGCGAGGTAGGTCCATGGCAGCAGGGAAGAAGTGGTTTTTGAGTCGGTTGGTGCATGACCTCAGACTTCTGTATCTTTATCCCGACAGAAATGGGTGGAAGCGAGTATGTCCTAGGTGCGTGGGGTTCTTAACTATGATGGCTGCTTTTCCGAGGCAGCGGGAAGTGTAGACAGAGTCAGTGGATGGGAGGCTGGTTTGCGTGATGGACTGGGCTACATTCACAACCTTTTGTAGTTGCTTGCGGTCTTGGGCAGAGCAGGAGCCATACCAAGCTGTGATACAACCAGAAAGAATGCTTTCTATGGTGCACCTGTAAAAGTGGGAGAGAGTTGTCGCTGACATGCCAAATTTCCTTAGTCTTCTGAGAAAGTCGAGGCGCTGGGCTTTCTTAACTATAGTGTTGGCATGGAGGGAGCAGGACAGGTTGTTGGTGATCTGGACACTTAAAAACTTGAAGCTCTCGACCCTTTCTACTTCTTCCCCATTGATAGTAAGAAGCTTGGCCACAAGAGGTAAGTTTTAGGGTTTGTGTTACGAAGGTTAGAAAAGGTGAAAAGGATTAGGGAGTTAACTCCAGAACTCAGGGTTTAGGCATCTGAAGGCATGCTGGCCAATGGTGAAGGAATTAAAATTGCGGAGGCTCTGGAATTCAGAATGAGATGAAATGAGATATTAAAGAGCATTGTGGGGCTAGAGAAGGTGATAGAGAGGTATGAGACCATGATAGTTGTAGGCATTTGGACTGCACCCGGTACAGATATCACTTCCAGATTGACCATCATCTGACATGGCTGCAGAGGCCGACTCATGTATTGCAGTCCCTTCTGCTGCTGGCACAGAGGAACTAGCTTGGCCTATCTTTCCTCACAGCTCCAGGGACCCGAGTTCAATTTCGGCCTTGGGTGACTGTCTATGTGGAGTTTGCACGTCCTCCCAATCAACATAACCTGCACATCTTTTGGACTGTGGAGGGAAACCGGAGCACCCGGAGGAAACTCACGCAGAAACAGGGAGAACGTGCAAACTCCACACACAGAGTCACCCAAGACCGGAATCAAAGAACAAAGAACAGTACAGCACAGGAAACAGGCCCTTCGGCCCTCCAAGCCTGTGCCGCTCCTTGGACCAACTAGACCAATCGTTTCTTTCCCTCCATTCCCAGGCTGCTCATGTGACTATCCAGGTAAGTCTTAAACGATGTCAGCGTGTCTGCCTCCACCACCCTACTTGGCAGCGCATTCCAGGCCCCCACCACCCTCTGTGTAAAAAACATCCCTCGAATATCTGAGTTATACTTCGCCCCTCTCACCTTGAGCCCGTGACCCCTCGTGATCGTCACTTCTGATCTGGGAAAAAGCTTCCCAACGTTCATCCTATCTATCCCCTTCATAATCTTGTACACCTCAAACCCGAGTCCCTGGCAAACTCCTCCCTGCTGTGAAGCAGCAGTGTCAGTGCCGTGTATCGCCTGTCACAAGAACAGAAGTGGAGATGTTGGCCGGAATTAGCGCAGCTGGATGGGAAGATCGCGGCTGTTCACTGCAGTGTGTTCAGTTTCATAGAAACATAGAACAGTACAGCACAGAACAGGCCCTTCGGCCCACGATGTTGTACCGAGCTGAAACCAAGATCAAGCTATCCCACTCCCTATCATCCTGGTGTGCTCCATGTGCTTATCCAATAACCGCTTAAATGTTCCTAAAGTGTCTGACTCCACTATCACTGCAGGCAGTCCATTCCATTCCACACCCCAACCACTCTCTGCGTAAAGAACCTACCTCTGATATCCTTCCTGTATCTCCCACCATGAACCCTATAGTTATGCCCCCTTGTAATAGCTCCATCCACCCGAGGAAATAGTCTTTGAACGTTCACTCTATCTATCCCCTTCATCATTTTATAAACCTCTATTAAGTCTCCCCTCAGCCTCCTCCGCTCCAGAGAGAACAGCCCCAGCTCCCTCAACCTTTCCTCATAAGACCTACCCTCCAAACCAGGCAGCATCCTGGTAAATCTCCTCTGCACTCTTTCCAGCGCTTCCACATCCTTCTTATAGTGAGGTGACCAGGACTGCACACAATATTACAAATGTGGTCTCACCAAGGTCCTGTACAGTTGCAGCATAACCTCACCGCTCTTAAACTCCAACCCCCTGTTAATAAAAGCTAACACACTATAGGCTTTCTTCACAGCTCTATCCACTTGAGTGGCAACCTTTAGAGATCTGTGGGTATGGACCCCAAGATCTCTCTGTTCCTCCACAGAGGTTTCATTCTCTATTCCTCAGGTAAAGAAGCAATCCATGCCTTTTTGCAAGAACTGGTCAATTTTCAGGTGTGGGCAGGTATGTGGCAAGTAAAATTCATGCCACACAACTGCCAGGCAATGGTCCTCTCAAATGGATGTGTGTCTAACACTTCCCCACGATATTCTGACAATACCATTGCTGAATTCCTCACCATCAACATCTTGAGGATTACTATTGACCAGAAACATAACCAATTACATAAACACTGTGCCTACAGAGGGTGGGCAGATCACCTCCTGACTGCACCCTCCGCCACCTACATGGTACAGATCAGGAGCCTGATGGAATTCTCTCCATTTGCCTGGATGAACTGAATTCCAACACCACCCAGGAAACTTAACGCCATCCTGGACAAAGCAGTCAGTGTGCTCGATCGACACTCCATCTATCACCTTAAAATATTCGTTCCCCAAGCTTCAGTGCACAGCAGCTGAAGGCACAGCAACCAATGGGGGAAGCAATTAGAAGGAATGTACAGAGTTCCAAATTGCAGGAATGCAGAGATTTCAGAGTGTTTGTAGGGCCAGAGGAGGTAACAGATAAAATATGGTGTTAACTGCTGCATTAACTCCAAGAGTCACTAAAGATGCCTTAGTTGCATCTGTGTTATGCACAAGGAGGTAAAAGCAAACTGACATGTTCACGAATATGGGGGTCTCGTAATGTCACTGGAGTTCAAATTTCACCACAGCAGTTTGAAAATTTTTTGTTTTCAATTTTAGACAAACCTTCAATGCAAGTGACCATGAAGCCTCAACCCAACTAGTTCAGGAATGCTCACCAAACATCTGTGTTTTACAGCCAAGGAAATATTGTTTATTTATTAGTCACAAATAAGACTTACATTAACACTGTAATGAAGATACTGTGAAATTCCCCTAGTCGTCACACTCCGGCGCCTGTTCGGGGTCAATGCACCCTAACCAGCACGTCTTTCAGACTGTGGGAGGAAACCGGAGCACCCGGAGGAAACCCACGCAGACACGGAGAGAATGTGCAGACTCCACACAGACAGTGACCCAAGCCGGGAATCGAACCCAGGTCCTTGGCGCTGTGAGGCAGCAGTGCTAACCACTGTGCCATCATGCCGCCCACAAATATATCTGAAATGTGTTGCTGGTGTAATAGAACATAGAAAAATTACAGCACAAACAGGCCCTTCAGCCCACAAGTTGCGCCGGTCATGTCCCTAGCCTACCTAGGCATATATATAGGCTTACCTCTCACCCTCAATCCTATTAAATCCCATGTACTCATCCAGAAGTCTCTTAAACAACCCTATCGAGTTTGCCTCCACCACCACTGACAGCAGCCGATTCCACTCACCCACCACCCTCTGTGTGAAAAACTTACCCCTGACATCTCCTCTGTACCTACTCCCCAGCACCTTAAACCTGTGTCCTCTCATAGCAGCCATTTCAGCTCTGGGAAAAAGCCTCCGAGAATCCACCCGATCTATACCTCTCAACATCTTGTACACTTCTATCAGGTCACCTCTCATCCTTTGTCTCTCCAAGGAGAAAAGACCGAGCTCCCTCAACCTATCCTCATAAGGCATGCCAACCAATCCAGGCAACATCCTTGTCAATCTTCTCTGCACCCTTTCAATAATTTCCACATCCCTCCTGTAATGAGGCGACCAGAACTGAGCACAGTACTCCAAGTGGGGTCTGACGAAGGTCTTATAAAGCTGCATCATTATCTCCCGACTCCTAAACTCAATCTCTCGATTGATGAAGGCCAGCACACCATACGCCTTCTTAACCACCTCCTCTACCTGCGAGGCCGATTTAAGAGTCCTATGGACCCGGTAATGCAGCAGCTAATTTGTACACAGCAAGCTCCCACAGACAGCAATTAGATAATGTTTTTGGGGCATTGAGGGATAAATATTGGCCAGGATGCCAAGGATAACTTCCCTGCTCTTTAGAAATAATGTAATGGGATCTTTTTGCATCTAGTTCCACAGGCACATGGGCCCTTGATTTTAACGCCTCATCCAAAGGATCACATACTTCAATGCTAACTATTGACACACAGATTCCCAATTTTAATTAAAAACAAATTACTGCAGATGCTGGAATCTGAAATCAAGAGAGAAAACATCTGTGAGGAGAGAAAAGAGCTGATGTTTCTAGTCCAGATGACCCTTCGTCAAAGCTTTGACTCGAAACTTCAGCTCTTTTCTCTCCTCACGGATGCTGCCAGACCTGCTGAGATTTTCCAGCATTCTCTCTTTTGGTTCCTAATTTTAATTGCTGTACATTGATTGCGAGGCCTCAAACTGCTTAGGCTCCAAGCGCTGGATTTACCTCCTGAAACCTCCTCTGCCTCTCCTTCTCAAAACCATATAATTTCCATGACCTCAGTCAGGGCAACCCAAAGCGCACACAGCCTCTTTTGGAAAGTCAGTCGCTGTTTAATGTAGCAAGTGTGGCAATTAGTGCACAGCTAGCTCTCACAAACAGCAATGTGATAATGATCAAGTCATCTGTTTGTGATGTTAGTTGAAGGGTAATTATTGGCCAGGATACCAGGGATGGGCAGTAAAGTGCTAGCCCTTCCAAAGAATGAACAAATTTCAATGCCATGAACAGCAACATTCCTTATATGTAACATTGATCAACAGTGTTCATAAGATATAGGAGCAGAACTAGGCCATTTGGGCCCATCGAGTCTGCTCTGCCATTTGACCATGGCTGATATGCTCCTCTTCCCCATTTTCCTGCCTTCTCCCCATAACCCTTCAACCCATTACCAATTTAAAAAATGTCTAACTCCTCCTTAAATTTACTCACTGTCCCAGCATCCACTGCACTTTGGGGCAGCGAATTCCAGATTCACAACCCTTTGGGAGAAGTAGTTTCTCCTCAACTGTTTTAAATTTACTACCCCTTATCCTCAGACTATGACCTCTCGTCCTAGAATGTCCCACCAGCAGAAGCATCTGCTCCAATCTACTTTATCCATACCTTTTTAACATCTTACCTCAATTTGATCTCCTCTCATTCTAAGTTCCAGTATCGGCCTAAACTGTTCGATCTCTCTTCATACGACAAACCCCTCATCTCTGGAATCAATCTAGTGAACCTCCTCTGAACTGCCTCCAATGCCACTACATCTTTCCACAAATAAGGGGACCAAAACTGTGCACAATACTCCAGCTGCAGCCTCACAGCGAAATCCGTCTTGATTAGCAGTGGTCACTCCAAGCGGTTGAGCAACTTTAGCTGCCTAGTCATTAATCATCAGGCACAGCAAATGCAGATGGTCCAACATCAAATGCAGTTCCCATCAGATGCTGAAAAAAGCCCCGAGTCTGGGTTGTTTTTTTCACCCCCATGGCGACACTGATAAACACAAAAGCAGACATCTGCACAAAATACTGGGCTGAGGGCAGCATTTTCAACTTCGGCGCACTCGAGGCGGAAACCAAAATAAGCAAACAGAAGTTATCCTTATGCCTCTCCAGCAATCTATAAATATCGATCAGTGCGTCGGGGCCAGCTTTATGTTATGGAAGTTAACCAATTTCCTTTGCTGAACCGGAGGTTATGCACTAGATTACACTGGGCAAAGCACAATGCTAATGGCACAGAATGCTTTATGTATCTGGTCCACACACACAGAATTGGAGCAGAAAATCAATAGTTATATACAAAAGGCACGTCGCCAACTTAATCCCAAGTTAAAGCTGCGGGTTCAAGTACAGCTGCACTGACAATATTCTTACCCTGGTGGTCTTTTCACTATGAAGCATCTTGCTAAAGGCACTGCGATCACTCAACAATCGCCACTGACCACCAACTAACTTGCATTCATACACCTTTTACATAGTAAAATACCCCAAGGAGCTCCATAACAATCAACATTGAGCCAAAGTGGACAACATTAGAACAGATGATCAATGATGGTGGTACAGTGGTTAGCATTGCTGCCTCTCAGCACCAGGGACCTGGGTTCGAGTTCCGGCTTGGGTCACTGCCTGTGTGGAGCTTGCACATTCTCCCCGTGTCTGCGTGGATTTCCTCCCTCAATCCAAAGATGTGCAGGTTAGGTTGATTGGCTATGCTAAAATTACCCCTTAACATCAGGGGGACTAGCTAGGGTAAATGCATGGGGTTGTTGGGATGAGGCCCTGGGGGTGGGATTGTGGTTGGTGCAGACTTGATGGGCCGAATGGCCTCCTTCTGCACTGTGGGGATTCTATGATTCTAAAAGTTTGGTCAAAGGTAGGTTTTGAGCACCATCTTAGAAGGAGAGAAAAGTGCAATGGCCAAGAGTTTTAGGGAGAGAATTCTGGAATTCAAGCAACTGAAGGCTCAGTTGTCTAATAGGACACTAAGAACAAAAAGTTAAGGATGTGATAGGAGGCCAGAATTGGAGGAGTGAGGGCTTCCTGCAAGTAGCAGGGCTGGAGGAGATTACAGGGAGGCAGCGAGGTCTTGAATGTGCTTGGAGTCTACAGTTTGACTATTTTTTTGAAAAGATTTGAAACCAAACAAACTTGGAAAATCATCTTTATTGATAGTTAATATAACAAAAATTGAGAATGTACACCTAATTTTAATTATACACATAGAAAGGAGCACAATGGTGTGAGGGAGTTGGGGGCGGGGGGGGGGGGGGGGGGGGGGGGAAGAGAAAGTAATTATGCAAAGTAGAAGAGCTCCTGTTAAAAAATGTGACAGACTTAACTTCACTTTTTTGTAAAGCGACGTCTTTTGCACAAGTTCTTTTTTAAAATCTGTTGAAAATCCAGACAATAGTTGGTAAAGACGGCAGGCAAAATCCAAAGGGGGCATTCAGAATGCAGCTGGGCAAGAAAAAAGTGTTCAGGTACTTCAAGGAATGAGCTTCTGATGGGTCAAACAGCCTTTATCATAAACCATCCTTGCACGAAGTACATCACTGACATCATCCAAAAACACTCATCTCTGCCAGGGACACGCTGTCAGTTTTCTGCATTACGCCAACCTCTGCACAGATTTCTTCTCCCTCCTTTTGTTTGTGAGAATTAGAATTGCTGTATGATCAATTTCCTTCGCATGTCATGAGTGAACTTGTTAATTTTGAAGAGATCACTTTCATAGAACGAGGTCATGTTGTGAATGTTGATCTGACGAGCCTGGAAAGAAAAAGAGCCAAGCCTTAAAACAACCAAATCAGCAGAAGAGACAGAGAGAGAGAGAGAGAGAGGCTCTCAATAGCTTAAATGCTGACAAAAAGGAACAATGCGATTCAATAACATTCAATAATGCAGGTACACAACAAATGTACACTTCACGTCAACCAGAGCACTGGACTGGGAACACAAACATCATTGAAGCTCCCATTAAGTCTTAAAAACACTGCTCTATAAAAACAAGTTCATTTTATTGTTTTGCCCACATTTATACCAGGAAATTTCCCACACTACTTAAATCTGCCAGTTAGTTGGCTACAGGATTCCCTAAACACCCATGAAAATTTTGGAATTCCACGCAACTGAAACAGAATTGGACTTGATCAATGAATTAACCTGGCCAATCATCCAGAGATGCATAAATTTACAATTCTTCAAAAAAAAACAATACACGTATATAGCAGTGTTTCGTTGAACAGTGTTTTGTTTACAGCAACATGGGGGGGGGGGGGGGGGGGAGAGAGAGAGAGAAGAGAGAGGGGGGGAGAGAGAGAGAGAGAGAGTGCGGAGGACATGTTTCCCTCCTCCCCACCCTCACAAACAAATTGACATGGGTTTCTCACCTGGCTTCTTACCTCGCTCAGGAGATTACATGGCTTTTGGTTGGGGCAAGTAAATGTAGTGTGATACTATAATTGTATCAGGCAGGCTGATGCACCGGAGGAATTTTCCTCCCCTGTCCATCATTATTCTGGGGGATTTTAACAGTGCAATGAAGTTACTGTTAATGTAAGCCTACTTCTGACTAATAAATAAACTGAACTACTTACTTACTTATTCATCTAAAATAACACAGACAACCAATCTGGTTCTTGAAACTGCCACAACACGGCAGAGTATCCAAAATCTAAAGTAGAACAGCATTCTGTTCCCCACACAGCACAGGAACCAAGTACCAGAACCGGTTCCACAGAAGTCAATCTTACCCCTTGCTGTATATTGTTCAGTGCCCAGGCACGCAGCACTGGAGAACACAGACATAGCTGAAAATTAAGCAATCCCAACCCTTCAGGTGACATGCTAAGTCATGCAAGGAGGCATAGACAGACTTATACTATCTGCTCCCAGGTCTGCATGCCGCAGTGTTAGCAAGTTATATGATCATGGGAGTGTGAGGGGACTAAAACTTCACTAAATTTTAGAAACGGTGCCAAGGACCTTTTAAAATGGTTGAAGTTTTGTCCGTGTGTGACCCTCCAACAAAACGAATTACGGATAGTATCAGGAAAACTTCACCTCGTGACCTTTGTGTGTGCAACACAAACCAAATTCAAAGAACTATACAAAGGTCATCTGCATTTCATAACCCACTCTGGTCCAAGTGGAGCCTACTGGTCTGCTAGGACAAAGGGCTCTGAGACATTCCTTTCAATTCTTAATGGCTGGGAATTTCAGTGACCCAGACAAGGGTTAGATATCCTTTGTCAAAGGCATTGTGGAGGGATGGGAGACATGTCACATAGATCTCTAATTTGGGGAACCAGTACCATTACCTTGTGGAATTACAAGTATGTTTGTTGTTTACCATCCTACAAGCAGCCACCAGAAAAGGAGCTCAATCCAGGCTGAATACCTGGCCCCATCTACACTTTCTACTGGAAATTGTCTACACCCTAGCTATGACTGTAACACTACATTCTGCACTCTCTCCTTTCCTTCCCTATGTATTTTTTAAATTCATTCATGGGACATGGGCGTCGCTGGCTGGACAGCATTTATTGCCCATCCCGTATGCCTGAGGGCAGTTGAGAGTCAACCACATTGCTGTGGCTCTGGTGTTACATTCAGGCCAGACCAGGGGGTGGCACGGTAGCAAAGTGGTTAGCACGGCTGCTTCACAGGGACCCGGTTTCGAATCCCAGCTCGGGTCGCTGTCTGTGTGGAGTTTGCACATTCTCCCTGTGTCTGCGTGGGTTTCCTCCGGGTGCTCCGGTTTCCTCCCACAGTCCAAAGATGTGCGGGCTAGGTTGATTGGCCATTCTAAATTGCCCCTTAGTGTCCCGGGATGCATAGTTTAGAGGGGTTAGTGGGTAAATACGTCGGGATATGTGGATAGGGCCTGGGTGGGATTGTGGTTGGTGCAGACTCAATGGGCCGAATGGCCTCTTTCTGCACTGTAGGATTCTAAAAGGTAAGGATGGCAGATTTCTTTCCCTAAAGGGCATTAGTGAACCAGATGTGTTTTTCCGACAATTGACAATGGTTTCATGGTCATCAGTAGATTCTTAATTCCAGATATTTTTTATTGAATTCAAATTCCACCATCCGCCGTGGTGGGATTCAAACCTGGGTCCCCCAGGACATGAGCTGAGTTTCTGGATTAATATTCCAACGATAATACCACAAGGCCACCGCTTCCCCTGTACGATATGCTTTGTCTGTATAGCGTGCAAGAAGCAATACTTTTCACTAATACAAATACATGTGACAATAATAAATCAAATCAAAAATTTTGTACCATCGCCTACAAGACTGATTCACCTGTGTGTGCCATTCATTGTGTGAAGTCAACATCACCGGTAAAGTGAATACCCAGTTCACAGATCTCTGCGAAGGAATACCACATTGGACTTTGATTCTGGACCCTGGAACCCACGTAAAACCACTACTCAGGTTTAAGGTGCTGGGGGGTAGGTACAGAGGAGATGTCAGGGGTAAGTTTTTCACTCAGAGGGTGGTGGGTGAGTGGAATCGGCTGACGTCGGTGGTGGTGGAGGCAAACTCGTTGGGGTCTTTTAAGAGACTTCTGGATGAGTACATGGGATTTAATGGGATTGAGGGCTATAGATAGGCCTAGAGGTAGGGATATGATCAGCGCAACTTGTGGGCCGAAGGGCCTGTTTGTGCTGTGGCTTTCTATGTTCTATGTACTCCTTTCTGCGGTCTCCATACTGTAAATCTCTCTTTTCTCTATCCCTCTTTTATTGTATGAATGCAAATGTGTGGCAACATTGCAACTCCCCTCCCATGTTTTGAGTGTGTGCAAATAAACTAACCCTATGAGTTCATCCTACCTTGAGTTTGCTGTGGAGTAAATAGAAATTGGGAGGTTATGACGCATCCGTATAAAATGTTGGTTAGGCCACAGCTAGTATATGCTGTTCTGGTCGCCACACTATAGGGAAGATGTGATTGCACTAGAGTGCGCAGAGGAGATTCACCAGGATGCTTTTTGGGGCAGGAGTGTTTCAGCGAGTAAGAGAGGCTACTTATGCGGGGGCTGTTTTTCCTGTTTAGAGTAGAGAAGGCTGAGGGGGACATGATTGAGTGCACAAAGTTATGAAGGACATCGTGGGGAAATTTAATTACTCTCTTAGTTGAGGGGTCAATAACCAGGGGGCATAGATTTAAGGTAAGAAGCAGAGAGTTAGATGGGATTTGAGGGAAAACCTTTTCCACCAAGAGGGTGGTGGAAATCTGGAACTCTGTCTGGAAGGGTGGTAGAGGTAGGAATCCTCAACATTTAAGAAGCATTTGGGTGAGCATTTGAAATGCCATAGCATACAAGGCAATGGACCAAGTGCCGGAAAATGGGATTAGAATAGATAGGTGCTCGATGACCAGTGCAGACATGATGGGCCAAAGGGCCTCTTTCTATGCTGTATAACTACAGAACACCAAAACCCGAGGGGGGTTGGGAAATACTCTACCGCTTACAAAGGTAGAAGCAAATCAAAACACCTTTCTGTTTACAGATGGGTGGTAAAGGAGAAATCAGTATGGTCCATAACAAGGGATAAGACCCAATTGTGTCCTAGGGATGGTATCTACTCCCACTACAGGCCACTAAGATAGTCATCAACACAAAACAGCAGATAATTTCCCCTCCTTCTTCGATCAAAGTAGGTGACTACAAAGCAAGTGAGAAACTGGGAGCTTTCTAAGCTGTAATAGAGGGTACAATACTTATCAATCCAGTTGATGTGTGTGTTTTATTTTCTGTTAAGAATAGATCTTAAAACCTTTATTGAATTGCATAGTCCAAAGTTGGCAGGAGATCACAAACTGCAACACCACCTCCACATTCCTGTTTACCTTATCCACCAAATCTTTTTCAGGTATTTCAATGGTGTCCTGTTGTGCCCCATATCTATTGCGTTGGTACGTGGCCTGCTCTGCCACTAACTGCTTCAGAACGAAGAGCAGCAGCTCATTGTTGTCCCGTTTGAATGTCAAGTATCTTGAAAACGTCTGAGGGGGAAGAAAGAGTGGGAAAATTCAATGCAGTGGTTAGAAATAAACTTTGATGAACACATCTCCCATGAGCTCAATTTAAAAAAACAAATTGAAACTGAAAACTTTTGCTTCCAGCATCAATTTGAATTCTGCCCAGCCTGACAGAATTCTCTCCCTGATCCCCATGTGTAATGAATTTGGATTGTTCCAATCCAGCGTTGAGTGAGCGTGGGCCCAACAATGCAATCCAATATCCCCAGTGAGTACCATTAATGACCAGATCAGTAGCACAAACACTATTACTTGGGATTTCCTTAGGCAGATGGGCCAAGCAGAAAATAGAGTTCTGCAAATTAAATTTAGTTTTGAAAAAAAAAAACTTAGAAGCTTCTGTCATTACAGTCACAACTTTAAAACTAATGTGAGCAACTACTGGTGCACTTCATTCAATGCGGCTGGGTGATTTAATTAAGCAACTTTTCAATAAAGAAGGACAAGGAAAAGCAGTAGACTACAGGCCAATAGTCTAACATCAGTTATTGGGAAAATACTGGAATCTATTAATAAGGAATAATGCACTTAGAAAACGGCACGGTAGCACAGTGGTTAGCACTGCTGCTTCACAGCTCCAGGGTCCCGGGTTCGATTCCCGGCTCGGGTCACTGTCTGTGTGGAGTTTGCACATTCTCCTCGTGTCTGCGTGGGTTTCCTCCGGGTGCTCCGGTTTCCTCCCACAGTCCAAAGATGTGCGGGTTAGGTTGATTGGCCAGGTTAAAAATTGTCCCTTAGAGTCCTGGGATGCGTAGGTTAGAGGGATTAGCGGGTAAATATGTGGGGGTAGGGCCTGGGTGGGATTGTGGTCGGTGCAGACTCGATGGGCCGAATGGCCT
This sequence comes from Mustelus asterias, assembly GCF_964213995.1. Lineage (NCBI taxonomy): Eukaryota > Metazoa > Chordata > Chondrichthyes > Carcharhiniformes > Triakidae > Mustelus > Mustelus asterias. The sequence goes on along the minus strand of NC_135803.1, from coordinate 154,453,344 downwards.
CCTTCTGCACTGTAGGGTTTCTATGGTTTCTAAGGTTTCTAAAAGCATAGTATGATTAGGACAAGTCAACAATGTTTTAACTAAAGAGAAATGGTGTCTGACAAATTTATAGCATTTTTTTGTCGATGTAACTAGTAAAGTATTTAAAGGGAAGCCAGTAGACGTGGTATACCAGGATTTTTAAAAGACATTCCATAAAAGTGTCACGTAAAAGGTTAACAGGCAAGGTAAATGGTATGGCCTTTATTGCGAAGGGGATTGGAGTACAAGAATAAATAAGTCTGGCTACGTTTGTACCGGGTTTTGGCGAGACCACATCTGGAATACTGTGTGCATCTTTGGTCTCCACGTTTAAGGAAGGACATATTTGCATTGGATGTGGTACAGCAAAGGTTCATTAAATTGGTCCCTGGGATGAGGGGGTTGTCCCTCATGATGAAAGGCAGAGTAAACTGGGTTTATATTCTCTGGAATTTAGCAGAATGAGGGGCGATCTCATTGCAGCCTACAAAACTCTGAAGGGGCTTGAGAAGGTGGATGCTGAGGGATTGTTTTCATCGGTTGTTGAATCTAAATCCGAGGGGCATAGTTTCAGGATAAAAGGCCGATCATTCAGGACTGTGATGCAGAGAGCAGAGAAATTACTCCACTCTTAAGAGTTGTTAATCTTTGGAACTCTATATCTGAGGATTGCAGATGCCCCATCATTAAATGCATTTATGGCCGGATTAGACAGATCTTTGGTCTCAGGGAAATAAGGGTTATGGGAGTCCAAGATCAGCCATGAGCATACTGAATGGTGGAGCAGGCTCAATAGGCCACAGGGTTTACTCGTGCTCCTATTTCTTGCGTTTTTGCAAAAGATGCTGCACTGGCATAGATTAACCTATAGGCCGTTGCAATCAGCTGCATGAGATAGATAGATCCTAGAAAATCCACAAGGTCTGAATTATTAATACCTGAAATTGGACAGTAAGAATTGCATTTTAAACTTTTTTTCCTCCTTCAATTATTGGCCTACCAGTCACATTTTTTTGTGCAATATACTAACAACATTTTATGTCACAATATTCTTTTGGATAGCTGACACAATACACGGGAGATATCACTTGGAGGGTTTCCTCAGAGGACTGAACACCACTGGGTTAAACCCAACAAATTTCCAGTCAGCCCTTTAGAATGCACCCTGCCATTCCAATGTTATTCATACTCGGGGCTGGACAAAGATCGAATTTGACCTAATCTGATAATAGTATAAAGATATAAATTTCACATCTGTCACTCACACACAATTGAGACCATCTTCTACCTTGCTCCGTAACGCAACCACGCTACAGTAGCAAAATCAACAAAAAGAAAAATCACGAAAGCCACCTTCTTCTCACTCACCTTCCTCATACTCCTCATGACGCTAAACTTCTGTGTGTCGATGAAACTCTCCAGCATGACCCGAATGGCCATGTTGACATCATCCTCCATCACATAGTCTCTCAGGTGAATGCGAGCATGCGCCTCGGCCATACGAATCATGGATTCAATGTGGCGCACTGTGATGGGAATACTACCTGTGGCCTACATGGGAGAAAAATATGTGCATCAAATAAGTGACATTCGAGAATGTCTAACAATCGGCACCATCTTGCACTGATGTTGAAGAGGCCCAAGATTGGAACATCACTCAATGCTGGCTGCTTTGAAACAACATGTCACATACACCCTTTCTTTTGCCCACTGCCGGTCCCTCCTGCTCTCTCTCTCTTCTTTTCCTCCGGAGACTTGGATGTCTCAGGGACAGGACTGGATACTCCAGGTGCCGGGATTCAGATGTTTCAGGAAGGACAGGGAGGGAGGCAAGAGAGGGGTGGGGTGGCACTGCTGATCAGGGATAGTGTCACAGCTGTAGAGAAGGTGTATGCTGTGGAGGGATTGTCTACAGAGTCTCTGTGGGTGGAAGTTCGGAGTGGGAAGGGGTCGATCACTTTGCTGGAAGTTTTCTATAGGCCGCCCAATAGTAACAGGGAGGTGGAGGAGCAGATAGGGAAACAGATCCTGGAGAGATGCAATAATAGCAGAGTTGTTGTGATGGGAGACTTTAATTTCCCAAACATAGATTGGAATATCCTTAGGGTAAGGGGATTGGATGGGGAGGAGTTCGTTAGGTGTGCTCAGGAGGGTTTCCTGACACAGCATGTGGACAAGCCTACAAGAGGAGAGGCTATACTTGATCTGATACTGACCAATGAACCTGGACAGGTGTCAGATCTCTCAGTGGGAGAGCATCTTGGGGATAACGATCATAGCTCTATCTCCTTTATGCTTGCATTGGAAAAAGAGAGGATCAGGCAAGCTAGGAAAGCATTTATATGGAGTAAGGGGAAATATGAAGACATAAGGCAGCAAATTAGAGGAGTAAATTGGAAGGAGGTATTCTCGGGGAAATGTACTGAAGAGAGGTGGCAGTTTTTCAAGGAATGTCTGTCTAGAGTTCGTAAGAAGTTTAACAACACCAGGTTAAAGTCCAACAGGTTTATTTGGTAGCAAAAGCCACACAAGCTTTCGAGTGTGGCTTTTGCTACCAAATAAACCTGTTGGACTTTAACCTGGTGTTGTTAAACTTCTTACTGTGTTTACCCCAGTCCAACGCCGGCATCTCCACATCATGTCTAGAGTTCTACAGGACAACGTTCTGAGCAGACAGGAAGGAATTGGTAGGTTAAAGGAACCGTGGTGCACAAAAGCTGCGCAGGACCTAGTCAAGAAGAAAAGGAGAGCATACAGAAGGTTCAGAGAGCTTGGTGAAGATAGGGATCTAGATGAGTATACAGCTTGTAGGAAGGGACTAAAGAAGGAAATTAGGAGAGCCAGAAGGGGTCATGAGAAGGCCTTGGCAGGTAGAATTAAGGAAAACCCTAAGGCGTTCTATAAATATGTGAAGAGTAAAAGGATGAGACGTGAAGGAATAGGGCCTATAAAAGGTGAAGGTGGGAAAGTCTGTACAGAACCAGTAGAAATGGCAGAGGTGCTTAATGAGTATTTTGCCTCGGTTTTCACAGAGGAGAAGGACCTGGGTGGATGTACTGCAGGCTTGCAATGGACTGAAAAGATTGAGTATTTAGACTTTAACAAAGAGGTTGTGCTGGAATCTTTGAATGGCATCAAGATAGGTAAGTCACCGGGTCCGGATGGGATGTACCAGAGGTTACTGTGGGAGGTGAGGGAAGAGATTGCAGAGCCTCTGGCGATGATCTTTGCGTCGTCAATGGAGACTGGACAGGTGCTGGAGGATTGCGGATGTGGTTCCTATTTTCAAGAAGGGGAATAGGGATAGCCCAGGTAATTACCGACCGGTGAGTCTAACCTCAGTGGTTGGTAAGCTGATGGAGAAGATCCTGAGGGACAGGATTTATGAGCATTTAGAGAGGTTTAGTACGCTCAAGAATACTCAGCATGGCTTTGTCAAAGGCAGATCGTGCCTTATGAGCCTGGTGGAGTTCTTCGAAAATGTGACTAAACACATTGACAAAGGGAAAGCGGTAGATGTGGTTTATATGGATTTTAGCAAGGTGTTCAATAAGGTCCCCCATGCAAGGCTTCTAGAAAAAGTGAGAGGGCATGGGATCCAAGGGGCTGCTGCCCTGTGGATCCAGAACCGGCTTGCCCAAAGGAGGCAGAGAGTGAGTATAGATGGGTCTTTTTCTAAATGGAGGTCGGTCACTAGTGGTGTGCCCCAGGGATCTGTTCTGGGACACTTGCTGTTTGTCATTTTCATAAATGACCTGGATGAGGAAGTGGAGGGATGGGTTGGTAAGTTTGTCGACGACACGAAGATTGGTGGGGTTGTGGATAGTCTGGAGGGATGTCAGAAGTTACAGAGGGACATAGATAGGATGCAAGACTGGGCGGAGAAGTGGCAGATGGACTTCAACCCAGATAAATGCGTAGTGGTCCATTTTGGCAGGTCAAATGGGATGAAGGAGTACTATATAAAGGGAAAGACTTAGTATTGTAGAGGATCAGAAAGACCTTGGGGTCCGGGTCCATAGGACTCTAAAATCGGCCCCGCAGGTGGAGGAGGTGGTTAAGAAGGCGTATGGTGTGCTGGCCTTTATCAATTGAGGGATTGAGTTTAGGAGTCCGGGGATAATGATGCAGCTATATAAGACCCTCGTCAGACCCCACTTGGAGTACTGTGCTCAGTTCTGGTCACCTCATTACAGGAAGGATGTGGAAAAGATTGAAAGGGTGCAGAGGAGATTTACGAGGATGTTGCCTGGACTGAGTGGCATGCCTTATGAGGATAGGCTGAGGGAGCTCGGTCTTTTCTCCTTGGAGAGATTTAGGATGAGAGGAGACCTAATAGAGGTGTATAAGATGTTGAGAGGCATAGATCGGGTGGACTCTCAGAGGCTTTTTCCCAGGGTGGAAATGTCTGCTACGAGAGGACACAGGTTTAAGATGCTGGGGGGTAGGTACAGGGGAGATGTTAGGGAGGAGTTTTTCACAGAGGGTGGTGGGCGAGTGGAATCGGCTGCCTTCAGTGGTGGTGGAGGCAAACTCAATAGGGTCTTTGAAGAGACTCCTGGATGAGTACATGGGACTTAATAGGATGGAGGGTTATAGGTAGGCCTAAAAGGTAGGGATATGTTCGGCGCAACTTGTGGGGCCGAAGGGCCTGTTTTGTGCTGTAGTTTTTCTATGTTTCTATTCTATGAATAGGTTTGTGTGGACCACAGACATTGGCGAAGACCAGTTGGGATGAATGGCCATTTAAAAAAATATTTGCTCATGGGATGGCTAGACCAGCATTTATTGTTCATGTCCAATTGCCCTCACGAAGGTGGTGATGAGCTGTCTTCTTGAATCGCTGCAGTCCATGTGGTGTAGGCACACCCGGGCCAAGTTCCAGGATTTTGACTTAGCGACAGTGAAGGAACAGCAACATAATTCCGAATCAGGATGGTGTGTGAATTGGAGGGGAACTTGCAGGTGGCGCTGTTCCCAAGCATCTGCTGTCCTTGGCCTTCTGGTTGGTAGAGGTTGTGGATTTGGAAATTGCTGTCAAAGGAGCTTTGGTGAGTGCATGCAGATAGTACACCTACTGCCACTGTGTGTCAGTGGTGGAGCGAGTGAATGTATATCATGGTGGATAGGTGTCAATCAAGTGGACTGCTTTATGCTGTAGGGTATCAAGCTTCTTAAGTGTTGTAGGAACTGCACCCATTCAGGCAAGTGGAGAATATTCCATCACGATCCTGACTTGTGCCTTGTAGATGGTGGACAGTCTTTGGGGAGTCAGGAGGCGAACTACTTGCTGCAAGACTCCTAGCCTCTGACCGGCTTTTGTAGCCACAGTATTTATATGGCGACTCCAGTTGAGTTTCTGGTCAATGGTAACCCCCAGGCTTTTGATAGTGGGGATTCAGCAAAGCTAATACCATTGAATGTCAATTTTAGACTATACAAATTCTGTGTAAGGTTTGTGAGACAGTCGATTAACTGGGAGATGCCACCCCCTCCCTTCTGCAGCAAGTCTGCATTCTTATCTCCGCCTGGAACAAATTGCATTAGAGAAGCGGATATATTAGAGTGGTAGCTGTTTGGAAGGCTTATTTCACTCTTATAATTGAAAAAGATTCAACATCTGCCAAGTGTCATTTGTTCTGCACTCAAATTGGATGAATCTGATGCTACTCTTGAAATAACCTCCTATCCATACATTTTCACAAAATGCTGAATAACAGAGTAAGAGGCAGCAAGTCGTACAAAGAAATACACTTTGATCACATCACATGCAGATTTAAGCTGACTCAGTTTACCTTTGGACCAGAAAGTGTGTGTTCAATTCCAGACTCTGAGCTCTTGAGAGAATGCTATGTCCCATAGAATCCCTACAGTGCAGAAGGAGGCCATTCGGCCTATCAAGTCTGCACCGACAACAATCCCACCCAGGCCCTACTCCCATAACCCCCCATGTTTACCCTGCTAATCCCCCCTGACACTAAGGGGCAGTTTAGCATGGCCAATCAACCTAACCCGCACATCATTGGATTGTGGGAGGAAACCGGAGCACCCGGAGGAAACCCACGCAAACACGAAGAGAATGTACAAACCCCACACAGACAGTGGCCCGAGGCCGGAATTGAACCCGGGTCCCTGGTGCTGTGAGGAAGCACTGCTAACCACTGGGCCACCCTATCTAAGCATAATATGAATTCGATCAGCTAGATAGCCAATATCTTTTCCCAAGAGGGGATCTTATTGAAACATATAAGATGATTAGAGGTTTAGATAGGGTGGATAGTGATAGCCTTTTTCCTCTGATGGAGAAATCCAGCACGAGGGGGCATGGCTTTAAATTGAGGGGGGGTAGTTATAGAACCGATGTCAGGGGTAGGTTCTTTACCCAGAGGGTGGTGAGGGATTGGAATGCCCTGCCAGCATCAGTAGTAAATGCGCCTAGTTTGGGGGCGTTTAAGAGATCCGTAGATAGGTTCATGGACGAAAAGAAATTGGTTTAGGTTGGAGGGTCACAGTTTTTTTTTTTAACTGGTCGGTGCAACATCGTGGGCCGAAGGGCCTGTTCTGCGCTGTAATGTTCTATGTTCTATGTTCTAAAGGTAGGGGAGTCTAAAACTAGAGGGCATAAGTTTAAGTGAGAGGGGAGAGATACAAAAGTGTCCAGAGGGGCAATTTTTTCACAGAGGGTGGTGAGTGTCTGGAACAAGCTGCCAGAGGTAGTAGTAGAGGCGGGTATAATTTTGTGTTTTAAAAAGCATTTAGATAGTTACATGGGTACGATGGGTATAGAGGGATATGGGCCAAATGCGGGCAATTGGGATTAACTTAGGGGTTTTAAAAAAAAAGGGCGGCATGGACAAGTTGGGTTGAAGGGCCTGTTTCCATGCTGTAAACCTCAATGACTCTAAACCTCTATGAGTGACACATCACTGCTACTCTCCATCAGCAGATTGTATGGTGGATGCAGGTCAGACAAGTATTTCTGTACAGTCCGTGCTCTCACTGTCAAACACAATTGCAGCATCTTTCAGTTCTGCATGACTGAATATTTTCTCTATCCCATGCGTATAACTGCTCATACTACTGATACAAGTATAGCAGCAAATAAATGGGAATACCACGGCACTATTGCAAACAGCAGGGGCGTTATCCCCCTTGTCCTTGCCAATGTTTGTTCCTAAGTCAACATCACAGATTACCTGATCACTGCTTTTTGTGTGGGCTTGCTGTGCGCTTCCTACATTACTATAGTGACTACACTTCAAAAGTACTTAACTGGTAAGTAAAGCACTTGGGACATCTGCTGGTCACGAAATGCTCTAGAAATACACATCTTTCTAAGGAGATTAAAGATGAGATGAGAGTTGTTCTAACAAATTAAAAATAAATAGAAAAGTTATTTAATCTAAAGAAGCTAAAAAAATGACACATGCTGGGACATAAACGGGAGGAGAATAGAGGACCTAGAAATTGCATGTATTCTAGTGAGTACAGATATATGTTGGATAATTGGAGACCGTGACTGATGTAATGCCCATTTCCACTGAGAGTGATGGATCTTACCCAAATAATTCAAAATCATAGAAAAATCTCCCCTGAACCCTCTCGAGGCTATCACCCCTTTTCTATTCTACCTTTGGCCTAACTACCTTTTGCAGCACAACCTCCCTATTCTTATAATCTGTGTCTCAGCTAAATATTCCATATGCCTCTTGACACATCTACCTGTCCGCCTTCAGGGACCTGTGGACAATGCACTGTCCTTTGCTCCTCCACACTTCTTTGTATCTTCCAATTTGAGTATTCACTTGTCTTGTTAGCCTTTCCCAAAATGCATTATCTCACACTCTGGAGCCACTCTTTGCCACTGTTGTGCCCATCTAGCCAGTGCACTGGTATCTTCTTAATCATCATCCAAACGGCCGAATGTAGTACTCACTTGCAGATTTCTTAATCATGCTCCCTACGTTTGGCTTTAAACCATTGATACATAATCGCAAAAAGAAAGGACCTAGTACAAATTTGTAGATGATACAAAGAGGCACGATAGTAAAGCAAGAAAGCTGTAAGGGAATATTGTTCAGATAGTTACTGAGAAGACAAAGGAGTTAGCAAGAAATCATTAAAAACTTAAGAGAATGAGAGCAAAAGCAGAATGGGTTTTTTCTTACCATTGACTCCTTTCGAAGGTCACTATACATCTTGGCCACTTTGTCCTGGTCCATCTGATTCAACTTCGGATGGACTTTCTCTTTGCCATAAATGATATATTTCTTCAGCAGCTCCTGTTGGATAGGATCCACCCCGTACGTGTTTGGCAAATAAGTTTCTTCTGGTTCTCCATTCATATAATCCTTGTTGCTTGGGTGGTTTTTGATGTGACTGGCCACAACAAAGCGGGCTAGCAATTCATCCTGTGTAAGGTAGGTAGTGAATAATTACAGCTGTCATTGCATGGCACACATCATTAAAAACCTTCCAACTAAGATTGGATAAGGAAGGAAAGCACAATATCCTCATAGTTCAAAGCACTAGATTTGGGGAGGAGAGACATGGAAAATTAACAACATGGGATGTCCAGTGTGTCTGTGCCATCCACAAGTTATCCAGCCCTCTCCAACAAACCACCTTCAGTCCTACAATCCTCAGATCAAAGCTTCACTCTGGCCTCTTGCTTAACCCATTTCTTTCACCCCACTAGTGGTGACCCTGCCTTTAGCTTTATGGACACCAAGCTCTGGAATTCCCTCCCTAAAACTCTCCACCTCTATTCTCAACATACTTAAATTTACCTCTGACCACATGCTCTATTATTCCACATTGCTTGCTGTCAAATCTGGTCTTGTCCACTGCTCGACTACAGAAAGTCAGTTCACAGAATCCCCACAGTGCAGAAGATGACCATTCGGCCCATTGAATCTGCACCGACTCTTACCCAGGCCCTATCCCAGCAACCCCATGTATTTACCCTCCTAATCTATATATCTTGGGACACTAAGGGGCAACTTCCCATGGCCAATCCACCTAACCCGCACATCTTTGGACTGTGGGAGGAAACCCACGCAGACATGGAAAGAATGTGCAAACTCCACATAGACAGACAGCCAAAGCTGGAATTGAACTCTGGTCCCTGTGCTGTGAGGCAGCAGTGCTAACCACTGTGCCAATGTGTTGTCCATATATTTCCCAGAAAGTATAGAACTGAAGCCAGTCTTTTACATACTTTCACATTTATTTACAGAGCTACAGCATTACAAGCAGACATTGCCTAATCCAATAGCCACAGTTTCAGTATGTCCATTCGTAGGGGCACAATTGAATCCCCCAGTTCATGACCACAGCCTGTGTTCAATTAAAATGCAAACAACATATCTTAGCACATGAAAAACAAATTTTAAAAAACACTCGGGGTCAAATTGTTCCACTTGTATCACTGCAATAGGAACTTTACATCAAAACAAAACTGTGTCAACCAACGAGAACAGAATTTAATTCTTACCTGAACAGGGTCAATAGTATCTCGAACAACACAAAGAACATCAAATCTAGACACAATAGGCTCCGAAAGATCCACATTCTCCGCAAAGGTCAAAGAAGGGTCATACCGACCACCTGAACAATACACAAGGTAGGTAAATAAATTAACATTGCCGCACACCACATCCCTGGAACATTCTTTCACTATTTGTTAAACGTAACAATGATTTTACACATTAAATAGCAGCATGGGTCAGCTGGGAACCTTGCCATCCCACTCGAGCACAGGATCTAGGCTAAAGCACCATTGAGCTGTGCAAAGTGCAGCATTGTCAGAGGTCCCAGCACTGAGTGAAGAGATGCTGGAATTAGACCCCGTCAGCCTACTCCGCTGATTCAAGCAGACTACAAAAATCACCAAAAGATATTCAAAAATATGACAGGAGTTGGCCAGCATTTCACCTCACTCACACCCGCTTGGGGTTATTAATTCAGCAAGATTTGGTTCTGCACAGTTTGGGAGCTGCATAAAATTCACAACAACAGTGACTGCTCCTAAATTTGAGACTTGATAAAGGTGTTACAAAGATCCCAAGTCTCTTTCATACAAGGGGACAGAATAAAACTTATACCATAAAACATATGAAATAAAAGCCCTTAACCCAGCAATTCGATAAAAACATGGTCGATCAGTTTGTGTGGCGTTCCACATTCCCCATCTACCCCTGATAACCTTTGATTCCCAAACAACTCCCTTTGTGTATTCAGAACAGGTCAAATCTCAGAAGGAATTGAGTGAAATGCACCCTAAAACCATGATTTGGATCATAGAAACCCTACAGTATAGAAAGAGGCCATTCGGCCCATCGGGTCTGCACCGACCACAATCCCACCCAGGCCCTACCCCCATATCCCTACATATTTACCCACTAATCCCTCTAACCTACGCATCTCAGGACACTAAGGGCAATTTTTAGCATGGCCAATCAACCTAACCCACACATCTTTGGATGATCCAATAATAAAAATTTGAACCAATCTTGTTTCCTCTTTACAGGTATATTCAATTGAATCATAGAAACCCTACAGTACAGAAAGAGGCCATTCGGCCCATCGAGTCTGCACCGACCACAATCCCACCCAGGCCCTACCCCCATATCCCTACATATTTTACCCGCTAATCCCTCTAATCTACACATCTCAGGACACTAAGGGGCAATTTTTTTAGCATGGCCAATCAACCTAACCCGCACATCTTTGGATTGTGGGAGGAAACCGGAGCACCCGGAGGAAACCCACGCAGACACGAGGAGAATGTGCAAACTCCACACAGACAGTGACCCAAGCCGGGAATCGAACCCGGGACCCTGGAGCTGTGAAGCAGCAGTGCTAACCACTGTGCTACCATGCCGCCCCATTGGTTGTAAATTTCCAGCATCTGCTATTTTACTTCCATGATTTGCAGTATCTTTTTTTTTCAAACTTTGGTGCAATAAAAAGCAAAACAATTCCATAATTTTTCAAAACCTACATCAGTCATGTCATTGGTTGATGTCCAGTGCCAGCAGTTTATTTAAAAAAAAGTCATCGCCCAAGTGTAGCAGCTCACTTAGTAAGGCTGTGTGAATAGCAATTGTATGCTCAGTGATATCCCACAAACTATAATGACATAAACAACCAACTTTGACAGTATTCCACTGAGGAGAAAACGCTGTCCAGGACACCAGGGAAACTCCCTAATCTACACTGAACAACAGCCCACCCAAACATGACCTTGTCCTTCATTTTAAAGGTGCTGAATCAGGACCTGTTAGCCCCTCAGTGCTGCCCACGAATGATTTGTGCGAGACTTGATCCCACAACCCTTCCACACTGAAAGCATAGATTTGCATTTTTACTGCACTTCAGAGCATCTGGAAGTACTTCACTACCAATTAAGCACTAACACGTCTCCTGCTCCACCAGAGGCCCAAACATCCCAGACCACTGCTACACAAATATCAAACATGCCTACCGCTCTATCGCCCGCCCACACTTTGGCAAATCAGACCACAAGGCTGTGCTCCTGCTCCCAGCTTACAAGCAAAAACTGAAGCGGGAGAATCCATCAAAGAGAGTTGTGCAATGTTGGTCTGAGGAATCGGATGATCTACTACGGGGCTGCTTGGAGTCAGTGGACTGGTCAGTATTTAAAAGCTCTGTGGCCAGCCTGAACGAGTACGCCACTACAGTAACTGACAACTTTGCAGTATCGTCATTGTTCTAATGTAGAAAACATAGCCAATTTTCACTTAGCAAGTTCCCACAAACAGCAAATGGACAGATAATTGTGTTTTAAAAAAAATGTTATTTTGACTGCAGGATATATATTGTCCGGGGCAGCAGGAAGAACTCCCCCGAAGGGTGTCTCCCCCCACTAACCTAATAAAACTGTCTTGATTTGAAAGACAGCATGGCTGTCTCTGCACTGGGTGTAGCAGCCCAGATTGTGCACTCTAGTCGGAGGAGTGAGACAAGCTCACAACCAAGTGCTATCCACTGAGCAATCACTGTCAACCCCTCTTTTAAAAAGTTTGCATTTGTGCGCAATGATTATATTTCCTCTTTGTTTTAATGACCTCTTTTCTTCCTCTTGATACAAGCCTAGGCTGAAAACATTGAGGAAGGGAAAGGGAATGGGTTCAAGTTGTTTAATACTATATGGAGGAAGTATCAGTCACATAAAAATAATTAACACTGGTGTATTCTATACAGTCCAGCTGCAGAGATAAATAAATTCAACTTCTCTATTTTTGGAACTGATGCAAGTTCCTTCAAACCAGTTCCCCAGAAGAGGCTAGAAGCGTAACTAACTGATTGTTTTGTACATCAGTTGCAATGAATTCAAACAGGGGGAATTATACTGAATGCACTGCACTTTTCATACTGTGAGGGATCCAAATCCTGTTTCTAAAAGTAGAAACACAGAAATGCTTGCTCGACCAAAAATGATTCTTCTAGTTCACTTACCATCATCCTGGTGGTTGCTTCTTATGCTAATGGAACAATTGACTGATCTTAGCCATTAATCCCTCAATTTACAACACTCGCAGGCAACAGAAATCTGTGCTGGAGATCCTTCGGATCACAGGGCTACACAAGCACTTGACTTTTAACTACCCTCTGATGTGCCACAGCAAGCCACAAGTATGTCAAAAAATGCTCAATCACTGCATTGACTGTAAAGCACTTTGGGACATTCTGTAGTTATGAAAGGCACTCGACAGGTATGTTTTCAGCGCACATTTGAAAACTTCCTTCAGGTACCAGCCATCTTTTCTCCTCATTGCTGCTGACCAGTGTTACATTCTGGTCAGATTCCAACTGGCAGCCAGTTTGGCTCCACAATTCTGCAGCCCAACAGGAGGCATTGTTTGATTTATTCTCACCTATGGGATTGGCAGCAGCAATTATCGTGCACCTAGCCTGAAGAGAAGTCACGATACCAGCCTTCGAGATGGAGATGCTTTGCTGTTCCATCGCCTCATGAATACTGGTCCTGTCCTGTTCATTCATCTGAAAATATAAAAGCAGCATCATCACACACGTCGCTCTTTCGAAAGGGATGTTAAACTTTGTCAGAAATCTCAGTTGGATGTAAAATATCCCACGACACTACATTTGCAACAGCAGGGGACTATCCCCAGTCTCCTGTCCAATACTTATCCCTCAATCGGTATCACAAAAACAGATTATCTGGTCATTATCACATTGCTGTTTGTGGGATCTCAGTGTGATTAAAATGGCTGCCATGTTTCCTACATTATAACAGTGATGACACTTCAAAATTGCTTCACTGTCAGTAAAGTTCATTGGGATGCTCAATGATCATGAAGGCATTATAGAAATGTAAGTCTTTTCGCTCCCCTTCAGTAAATTTTTGAACCTTTCTACAGGTACCAGGTTTGATTCCCAGCCTGCATGAAGTTAGACTGCTATCAAGTGTGAAACAACTAGCCATAGCAAACCAATAATCTGTTGATGCTCGCTAGGGAAGAACAAGTGCCAAGTCCAAATTTCTCTTGTGTGACATCTGGTAGAAGGTGCATGCTGTTTATCTCCCCTCTCTTTATTCTCAGGATGGTCATTTATTGCCCATCCCTAGTCACCTTTAACTGGTCACATCTCTTCTTCTGGAATAGGTTTTGATGCAACAAAGTGGCTTGCAACACCACTTTTCAGAAGCCGGGTGAGTCAACTACATTGGTGTAGGACGGGAATTGCAGGCAGTTTGGGTAAGAGCAGCAGGTTTGCGAGACATTAGGTGAACAGGTTAGCTTTGTGTAAGCTGGTAGTGTTAACTGGCACAACCTTATCACTCCAGGCTTTTTTTTAAGCCCAAAGTTAAATTCTCAAACTGTTATGGTGGGATAACAAACTCGGGCAAGTAACAGGCAAGGAGTGGAGATAGCTCAGGAGTGAATTACCCACTTTAAAATATATTTAAAAATCAGCAAAGAATGGTAATTGGGAAAAGGTTCCACACCACAGCTGGTGCCCAAGGAACTAGCTTGGAGCACAACTCAGCGTTTACAGGTAGAAAGTGGGGATGATGTGGAGATGCCGGCGTTGGACTGGGGTAGGCACAGTAAGTAGTCTCACAACACCAGATTAAAGTCCAACAGGTCTAACCTGTTGGACTTTAATCTGGTGTTGTGAAACTACTTAAAGTGGGGATGGTTACAGGCTGATAAAATTTTCTAAGTGTGGTTCTTCTTACCTTGTCAAACTCATCTATGAGACAGACTCCTCTATCTGCCAACACCAGAGCTCCAGCCTCCAAGGTCCATTCCCTGCTCACCGGGTTCCTCTGCACATAGGCGGTTAGACCAACAGCAGATGCACCTTGACCAGTGGTAAAGACTGCTCGACTGGAGACCTTCTCAGCATACTTCAGGAACTGTGATTTGGCCGTGCCTGGGTCACCACATAGCAGGACGTTGATGTCCCCACGGACCTTGTGCTTCCCACCTGAAGCCCAAGCAAGCAGAAAGAGAAATTTGTTTAAAATCCTCAAAAGTAGCATCAAGGAAGATCCAAGGTCTTCATGAAGCTAATTCCTTAATCTCCACTTGAGAAATCCAATACAAGAGGTTACAAACAGAAGAAATAGTCATCAATAAACTCAATAGAGAATTCATGGGAAACTTCTTCACCCACACAGTGATTAGAATATGGAACTCATACCATAAGGTCAAGTCAAACAGCATAAATGCATTTGAGGGAAGGCTACATGAACATGATGGTGATAGGGTGTGAGGAAGCTGGTGAAGCATACAGATTGGAGATCTTCAAACAAATAAAATAATGCACAGGGCTTGAGAACAAGAAATAGGATGAAAGATCAGTTTTGCTGTTAGCAAAGACACGTTCTTGGAGAAAAAGGTTAAAAAGTGGAGATAACGAGATGATGTAATGGGTCAAGCATTAGTAATTAGGTGACACCATAGTCTTAGAAAGTTTTAGAATGAAATGAACCTTGAGAATAAACACTCAAGTCTTTTTTTTTAAAATCAATTTACGGAACATCTTGAATTACAAAAAGATTCCAAGATGCAATCAAAAAAACGTTAAGAGACAAATGATGAGATAGTGGGTGCGATTTTCCAGCCCTGCTACGCTGGTTAAGTAGCAGAGCAGGGCAGGAAATGTGAGCGAGAGGCCAAAAACGGTAATCGCGACCGGCGTCTGGCTGGTCACGATTCATGCAGGCCACTTTTTATGGTGTAAACAGCGGTGTGCAGTTGATTTAAATATTTATATCCTAATTGAAATCTATTTAGCAAGCCTGGGACGGTATCGTCTGTGCCCACTGATGTTTCCAACCCTGCTGGTGGAGGTCCACACCAACAGGGATCATGTATGATCCCTTGCAACAGGGACCAGGCATGAAAGCCTCGCTGGTGGGACCGGAGGACATTGAGGCCCCCAGGAGATCAATGGCAAGGGGTTGCCACTGCCCACCTTGGCTTTGCTAGCCTGGCACACTGCCAGGGGGCAGGGCAAGGTAGGAGAGGAGAGAAGGGTGGGCAACTCTGCATGGCCGGGGGAGGAGGGGGGGGGGGGGGGGGGGGGCATCGGGGTGGTGGAGATGAAACATATGCAGTGGCCCCCTCAGCAGTCTGATGCCAGCCTCTTGAGTGTGATTAGGCCCCACCCCCACCGTTGGGAATCACCTGACAGTCTGTGTTGCACAGAGTGGCGTAAATTCACAAAGCTCGCCCAAGAAACAGGCAATGAAAAGCTTGGTCCACGGGATGGCTTTTAAGGCAGGTCTTAGGAGGAATGTGGTTAAATCTGTCAATGTTAACAAGGAAGCTTAATTTCTTAATATATCGACCTACCTGGGTTTTTAGCTTCACCTCCGAACAGTGCAAGCGCAAGGCCCCTTTTTATGTCCTCGTGACCATATATAGAAGGTGCAATACTAGCAAAGATCTAGGAATGGGGAGGAACAGATATTGTAATCAAAAGGTATAGATACAAAGTCAGTCGTAGCTATGCTTAGAATGTTTAGGCAGTTTAGTCTAATGCGGCTAGTATCCAGCGGTGTAACATGCACCACCTTCACCATGACTCAGAGTACAACAAGAATCCACTTTGCACATCACACACAGACATAGGAAAGTAAACTCAAAACTTTCATGGTCTCGCACTAAAGTCAATCATTCCAAAAAGTTGTAGACTTCCTGAAAACCACTGCTGGTACACGGGCACAGAAAAGCCTCATGATTATGCTGATCTGAGTCACAATGAAAACTGTTCCTTTGCTTTTACTTGGAAAAAAAGTGAAGTTTAATTGCTGGAAAGATTTTCAAATTTATACACCGCCCAAAATGTCTGCTGGTGCCAGAGAGGAGAGGGTGGAGACGGAATTATTTTCCCACTCCTGGTACCCAGTGCAAGTATGAGTAATAGGTCTGGTTTATCAAAGACCAGAAACAGAGTATATCTTCTGACAACATAGTAATCTTAAACTCCCCACATGGAACATTGAGCTCCTTCCCCAAAGCTGGGTGGAGGCAGAGCGAAGTCCAATCATGTACGTGCAAAGACAAAACAACCTCTGGATGTAATAAAGTGATCATTCCATTTTTGCACACCAAAGTTCTCAATACCTTCTGGACATGAAGCCAAATTGCATCTGGGGATGACTAGGCCTTGTGCTGAAATCCACAAAACCAGGAGTGAACACACGGGGAGATATTGAGCCAAATTTATCGGGTGAAACAAGCATGGGGGCAGGAGGAAACAGAGGAAATAATGAATTTTTCAGCAGTTGGCTCAGACACCTCATATTTTCTGGGGTTGTACCCACCAGCTGCCAATTTAACAGCCAACAATGTTCAAGCGTCCTGGGGACCTGCTTGAAACATGTGTTCTGCTGTTTGAATGTGATAACCAGCTGATCAAAAGACACTCTGACTGAACATGCCATAAACAGAGCCCAATTTCTCCTGTTTCCCAGAAAGGCCAAACCAGCACCCCTTGAAAAGATGAGGCCACCAAGAAAAATGCTTTTGACTTGCATTAGTTAACAGGCTTCTGCTCAAATATGCCTCAGAACATAAACATGCACATGTATGTGTGTGTGCATACCTGCACACACACACAGGAGATACATCCTGCGCTGTTCGGTTTTCTACCCAACTGCATTAATCAACTTTGATAGTTTAGATTTAAAGAACCCCTGCAGTGCAGGAGGCCACCATTCAAGTCCGCATCGACAACAATCCCACCCATGCCCTACCCCCGTCACCCCACATATATACCACACTAATCCCTCTAACCTATGCATCCCGGGACACCAAGGGTCAATTTAGCACGGCCAATCAACCTAACCCACACATCTTTAGAGTGTGGGAGGAAACCCACGCAGACACAGGGGGAACGTACAAACTCCACACAGTCACCCAAGCGGGAATCGAACCCAGGTCCCTGGAGCTGAAGGGCAGCAGTGCTAACCACTGCTACCCAGTGGTTATTCAGAGTTTTGCATCTGAAGCCTCACCCATCACAACACAGACTCACCCTCTCCCCAAGGCGTTCATCTTTTGAAAGGCCCACAATGGTCTTGATGTCTTCATCAGTAAGCTCACCAACGGCCACTTTATTGTCTTTCTTTGTGATGTGATTTGCCATGATCACTGTAGCGAAGACTGGGAACCCATTGGCAGTATTGAGGGAACCGTCATAGTTATTATGATATATGCCGGTGAGCTCCTGCAAGAACAGACAGAACAAGCATACAATCAGCCTCTCGGAATAACAGCAAATAAAACCATTTAAATTATATTACCATGAAATGCAAATGAGGGTGATTCATTCACACCATTTGGGGATGGTGGGTGAGGGAATTGAGTTGAGGTAATTGGTTTCAATCTTGTTGAATAGCAGGGTAGACTCAAGGGGACTACACTGGCTCAAATCGTTTTCTTAAATAGGTACATTCTTTCCACCCCATCCCTCCATCCATTATTTACTCTTTGCCCATTAACAAGGAGGACTTTACTCTCTGCTATAAACACAGCCTAATTTCTGAAGGAACACATTTCCAGTTTCTACATCAATTAAGCCTCTTGATGTTTTACCAACTTTCAATGCTATGCAGATAATTATTCTGTATAGTTCTCCTTTTTGCATGTTAGTTTGAGATCAATAATGTAAGAGTAACATGTGACCAAGATCAGTTATACTACTGGTCTGACAAGTTTATGTGACATTGATCACACCTATACTGTGAATTGGAGTTGAAAAACTTTCCATAAGAATGTGTTAACATTATAAAGTTGACTGAAACTAATCGACACAGCCACAAAACGCACAACATGGCTGGCATATAAAGTGCCCTTCCTTTTAAGAACATAAGAAATAGGAACAGGAGTAGGCCATCTAGCCTGCCCCGCCATTCAATAAGATCATGGCTGATCTGAAGTGGATCAGTTCCACTTACCCACCTGATCCCTATAACCCCTAACTAATTCCCTTACCGATCAGGAATCCATCTATCCGTGATTTAAACATATTCAACGAGGTAGCCTCCACCACTTCAGTGGGCAGAGAATTCCAGAGATTCACCACCCTCTGAGAGAAGAAGTTCCTCCTCAACTCTGTCCTAAACTGACCCCCCTTTATTTTGAGGCTGTGCCCCCTAGTTCTAGCTTCCTTTCTAAGTGGAAAGAATCTCTCCACCTCTACCCTATCCAGCCTCTTCATTATCTTATACGTCTCCAGAAGATCCCCCCTCAGCCTTCTAAATTCCAACGAGTACAAACCCAATCTGCTCAGTCTCTCTTAAAACTTGACTAGAAAATAAACATGCTTTACTTCTCCATATGATTCCCCACATGCACAGAGGATCGAAAACTTACAATTTCATCGCCTGGTTTGCAGCTATCCACCAGGTCTGCCAGCAGAATCGCATCTTTTGAGCGTGGTAGCCTCCCAGCCGCAACCTTGCCTGGGCTTTCCTGAATGGTGATCCTTTGATAATTCTGGTACACAGTCTGAAGGGAAACAAGAGGCTGATTGGTAAACAGGACATCGGCACAAAATTCATTTCAGAGTAAGCACTCATGTTAAACTGGATGAGTCAAGCTAAACACCAATTTTCATTTTGAAAGCATCTTTAATGTAGGAAGATAAAACTATGTGCAGTCATAGAATCCTATAGTGCAGGAGGTCATTTGGCCCATCAAGTTTGCACCGACCGCAATCCCATCCAGGCCCTATCCCCATAACCCCACGCATTCACCCTAGATAATGCCAGGGGGCGAAGGGGCAATGTTTTTTATCAAGGCCAATCCACCTAACCTGCACATCTTTGGAGTGTGGGAGGAAACAGGAGCACCCGGAGGAAACCCACGCAAACACGGGGAGAATGTGCAAACTCCACACAGACAGTGACCCAAGCCGGAAATCGAACCTGCGTCCCTGGCGCTGTGAGGCAGCAGTGCTAACCACCGTGCCGCCCTGTCGGAAGCAAATAGGACTCTTTTGGTCTTCAGTCACAATTTCACCATTTTATTTTTAAAAAGACAGAGAGACCAAATACACCATGCCAGGAATAATCCTCGCCATCTTCATAAACCTCACACCACAGTTGGATGTTTAGGGGCTCAACCAAAAAAATAGTGTAATTAACTTGCATGAAGTCACTGTTACTTAGAGATTATCTGTGTTTGGATTTAGAATTTATCCACCAATGACACAAAATCCGCAAGATCAGCCTTTCCCAAACTACCAGGCTCACAAAATTCAAAGCAGCAGACCAACAACTGAGACACATGAACAATCAATAAATGCTACTTGGAGGTTTGAAGGACAGTTTGCTGGAGGACAAAGGATGCCCGACAGACATCTTCCAAATCCCGATGGGGTTTGATGAGGTGGATGCTAAAGATGCTTGCACTTTTGGGGAAGACCAAAACTAGAACACATATTAGGGAAGACAGTGGTCACACGTTTTACAGGTGAACCATGAGGAATAGTTCAAATTGTGACCGGGACCCTGCAAGTTAGACCACTGTCGGTATACTGAACTCCTGCCCAGAGATCTTCATTCCTGGTGGCATCACAACCATTCACACTGTCAGCGGAAGCCCAGTCGAATGGATTGTTAGCAACTGCTTCCCCAGCCAAACAAATAAAAAACAAAGATGTCACCAATAAATAGACTCACCTGATGAAGGAGCAGAGCTCCGAAAGCTCCTGCTACCAAATAAACCTGTTGGGACTTTAACCTGGTGTTGAGAGATTTCTTACTATGCCCACCCCAGTCCAATGCCGGCATCATGACCAATAAATCCAATAATGAACTCGGGAGTAATTTCTTTAAGTAATAATTACAGCACAGAAACCGGTCATTTGGCCCCAACAAGCCCACCCACAAACTAACGGGCACCTTTTTCATCTATCCCCAAAGTATCTTCTTATTTATTCCTCTACCTCCCCCACCTGCCTTATTGTGTTCATCTAGCCCCCTCACCCCCAACTAATCTATACTAGTTGCCTCAACTACTCCATACCGTAGCAAGTGTCACATTCTCACCAGCAATTTTAAAAGACAAATTGAAACAGAAAATGCTGGAAATACTTGGTCAGACTCTTCTGTGGAGACAGTAACAGAGTAACATTTCAGGCCGAAAATCTTTTGCATTAAAAAAAAGATTCAAAACACAAAGGTAAAAACAGCACAAGATTATATGGACAGCATTTAGATAAAGTTTGGTGGCAGGAGACTCGCATGGATTCTGGTGGGAATTGACAGGAACAAGTACCTGGTGCCCTCTGGCAATGGCTCAACACAACATCCACACAAACTACAAAGAATGTTTGTTCCCCAAACACTGGATCAACAATCTTTCTTCCCAAGGACAATCCCACAGTAGAAGCTGCCAAAGGAAATAGTCACAGCCCCATCACTGGGAAACTTCAGGACCCATTCTTAGGTAAGTCTTTCATTATCAGGACTACCAGCTCAGCAGGTCATTTCTGGTTTAATCAGCATTACCCACAAACATCGACGGAACACAACTAACAGTCTGTGATGCTGTTACAACCAAAGCAGAAGTGGACAAAACACTAGCACAGGTCAGCTGGGTCAAACTGTCTGTTTCTGTGCTGTAAATTCTACATACTTTTTAAAAACAAGCAGTGGTGCGATCAGCATGTCACACCACTTCTTGCATAGCTGCCCAGCAGAGTAAGTAAAGAGACGCTGAATGCAATACCAGGTCGAGTTGAGTCACCCAATGGACTAAGCTAACATACCTCCTCCATGTTGATTTCAAATGGCCCTGCAGACTGACATTCAGGACAAGAACCCGGCTTCACTTCCTGGTTCTGGGACTGGAAGAAAGGTCCAAGGACAAAGTTACACTTGTTACAGTTGTACTTGACCATGCTGAGCTGTGGCAGAACCCCTGTAGAGCTGGTGACCACTCCACTTGTCCGGATCAGCTGATTCAAGTGAAGCTGCCTGTAATAAAAAGAATAAGTCAGGCACTAAAGGCAGCAGAACAATTTGATAAGGCCATTAAAAAGAAGATATCAAGTACAAAAGTAAGGACATTATGCCAGCTGTTTGTGAGTTCTTCGTTAGCCCTCGGCTGGGAGTATTTAGGAAAGACGACGTAACCTTATTCCAGGTTAAGAGGAGGTAACAGGTATTCAAAATCACGAGGGCTTTTAATAACTAGGGAGAAATTGTTTCCATTTGCAGAAGATAATTATCAAAGGAGCAATATTTTTAATGCAATGAGTTATGATCTGGAATATGCTGCTTGAAAGATTGGTGAAAGTAGATCCAATAATAACATGTTATAAAGAAGGCAAGTGGATATATATTTGACCCTCCATTGATTTTAGGGAATGAGGAGTGCAGTTCCATGTGGAAGGATGGAAGTAACATTCTACGCAATTTAAAACATTGAGACACAATCACATTGAAACCATAAGATTATTAGGGGCTTTGGCAGGGTAGATGCTGAGAGTGTGCCTAGCACTGCTGCCTCACAGCACCAGGGATCTGGCTTTGATCACTGTCTGTGTGGAGTCTGCACATGCTCCCTGTGTCTCCGTGGGTTTCCTCTGGGTGCTCCGGTTTCCTCCCCCAGTTCGAAAGACGTGCTGGTTAGGTGCATTGGCCGTGCTAAATTCTCCCTCAGTGTACAGTGTACGCCAGCTCAGGGATTTTCACAGTAACTTCATTGCAGTGTTAATGTAAGCCTACTTGTAACACTAATAAATAAACTTTAAACTAGGGGGCATAGGCTCAGGTTAAAGGATGGTCATTTTTGATTGAAATGAGGAATTTTTTCTTCAATGTTCTAAATCTTTGGAATTCTCTAAGCCAAGGGATACAGGAATTCAGTGGGAAAGTGTAATCAAGATATGGGATCAGCTTTGATTTGATTATGGTTAAATGGTGGAACAGGTTTGAGGGCGACCTGATTGTGGAACAGGTTTGAGGGGTCAAATAGCATACTCTATTTGTTTTGTTAAAAGAAAATGCAGTGCTCAGGGAAGGGGCAGTGTGATGGGATTAAATGGAATGCTCTTCCAGAGAACTGGCATAGTCACGATGGATCACATAGCCTCTTTTCTACTGCATCCTTCTATGACTGCTGATGACTCTGGGTTTACCACAGCATGTGAAAGACAAATTTTGACGAAACATTTTTTTGGCACGTGCGAGAACCCCAGAGCCCAGGCGTTCAAAATTACTTACACTTGACAACCAAGTGTTAAGGTGAACTGTGATACGAAGATTCAATGTTCAAATTTGCACCATGTGAGGCAGCAGTAGGAGCAATAACCAGCCCGAGAAGTCATCAGTTGGATTCAGGAAAAAATAGAATGGGCATGATTCCAAAACACCAGACTCCGAGGCGCATGCAGGTGATAAGATCACAGGCCTTCACTGTGATACCTCCAACTGAAAAGTCAGTTGGAGCCGCTGGGCTCAGCTGACAGAATAACCATGAGCATGGAAGATGAGCACTGCTCTCGGAGTTAGTTAAAACCATGAGAGAATTGAAAGTGATGCATGTAAATTGACTCTCGTACAAGGAGTGAGCAATCACGGTCAGTGAGACCAGATCAGCTCGCAAAAATCATTAAGAAAAGTGGGTTATGCGGTAAATTAGCATAGCATCCTTGCAAAAAGTAGAATCTGGATGTGATTCCAACCAATCGAGGCTGATCGGACCAAGGACGTTCCCTCTGTCAGTTGTAGGTGGGCTGTGATGACCAACCTATTAACCCAAGTCTACAAGATTATATGGGGCATGGACAGAGTGGACAGTCAGAAGCTTTTTCCCAGGGTGGAAGAGTCAATTACTAGGGGACATAGGTTTAAAGGAGATGTACAAGGCAAGTTTTTTTTTTTACACAGAGGGTGATTGGTGCCTGGAACTTACTGCCGGGGGAGGTAGTGGAAGCAGATAACAATAGTGACTTTTAAGCGGCATTTTGACAAATGCATGAAAAGGATGGAATAAAGGGATATGATCCCTGGAAGGGTTGGGGGGGGGGGGGGTTAGTTCAGACGGGCAGCAGCATGGTCGGTGCAGGTTTGGAGGGCCGAAGGGCCTGTTCCTGTGCTGTAATTTTCTTTGTTTGTTCTAACTAACTATTTCTGGACACAAGCCAAGCATGGAGGTGAACGGGGACTGGCAGGGGTGGGGTGGACGGGAAGGGGAAGCAGAATCGACTGGCCCGAGAAAAAGGAAAAGTCAAACTGATGCAGAATACTGTTTCAAATAACTAAGAATTGAGACCAAAACTCATCTAGAAGCAGAAATAAAATTAGATCTAAAACATTTCAACCGAAACTCGAGATCAAAAGAGACACCAAAGTAAACATCTCAAACTGAAGTGACGGCAGAGCCCAAAAACCTTGCAAAATAACTCAAACTGTAACAGATAACTGAACATTTCCTGTGGTCTTGGGATGCGGGAAATGAAATAATTGACACTTTTTAAAGAAAGCTTTGAATACTAAGTCAGAATTATTTGAAAAAAAAGTATTAAAAAAAACTACAGCTCCTCTTCCCTGCCATCCCTTTCAAATAAAAATATTGAAAAAGTGAATACAAAATGCTTTAAAATATGAACCAAGAGACCAAAAATTGATCTCAGGGGTGAGCAATTCGCAGCCCCGAATGGACGCTCGCATGGCTCGTCACAGTTTCTGGCCCAAGACCACAGCAATGGAGCCGGAAAGATTTGCCCCAACCTTGGAGCAAATAGGTTGCTCGATTGAGGTGGGGTCAAGTTTTGGCATGTGTTAATGTTATACTTGGCCAAGGGCAACTGGATGTTGACAATAACACTGACAGTTTTATTTTTGGAATTATACAGCACAGGGGAGGACATTTGATCCATTGTACCTATGACACAAGAACACAAGAAAAAGAAACAGGATTAGGCCACAAGGCCCTTCAAGCCTTCCTCGCCATTCAAAATGATAATGGTTGATCTATGCTGACTGACCTCAACTCCTTTTCTGTGTCATTTCCCCATAGCCCTCTATTCCTTGATCTATCGTATAGTATAGACTGATGTATATGGGGAGATTGACTAGGTTAGGAGTGTTTTCGCTGGAGTTCAGACGAATGAGGGAGGGAATCTCAGTCTTATAAAATTCTAACAGGACTAGACAGGGTGGATGCAGGAAGGATGTTCCCGATGGTGGGGAACCATCCAGAACCAGGGGTCACAGTCTGAGGATACAGGGTAGACCATTTAGGACGGAGGTGAGGAGACATTTCTTCACTTAAGAGTGGTGAACCTGTGGAATTCCTTATCACAGGAAGTAGTTGGTGCCAAAACATTGAATGTATTCAAGAGGGGGCTAGATATAGCACTTGGGGCGAATGGGATCAAAGGTTATGGGGAAAAAGCAGGATTAGGCTACTGAGTTGGACAATCAGCCATGATTGTGATGAATGGCAGAGCTGACTTGAAGGGCCAAAGAGTCTCCTCCTGCTCCTACGTTTCCATATATTTATCCAACTCCACTTTAAATACTTCTAATGATCCAGCCTCCACTGGGGCAGAGAATTCCAGAGATTCACCGCCCTCTGCTAGAAGAAATTTCTATGCACCTCAATTTTAAATAACCGGCCCTTTATCTTGTAGCTATGTCCCCTTGTTTGAGACTCTCCCATTAGTGAAAACATCTCACTTTCTACCCCATCAAGCCCCCTCACGGTCTTATATATTTGAACAAGGTTCGCCCCATTCTTCTAAACTCCAAGGAATATGGACCCAGACTATTTAGTCTCTCCTGCTAAAATAACCCTTTCAATCCAGGAATTAATCTTGCGAATTACTTTTCGACTGCCTCTAATGTTACTATATCATTTAAGGTAAGGGGACCAAAACTCTACACAATATTCTAGGTATATCCTCACCAACACCCTGTATTGAGGACAACATCAATATATTTGTGGACAGCATATAATTAAAAATATAAATTCGAAACAGGGCCAATTAACCAAAACAAGTCACTTAAAGACACAGAATACAGCTTTACCTAAACCTCAGGTCTACCATACCTGAGTGACCGGAGTTCTTCAACCAGAGGCAGGCTGGAAATCCTGACGTGAATTTCCTTGGCAATCCGGTCATATTTTGGGTACATGGAGAGAACCACCTCTTTGGCTGCTTCATCAAATATCTTCAACATTTCTGCCGGAGCCTCAGGCAGAAAGTAGGCCAACACATGTTCCCTGGCAGCCAAGTCCTCATAATTAACCGCGAGGCTTTCTCGGTTTTCTGTAAAAATAACAGTCACTTCAGGACTACAGGCAGTACTAGCTGAAAGACTGCGTCACACGCTGGGGTTGTCATTTTAGACATAAGTGTCATTATAAATTCCAAATAAATATCGACATCAGTGTCAGTCACTCAATCAACTGGGAGCATGACTGGACAATCAGAGTGTCAATTTTATTGTAAATAAATTAACGTTCTCTCTACAAACTACATGAAGCAGAATTCAGACTGAAACAGCAACGTCTGTGATAAAAGCCTCATTATTTCTCCAGCAAAATTTAGTGAGTTGTGGGTAGTGGGCAGCACGGGGGCACAGTGGTTAGCACTACTGCCTCAGCGCCAGGGATCCGGGTTCGATTCCCGGCTTGGGTCACTGTCTGTGCGGAGTTTGCACCTTCTCCCTGCGTCTGCGTGGGTTTCCTCTGGTTCCCTCCCACAGTCCAAAAGGTGAGATTAGGTGCACTGACCAAATTCTAAATTCTCCCTCAGTGTACCTGAACAGGCATCGGAGTGTGGAAACTAGGGGATTTTCACAATAACTTCATTGCAGTGTTAATGTAAGCCTATTTGTGACACTCATAAATAAAATAAACTTTAAACTTATCAAAAGTGATACATGTGCAATTAATAGAAACATATTCTTTTTCCTTAAGGGGAATGTTTAAAATTTCAGATTTTTTTCCTGCAGGCAACCAGCATGTTTGGAAAACATTGAGCTCCAGGAGGTAACAGCAAGTTAGTTAGTCATTGCAGCTGGGAATTTCTTACTTCCATCGAGCAGGTGGGCTTTTGCTTGTATCAAAAGATCCTTTGGGAGGTTGATTGACAGGGTCATGTGATAATGTAAAGAACTGGATCTGTGCAGAGTGAAAGGGTTTTTTCTCAGCTCTAGCTGGGAGTTTGCTGAAGGCAGAGGTCGATAAGCAGCTCCAAAACTCATTCCTCTCTCTGAAAGCTTCACTTCAGGACTGTTAACAATTTAGCAACTACATTTATGGTTGCCAACTGTATTTGAAGTGGCATTTATGTCTATAAGAGGAAGCTTGCTTATTTGGAACAGAAACAGTGATAAGCTAAAAAGTAAAGTGTCTTCCTTTCAATTTTAAATATTGTTCAACTGTTATAGTTAAGCTACATCATTTGTTACGAGTTAAATTTAAACTATGTTATTAAATAAAGCTTGTTTTACTGTAAAAAGATTCCAACTTTGTCAATGAAATCATTCCTGGAAGGAAGTATCCGTTCCTCACATTTATGCCAGTATGGCTTCCTAATGTAATTTGAGATTCTGGTCCAGCACCCAACAAAAAAAGTGTGCGCAAAACCAATTGTTCCTTACTCTCTACATAAATTGATAACGTTTTTGGCCAACTTGATTTTCATGAGCACTGGGAAGCTACTGCAAGGTCTCAGCATTGATTAAGACTGACCATCAACATTTGCGCAAGAGCCGATACCAAGATACTTCCCCGACACTGGTACCTCTACTAGACTAACCTTTGCACATGTCACTAATCTTCTCCTTGAAAACGTTGTGTCCATGTTCATCGACATGGGTCCTCAAGAAATTCTTGAAACGGTGGTAGATTTCCAGTCTGGGGGCTGTTATGGAGACCCACTCCCTGACTGAGTGGCCCTTCATGTCCTCCAGGTTCTCAATACTCTCGATCATCTGCACAAGGGAAAAGAGGAGGGGGAAAAAATACCTAGTTAGAAACTGCCACAGGCCTCACTTCAACTGTATTACTGATAGGTCCAAAGGACAGTCAATTTTCCTCCGACAGTAAGCACCATACACAAAGACTAGGACAGTTGACTGGGCAAAAAATCCATTGCTCTGAGCTACGAAGGGAGATGTAAGCCTTGTGATTGGCTTCTGATCTGCTACTATCAATTTATTTTCTGTGTTATGGGTCCCTGAATGAGTCAGTGGTCCAAACACAATCACTGGATTGTTGTACAACGTGTTTTTAGTCATTCCATCCTACCCGATTTAGCAAGATTCACAGGATCAATATAATTAATCAAGTCAAGTTGGCTGGACAATTAAATTCTGTTCTTTGTCTATCCTTGGAGAGGACTTGTGAATTTGGGGGGGGAGGGGGAAGAGAGAGAGAGAGCATTTAATATGATACATAGTGAGACAGGCAGGACAGACGAGCAGTTCTTTACTGGTCTGTCATTTTTCGACATCAGAACAAGGTCACACACCTCCTCTTCATCATCGACTGCCCCGTCTGCTGCTCGCTCTGCCAGCCGGCGTTTTCTTGCTGGCCGTTCTTCATCCTCATCGTCACTTTCTGAAACGAGACACACATTTCCTTGATATGTGTCCCCTGCCCAAGATCCCTCTTCCACGCCCCCTCACGTCCTGTCAGGTTTCAATGTATAAAAATTGGATTGCTTTAGAGAGCCAACATGGACTCAACGGGCTAAGTGGCTCTCCTGTGCCTCCTGTAATCACTCTATGGTTGTAGGTTCACAATCCACTCCAAGACTTGAGCAATAATCAAGACCAATGTTCCAGTTCAGCATTGAGGTAATGCTGCACTGTTAGAAATGCTATCTTTCAGGTGAGCCATTTAATCAGAAACCCCATCTGCCATCTCAGATGGACAAAAAAGATCCCACGCCACATATTGAAAGAAGAGCAGGGGAGTTCTCTTGCTCCTTACAGTCATCACCACATTGCTGTTTGTGGGAGCCTGGTGTGCACAAAGTGACCGCCACATTTCCCTTCACTGGAGTGACAACACGTCAAAAATATTTAATTGGTTGTAGGGTGTTTTGGGGTCAACTGAGGGAAATGCAAATTCTTGCTTTCATCGCCTATTGCCTTTATTCATGACACCAGCAGAGTCCTTCCAAACCAGTAAGTCCTGTGCCTCAGCTGCTCAATCAGCCACTTCAGTCATTAGCTACCAGAGACAGGTTTTCTCACAAACTTCACCATTGAAATCATAGAAACCCTACAGTGCAGAAAGAGGCCATTTGGCCCATTGAGTCTGCACCGACCACAATCCCACCCAGGCCCTACCCCCAAACTCCTACATATTAACCCGCTAATCCCTCGAACCTACACATCTCAGTACACTAAGGGGCAATTTTAGCATGGCCAATCAACCTAACCCGCACATCTTTGGACTGGCCATATACATATCTGCCATCATTGCTGTTCTTTTTATTCCACAAGCTCTAAACTTTGCTCACGAGCCTGTCATGTAACACTTTATTAAATCCCTTTTGGAAGGCCATGTACCCCATATCACAGCATTAACCTCATTAACCTCCTGTTACTTCATCATAAACTCAAGCAAGCTCGTCAAACACAATTTTCACTGAAGAAATCAGTTCCAGTTTCCCTTAATCCACCTTTATCCAAGTGATTGTTTTGTCCCATATCCGCATCTCTAAAAGCTTCCCCACCACTGAGGTCAAGGTGACAGACTTGTCGTTGTTGGGCTTGTGGTTAGACCCTTTTCCAAAAAGGCTGTGAGATTTTCAACTCTCCAGTCCTTTGGCACGATCCTCAACTCCAAGGAGGATTTGTAGATTATGACCAGTGCCTCTGCAATTCCCACCCCATCTTCCCTCAGTATCCTTGGGAACATTTCAACCAGTCCTTGTAAGTACAACCAGCCTAATACCTCCACTTAGTTCAGAAAGTACCCATTCGCCAACTACCTCAAAGCCAAGCCAAGCCACATTGGGAACAATGCAATAAAGGAACATTAGTTACCTATAAATAATACAGTACAAATAAGAGACTATTCTTTAATGCAGGCAGTTAAGTAATTGGGACAGAACAGAAAGCCAGTAACTTCTCAGTCTATCAGGTAGCACAAAGCAGACAAAGACTCCATGGGTTTGGAACAGCAAACATAGCCTGGCAGTAGCCAACCCTCACCCACAGAGTGGAGTTTGACTGATCAGGAGCAAGACCACTGGGCTACAATGCCTGAACAACATCACTAGGTAGAAATATGGGATTTCTCTTGGGGTGCATGTTGCGAACATTGCACTTTTCCCAAAGTCTCGTCCTTATAAAAAGGACACAATTATTAAATTCCCTACAAAAAGGGAATATAATTATAAACATTCTTGCGTCCAGGTAAGACTAGTCCTGTCAAAATACATTCCCAGTCCACAAGAGAATGATAATAAATAGATGAAATTGAAGAATTAATTGATTGCTGCTGATCTTCCTACAAGATATTTTAGGCACAGCACAAAGGACTGGCGCTTACCGTATAGGAGATCTATCCTCATACGGCCTTGCCGCAAACCCTCTGCATGGTCTCTCCTTCGCATTTCTCTTTCAGCTTCTGCTCGTTGGCTGGCAGTCATCGCCTCCAGGTCTTCATCGTCGTCTAGGCCTTCCCGCTCATAGACATCCAGTGCTGGAATGGCCAGGTAGTCGCTGAAGATGGGAATATTCAACATGTTGTTTTACAATCAATATGGGGAAATGAAATGTGCAAAAAGGGACGGTTACTCTGGAGGGATCTTTGGGGGCAGTGGGAGAGAAGTGAATACTGTTAGCCATGGACTTTTCATGTCTGGAACCCAGGTTCAAATACAGATTAGAGTTAGGACAAAAATTTGCTTCAATAATGTTGGCTGCACATGAAATGGAGGTGGGCAATATTTGCAAGATTTGAGCCAAAATCCTTGTGCAGAACCGACTCTACTGGATAACATCATGAAAACTGGGGAAATCCATATATGGGTGCAGTAATCGGTGATCCCCAGTTTTGATGCCCAGAGTCTTGCCTTAACCCCACTTTTGTGTAAAGTTTCCAATTCTCTCAACACCTTTAATCCTGAGCAATACTTAACCAAACAGAAATTAGACAATTTCTTTTGATGCCCAATGGCCTTTTAAAATTAAGGATTAAACAAAATACAACCTTCATTATGTGCTATGGAAAGGTAAAAATCTTAACTGCCACCAACATATGGAGCTCTTAATCACTGCTGTTGGAGCCAACAAATAACAATTTTCCACAATTATTATACTGAACCACAGGATTAATTTGTCCTCTTTCACAGCAAAGCAGCTGGCAGCCATGGCTAAGCAAAAAAGCTTCACATTTCAACATTAACAATTAGACAATGCTGCAAGTGACATCAATTAGAAGCTGAAAACGAAGGCACACAATCTTTTCAGGTTGACATACTTGTAATTACAGACAGACAATCTCCAATCCATAAACAGAGAACAAACACCAGGTAGAACGGCAGTATTTGTCACTTTGCAATCATTACTGACCGTTCCAGATCATCTCCTATCAGGTCCTCTCCATCCTCTTCCTCCTCCACCAGAACATCAGTCCCCAGCAATCCTTCTGATTCATCTTCAAACGGGGGGAGATCTCTTCCTGGGCTGGAGGTTAAGGCGTCCCCACGCCGAGGGGTTCGGTTGGGGCTGGTAGCCATGGTGAATGACTCAGAAGAATCCTAAATAAGAGAATCACAGAAGATGTTTCACGTTTGCACAGATCAGTCGACTATCTTAAGTTACCGGGACACAGGTTAGTGGGCAAAGACTGCCCACATTTGGTGTATCACAAATCAAATGATTAGTCTACATATCAGTTAACACACAGCCAAAGGAATGCATGCAATTTCCATCTAATATTCAGCTGATGCAATAGAGTGCACACTTAACAGTTGCAGCAAACCGACTCATCTTGCAAGGCTCATGAAAAACTGGACCTCAGATGCAGTCAGAACTGTACAGGTTGAATCCTTTACAGTTGCACATGCCAATGACTATGTAATTAGCCATTTTCGACAAATGACCAATTGGCACCTCTCCATAAGAGAAAATTTGTTAGACACATCTGGAGGGACACCACTCGATAAGCATGGGGTAAAGTGAGGAGGTAGGCCTCAATGACCGTACAAGAAGTAAAACTGGTAACACTCGCCTGAAACAGAAAACAGAGACTCAAGTTCAAAATACAGACCAATATTTTCAGTGCAGTATTGAGGGGGGGCAGCACTATCAGGAATGAAATCTGTTGGATGAGATATCAAACCCAAACCCCGTCCACACTCTCTCTCCCCAAGATACTCTCAGAGGCTTTTTCCCAGGGTGGAAATGGCTGCTATGAGAGGACACAGGTTTAAGGTGCTGGGGTGTAGGTACAGGGGAAATGTTAGGGGGAAGTTTTTCACACAGAGGGTGGTGGGCGAGTGGAATCGGCTGCCGTCAGAGGTGGTGGAGGCAAACTCAATAGGGTCTTTTAAGAGACTCCTGGATGAGTACATGGGACTTAATAGGATGGAGGGTTATAGGTAGGCCTAAAAGGTAGGGATATGTTCGGCACAACTTGTGGGGCTGAAGGGCCTGTTTTGTGCTGTAGTTTTTCTATGTTTCTATATAAGATTCCATGGCAAATTTTTGAAGAGCAGGGGAATGTGCACCTGGGCTAATTTTTAAAATCGGTGAGCCAATATTTATGAAAAACAGGTCACCAACACATTGCTGTTCCAGGAAGCTCGCTGTGTGAAAATTGGCTACCCTATTACTCCACATCACACCAGTACTATTTTTCAAAAGTATGTCACTGGTTGTAAAGCACTTTGGTAGATCCTGAAGGTTGAACGATGCAATATAAATGCTAGTTCACGTTTGAGACTACTTTCAATTTCAGCAACTTGCATAGACACACAATACCCAATTTAAAAATTCCTTTTAAATCACCAACTCCAATAACGATCATGAAAATAGGGCAAAATCATTGGCTGGAGATGGATATGGAACAACAAGGCAGCATAGTAACAGTGGTTAGCATTGCTGCCTCACAGCACCAGGGACCCGGATTCAATCCCGGCCTTGGGTGACTGTGTGCAGTTTGCATGTTCTCCTCGGTGTTTGCATGGTTTCCTCCCACAATCCAAAGATGTGCAGATTAGGTTGACTGGCTATGCTAAATTGCCTCTTACCCAAGATGTATAGGTTAGGGGAATTAGTGGGGAAAATACGTGGATTGCGGGGATAGGGCCTGGGTGAGATGCTCTGTCGGGAGAGCCAGTGCAGGCTCGATGGGCTGATAGGGATGCTATGATTCTAATACTGGATTGGAAAGAAGAAAATTCTAAACAAGTTCAGAGCTGACTTTCATTACTGCAGAGAATCTGATCGGAGGCAATTGTTGCTCAAGCCAAGGCTCTCGATTTTCACAGTGCAATCATGGAATATTGTTACATATGTATTTAACAAAGTGTTGCGCAAGGAGAACCGCAAACTAGGTCTTGTAAACTTAAACACTGGGAAATCCTTTATTACAGGTGTGCACTGTCCCACAGTCAAATCCTAGACTGCTTAACTGGATTGGTACTACCACCCTCAGGGTCACATGACCCACATTCTTAAAGGGGCAGCACACATCCTGAACGTACATATAAATCAGACCCCTCTCCCTTTGGGGCGACACGGTGGCACAGTGGTTAGCACTGCTGCCTCACAGCACCAGGGGACCCGGTTTGATTCCTAGCTTGGATCACTGTCTGTGTGGAGTTTGCACATTCTCCCTATGTCTGCGTGGGTTTCCTCCCACAGTCCAAAGACGTGCAGGTTAGGTGAATTGGCCTTGCTAAATTCTCCCTCAACATACCCGAGCAGGCGTCGGAGTGCGGCGACGAGGGGATTTTTACAGCAAATTCATTTCAGTGTGATTGTAAGCCTACTTGTGACTAATAAATAAACTTTAACTTTTTAATCCAGAACTCCATCAACCAAAACATAAATACATACAATGAAGAGTATATGATTCTATGAATATTTACAGAGTAGTGCAAACTACTCCCGATGCAAAGTCCAGTCAGACAGTTCACATGGACATTATGAGTCTATCGGGGGATGGCAGTTTTGTACAAGCTGCTTCCTTGTTTCAGGAATCTTTTGCTGGAGTAGTCACCAGGGATTTTGGAAGATCCTGCTGCTCAGCGTGGCGATCCCTCTTAGGCAGGCTGCTGCTGCCGCTTCCTTCCCATTTGGGCGACAATTGTAGCCGGTATCTGCTT
The DNA here is from genome assembly GCF_964213995.1 of Mustelus asterias. Lineage (NCBI taxonomy): Eukaryota > Metazoa > Chordata > Chondrichthyes > Carcharhiniformes > Triakidae > Mustelus > Mustelus asterias. The sequence goes on along the minus strand of NC_135803.1, from coordinate 154,419,492 downwards.
CTCCCCAGAAGGGTCATTACTGGCTAGACCGAACAGCCCTTTCTGGAAAGTCCTCAACTTCGCACTCCCTGCTCTTCTGGCCATCTGTCCCTCTTGGTTCCACTTAACCACCTCTCGGACCTTCTTTGGCCGCAGCAGGTCGAACATGGTTCTCAATTGTCGGTTGAACAATGAAGCCAGCGAGCACTGGGTTCACAGAATCCCTACAGTGCAGAAAAAAGCCATTCGGCTCATTGAGTCTGCACCGACTGCCCAACAGAGCATCGCATCCAGGCCCTTTCCCGGAATCCCATGTACTTAACCTGTTAATCCCCCTAACCCACACACTTTGGACACTAAGGGGCAATTTACCATGGCCAATCCACCTAACCCGTACATCTTTGGACTGTGGGAGGAAACCAGAACACCCGGAGGAAACCCACGCAGACACGGAGAGATTGTGCAAACTCCACACAGGACAGTGACCCAAGGCCAGAATTGAACCTGGGTCCCTGGAGCTGTGAAGCAGCAGTGCTAACCACTGTGCCAGGTTGTCGCACATGGCAGTACATACTCCAGTTTATTTATCCACTGCCCTAGCAACCCTTCCCTTTGTAACACTTTCAGAGATTGTTTCAAGGTCTGAACAAATTGTTCTGCCAGACCATTTGGCGTTGGGTGATGCAGTGTAAACCTCATGTCTGGTTTTGTGGTGCTCCATGCACTCAACAAAATATTGTGCCACAAATTGGGTCCATTGTCACTGACCACTTTTCTGGATTGCCAAACATTTCATCGAGTTTGTCAACTGCTGACTCCGCTGACATGGATTTCATTGCCAGTACCTTCTGTGATAATCCAGGTCAGAAACTCTAAGGTGATTTATGAAGTAGGCCTAGACCATACGTTTTGCACTTTGACACAAGTAAGCTTAAGATATTTCACTCCGGGTATGATTCAAATGACCCACTAAAGTTTTTAATCAAAGAAAGTTTATTGAAGTATATGGTTAATACGCAAGACAATTACCAATTGCAAACAACATATTGTATAAAAAACATGAAATTGTATACACCTTAACAGCTAACTATAATGGCGGATGGTACCAGACGTACTTATAGAATCCCAACAGTGCAGAAGGGGGCTTTTCGGCCCATTGAGTCTGCACCGACCACAATCCCACCCAGGCCCCATCCCTGTGACCACATGTATTTACCCTGCTAATCCCCCTGACACTGAGGGTCAATTTAGCATGGCCAATCAACCTAACCCACACATCTTTGGACTGTGGGAGGAAACCGGAGCACCCGGAGGAAACCCACGCAGACACGAGGAGAATGTGCAAACTCCACAGACCCAGAATCGAACCCGGGTCCCTGGTGCATGGGGAGGCAGCAGTGCTAACCACTGTGTCGCCGTGCTGCCCTTCAGGACGATTATCTGTTCTCAGCCATAATTTAACCTGGTCACCCTCCTTCTCTGCAAGGGTTCCTTGAAAAATATCTTTAAATTTCTCCAAACCTGCGTTGGAGTCCACCAGCCCGTTAGTCACTCCCCAGTTCAATTTCAACTTGTGTGACCAGGGGCATCCGAATAACGCAAAGTAGTCGTCTTTTACCACATATAGTGGAAATTGTGCAAATTGGTCCCTCAACTGTACCTTCACCAGTGCATAACTCTCGAGGGATACCACTTCCTCTGCATATGCCTGCAATGTGATCTTGGCTGGCTTTAGCAGCAGGGCCTTTAACTTCTCCCTGTATACTGATTTGGGTATCAAGGACACCACCGTCCCCATATCAACCTCCAATTTCACGGTTTTCCCATCCAGTTTAGGGAGAACCCAGAAACGATCGACTTCACCCCGCACCGACAGAATGTTCAGCCTCAACTCTTGTTTCTCTGGGTGGTCTGCTTCCCCTGCAGACGCTTTCCATGGCTGACAACACGGACCTTTTGTTTTGCCCTTCTAAATGCTTCCTTTTGTTCCCCTCACTCTGGGCCGAGTTGCACCCAGCAATTACAGGTAATGTTACCAACTCACTTGCACCTCTGACATCGACTCCCTGTAGCCTGTCTTGCCACACCGGTTGCATTCCACCTGCAGTGCAGAATTCTGCGGGGATTCCGCTATCTTGTGCACGGGGCAATCTTCAAAGCGGAATTAAATTCTAAATTCTGTTCAGCTAATAATCTCCATTGGTTTCATGCCACAGGCCAGCCAGTCCTGTACGGCATCCTGAGTGCGCTTCCGAACTTGCAGTGCTCTGCCAGTCTCTTCAGTGTTGCCACGAATTGAACAATGGACTCGTCTTTGAGTTGGTCGGGTTCATAAACTCTGAACTCCTCTGCAATCGTCAATGGCTTGGGTGCGAAGGGAGTCTCGAACACATGGCACAATTCTTCCTTCCCAGCACCGTCCGAGGTCAGGAGTGATGCTTCATTCCCTCGCCCTTCACCCGAACGGAAACACCAGCAGCAGCATCGTCGCCAGTTATATATGTGTTTAATGGAGTATTATGCAAGAACCACAAAGTATGAGTTGTAAACTATTGCAGGTGTGCACTGTTCCACAGTCAAACCTTAGATTGATTAACTGGGTTTCACACTGGGAGATTAACGCGCCCCCCCCACCCCCCCCACCCCCAATTACATGAACCACACTCACAGTGGGGAGGCACGGTGGTTAGCACTGCTGACTCACAGCACCAGGGCCCTGGGTTTGATTCCCGGCTTGGGTCACTGACTGTGCGGAGTTTGCACGTTCTCCCCATGTCTGTGTGGGTTTCCTCCGGGTGCTCTGGTTTCCTCCCACAGTCTGAAAGATGTGCTAGTCAGGTGCATTGACCCAAACAGGCACCATAATGTGACAACTAAGGGAATTTCATGGTAACTTCATTGCAGTGTTAATGTAAGCCTTACTTGTGACTCATAAATAACCTTTAAAGGGGAGGTACGCATCCCAAACCGCCATCATAAATAAATAACAAATACTACCCCTTAAATGTTTTTGGGAGGGGGGGGAATTCCTATGTACCTATCTGATTGAAAGGTAGCTATTTGGCCAAACATTAAAAACGCTTCGGCCTGAAATGGCAGACATGTGTGCCTTCATGTAGACAAAGAGGGCGTATACATAGATTCACCCAAGCACCAGGTGATAACATAAACACTACAGAACCACACATATTAATGTTGGAGACCTAACAATAATATTTATTTATAGAACACTGGATGTAGCAACACATCCTGACAAACAGCACAAATAATGAGAAAAAAATTGACAAAGGAAATATTAGAACAGATGATCAGAAACTTAATCAGGAAGGTTGATAGGGAGCAGTGTTACGAGAGATAGAGGTGGTCCATGGAGGAAACTCCAAAGTTTAGGGTCAAACAGAGAAAGGCAATGGCGGAGCAAATGGAGTGAGGGACGGACAAAAGGCTAGAATTGAGGGAGCCCAAAAATCTGGAGAGACTGAAAGTAAGCCAAAGCAGTGAAAGCAAGGCCATGAGTTTTAAAATTGAGGCTTTGTTAGACGAGGTGGCAACACAGGTCAATAAACACAGGGGTTTAGTGCATGCTAGGATACCAGAGCAACATTTCACACAGGCTGAATAAATTATCCATGCCATCGTGTCCTGCTGTCATCCCACCGTCATACACTTCCCGCTGCCTCGGAAAAGCAGCCAGCATAAATCAAGGACCGCACACACTCCAGACATAATCTCTCAGGAAAAAGATCCAAAAGTCTGAGGTCACACATTTTTCACTGTATGCCAATAATATGTGACATATGTTCACATGTGACAATAATAAATCAAATCTATCCCTTCCCGCGCTGCCGTCACTCCCCTGTCCCGCCATCCTCAACATGGAACAGCTTTACAATGATCAACACCACAGGAGTTCTTTCGATTTATTGTCACATGTATTGGGATACAGTGAAAAGTATTGTTTCTTGCGTGCTATACAAAGCATACCATTCATAGAGAAGGAAAGGAGAGAGTGCAGAATGTAGTGTTTCAGTCATAGCGAGGGTGTCGAGAAAGATCAACTTAATGCGAGGTAGACACATTCAGAAATCTGACAGCAGCAGGGAAGAAGCTGTTCTTGAGTCGGTTGGTACGTGACCTCAGACTTTTGTATCTTTTTCCCGAAGGAAGAAGGTGGAAGAGAGAATGTCCGGGGTGCGTGGGGTCCTTAGTTGTGCTGGCTGCTTTGCCGAGGCAGCGGGAAGTGTAGACAGAGTCAATGGCTGGGAGGCTGGTTCAATCAGCGGCATTGCCTTTCCTGTTACCCCCCCCCCCCCCCCCCGCGCCAAAAAAAAATCCGATAAACAAAGAACAAACAAAGAACAATACAGCACAGGAACAGGCCCTTCGGCCCTCCAAGCCCGCGCCGCTCCCCGGTCCAGGATTGAATCCTGAATCCAGGATCCCCGCCCAATTTTCCAGCCTACGTTACAGAATTTAAAACATATTGTCCCGGGTTTAGTTACAAGACGAATGCAGGAGGGGGCACTGGAAATAACTACTAACGGTGCCCCTGCCCCCGGTCAATAAGTCACCAGCTGCCAGGGCCCGATCCCGGGGATCGGGGCACCGGGCCTAACCGGCAGCTGGTGACTTTTTGCCCGGTGTGTATTGTTGCTGGAGGCGGTGGAGGGATCACCCGCAAACCCCACCCGCATTTCCCTCAGATCACCGTCCCCGCGGGCCCTTCGCTCGGCTCATTCCTCTCACTCCCGCCCACCCTCACTCACTCACCGCCATTGTTCCGCTCGCTCCCCTCAGCTTGAAGCGGACGAAACCCTTTGGCGCCAAACTGCCCACCTGACCCCGAGATTCGCGCCAAATACCGGCTGCGCGGTCACGTCATCGCGCCCTTATGCATACTAATTAGTTCTGACCAATCGGCAGCGACTCTTTGCGCTTATTAATCGTTTCCTCCTGCATGTTAATGTAGCCCAATCAGAAGCGGGTCTTTATGCATATTTAATCGGTCGCTCATGTATATTAATTAATTCGGACCAATCAGAAGCGACGCTATATGCATATTAATACTCTGCGTGATATCGCAAAGAGCCCCGCGACGTCATCAGCGCTGCGCCAGCGGGGACAAGTTTGGAGCCTTGGAAGCCGGGGTGTATGTACAGTGGTGAACAGACCGGGTTAGGGCCTAGAATATGTAGTGAATTATGTATAATTATTATTTGCAGCAAGGTACAAGTTATTTAATCACCAAAAGCGAAGCCGAGTCAATGAGTGAATGGAAAGGGAGCGGTGACAGCCCAGATCCCGCCTCCCGCCGTCCGTCATTGGCTTCTGGCAGCCGCACTTTGACCCCACTACACGCGCTGATTGGCTGGCCGAGCTGTCAGTTAAGCTGTTGTTAAGGGATGGTCTCCAAATTGCTGGGAGATTTCAAAAAAAAACTTGGATTTATGTCAACTCTTGATTTTTGGGTACAACTTTTGGGACTCGGTTCACCACTCCTGTGATGGTTCTTCCAGATCTGTTCTCTGGATGGGCTAGTTCAATGGGTCTTAGCTTCACGTATCCGATTGTAACCTCAACATTCACAGCAATGGGTTATCTTTCTTCCATTATATAATGGTGGCACAGTGGTTAGATTGTTGCCTCACAGTTCAATTCTGAGCCTTGGGTCACAGTCTATGTGGAGTCTGCACGTTCTCTGTGTGTCTGCGTGGGTTTCCTCCGAATGCTCTGGTTTCCTACCACAGTCCAAAGATGTGCGGGTTAGATGGATTGCCCCTTAGTGTCAGGGTAAATACGTGAGGATAAAGCCTGGGTGGGATTGTTGTTGGTGCAGGCTTGATAGGCTGAATGGCACCGCTTATATTTCAAGTTCCCTTCATTTATTTCTATCCTTCCATTCATTACCCATCTATCCCTGTGTCCTCCTCCAACCCTCAAACCCCTCACCTTTGGCGGCACAGTGGTTAGCACTGCTGCCTCACTGTGCCAGGGGCCCAGGTTCAATTCTTGGCTTGCGTCACTGTCTGCGTGGAATCTGCACGTCCTCCCAGTGTCTGCGTGGGTTTCCTCCGGCTGCTGCGGTTTCCTCCCACAGTCTGAAAGACATGCAGGTTAGGTGCATTGGTCATACTAAATTCTCCTCAGTGTAACCGAACAGGTACCAGAGTGTGACAACTAGGGGTTTTTCACAGTAACTTCATTGCAGTGTTAATGTAAGCCTACTTGTGACAATAACAAATAAACTTTAAACTTTAAAAAAACTTTTCGTCTGAATTCTTCATTACTCTGAACTTGCTTGTTGAAATCTTCATCATACTATTGGTGGCTATACTTTCAGCCACCAAGGTCCTCCATCGAATCCTCTGTTTAGCACCCCCCCTTGATCAAACTAGTGGTCACGTCTGATATTGCCTTTGCCAAAATGTTGCCTTTTTGTCAGATTATGTCTTTGTGAAGGTTATTTTATTTTTTGTCTTTTACTAGATAAATGTAAATCATCAAGATGTTGCCAGACACTTTAAAGATAAATAATTCATTTTGAAAAGTAATTATTGTAAGCGTAGCTAGTTTATACTTGGAAGATCCTTCAACCAGTAATTAATGAATACCCATTATTTTTATGGGGATTGGCAAAAGAACTAAAAGCAATTTACGGATTTTTTTATTCATTGTGAGTTGTTGGGATCTGGAATGCACTCATCAGAGTGTGGTGGTGGCAGATTCGATGTGCTTTTAAAAGATAGTTAGATAAGCACATGAAGACCAAAAAAACTTGCAGGGCAAGGGTAAAGTGTGAGGAAGTGAGACAAGCTCTTGCAGTGAGCCAGCACATTGGATGGGCTGAATGGCACCATTCAGTGCTATAACCATTCTGTGACTTGGAGATGACAGTGGCATCAACTGATAGCTGAACAGCTGGACCAGAATTAATCACGAACTGATGTTTTAAGTTTAGCTGATGAACAACTAGGACCAAGAAGGGAGCTGGACCTTTTCTGTTTGCAATCTATTCATTCCACGGGTTGCACTTTCACCTCTGAGTCAGAAGGTTGTGAATTCAAGTCCCACTTCAGAGACTTGACAAAGGCTGGCACTCCCAGTGCAATGTTGAGGGAGTGCTGCACTGGTGGAGGTGCCATTCTCTGGGTGAGATTTTAAATTGAGACCCCTTCTGCCCTCAGGTCAATGTAAAAGATCCCATGGCACACTTCCAAACAGCCGAGTGATCCGGCCAATATTTATCCAACATCTCAAATGTATTATTTGATTATCTATTTGTAGACTCTTGCTGTAAGCGTCAATCTTAAAGGGATCTTGCAGTGCAACAAGCTGGCCAGCAGAGGTTAGAGGAAACACTGCCCAAGTATCTTTTTTAATGATACTTCTTCAGAGGAACCATTGGGGGGATGGGAGGGTCAGTCCTGGGGAACCTCAAGTGCTTGTCCATAGCTTTAGTCGTCTTACCTAAGGAAAGATATACTTGCCTTCAAGGAGTGCAACAGAGGTTAACTCGATTGATCTATAGAATGATGGGGCTGTCCTACCTAGACAAAGTGACAAGAATGGGCCCATGTTGTCTGGCATTTAGAAAAATTGAGGTAATCTGATTGAAATATGGAAAAATTCTTAGCTTCACAGTGCAGCTTGGCAGGACAACTGTTGAGAGGCAGGTTTCACCACACACCCTGGACATTCTCTCTTCCACCTTCCGTTGGGAAAAAGATACAAAAGTCTGAGGTCATGTACCAACTGACTTGAGAACAGCTTCTTCCCTGCTGCTGTCAGACTTTTGAATGGACTTACCTTGCATTAAGCTGATCTTTCTCTACACCCTAGCTATCTCTGTAACACTACATTCTGCACTCTCTCCTTTCCTTCTGTGTATAGCGTGCGAGAAATAATACTTTTCACTGTATGTTAATATATGTGACAATAAATCAAATCAAATTCCCTAGTTTGAGAGTTTGGAACTTGAGGTGACAGTCTCAGAACAAAAAGTTTACCATTTAGGACTGAGATGAGAAATTTCTTCACTCAGGTTCTGAATCTGAGGAAGTCTCTACCCCAAAGCCTGTGGATGTCAGCCATTGACCATATTGAAGATCAAGGATGACAGATTTTTACAGCAGGACTAGAACAAATTTGTGTGGGATAGAACGGGAAAAGTTGGATGACCAGCAATGCTCATAATGATGGCTGAGCAGACTCGATGGGCCAAATGGCTCAACTCCTGCTCCTATTTTCTATGTTTCTAAAATGGAGTTGATATAGAAGATCAGCCTGGTGAACAATCTCATGGACTCCTGTTTCGCACATTCTTACTGTACTTTCCTGAGTGACTGGTTGATGAGTTTCATCAGTGGAAGGTTGGAAACCGACCACAGCAAATATGTCAAAGGATGACTACAAGTGGAGAAAGAAAATTGAAGTTGACACCAAGTAAAGGGAAAATTTGAATGAATCTTCTATTGGACTAGATTCAATTTCATCATGTTTATAATTTTTGGACTATATACAAAATATATATATGATGTGGCTTCTTTCAAAAAATGATGTGGTTTTGTGAGCCAGTTTATTAGTTGATAGCAGTCAAGTGAGCTTTGTGTGGCTGTTTAGCAATATTGTTGGACATGTGAGGAATCTTGTGTTTCTTCTGAGCTTTCATTAAGATTGGAATTCAAGGCTGGAATTCTCCCATCCATCCTGCCCGCCACTGGAGTTTTAGCGGGTGGGTTGTGGAGAATGTGAAACACCATTAACGGTTGGATGGGAATTTCCAGCTTTTAGACCAGTGCAGCCGAAGATTTCCACCCCAAGTTGCAGACTTTGATACCTGCTTGATATAGGGATGATTAGCCAGAATTGAAGAAAAAGTCGCAGTATTAAAACGCACAAATTAATGGAAGAAATAAATTGGAATATACCTTATTCCCCTGTCTGCATCAATGGTGATGAAGTGGAAATGGTCGAGAACTTCAAGTTTCTAGGTGTCCAGATCACCGACAAACTGTCCTGGTCCCTCCACATCGACCCTATAGTTAAGAAAGCCCAATGCTGCTGCTTTCTCAGAAGACTAAGGGAATTCAGCATGTCCGCTATGACTCTCATCAATTTCTACAGATGCATCAGAGAAAGCATCCTTTCCGGATGTATCACAGCTTGGTATGGCTCCTGCTCTGACCAAAACCGCAAGAAACTACAAAGGTTTGTGAACGTAGCCCAGTCCATCACTCAAGCCAGCCTCCCATCCATTGACACTGTCTATACTTCCCGCTGCCTCAACAAAGCAGCATTAAGGACTCCACGCACCCTAGACATACTCTCTTCCACCTTCTTCATCGGGAAAAAGATACAAAAGTCTGAGGTCACGTACCAACTGACTCAAGAACAGCTTATTCCCTGCTGCCATCAGACTTTTGAATGGACTTACCATATATCAAGTTGATCTTTCTCTTCATCCTATCTGTACTGCCACACTATATTCTGCACCCTCTCTCTTCCTCCTCCCCTATGCGCTGTATGAACATTATGCTTTGCGCAAGAATAGCATGCAAGAATAAATACTTTTCACTGCATCCCAATACGTGACAATAATAAATCAAATCAATATTTATGCTTTAATGTAAGATGCTATATCTAACTTACTTTTGAGTCATCCTATATTAAGACAACTGACATAACATGAATCCAAAGGATATTTTGTTCAGCTGCATGAAGGCGAGAGAACCCCAACAGGGAAGTGATCATGATCTGATTGCATGGGAGAGAGAGAAATGCCTAAGGGGCTAAATGGCCTCCTCCACCTCCGACATAATGTTTAATGTTCATTGGAACCCACCAAATGTGCCGCTTACTTGTGATTAATAAATGAATGACCATGCAACATTTTACTCCCCTTGCAACCAGATTACAAGGTCTTGTAGCTTTCCTTACAGTGGAATATTTGTCTATTTTACAGAAGAGGGGTGGGGAAAATTGAAGAGGCTGATATATAAATGGGAAATTGTGAGAGCCGTACAGAGAGGGGGGAAAAAAAGAGAAACAAAGAACAGGAAATAATTAGAGGACAGAAGAGGAGAGGATTGATTGTGGATAGTATCATAACTGGAGAAGTGCTGGCCCTACACCTAACCATTCCCATTCTTTCTGCCCATACTGGGGCGGGGAAGGAAAATGTCGCAATGTGGTTTTCATTTGATAGAGAGCTGTAAAGGAAAGGGAGTCTGGCAAGTCTGAAACCTCTTTGATGACTTCAGGACATCCCAAAGTGATAATTCTACAGCCAATTAAGCACTTTTGAAGTGTAGTCGCTATTATAATGCAGCAAATGCCATGGCCAATTTTCGAACAACAATGTAATAATGACTAGATAATCCCTTTCAGTGATTTTGATTCTGGGATAAATATTTGCCAGGATAGCACCCTACTCCTTTTCAAAATGTTACGACGGTGATCTTTTACCAGAGTGAGCAAGTCCAACAAACTGGATAAAGGACAAACAGGTAAGGAAGGTTTATATTCCAAGTTAGTCAACACAGAATCACCTCCCGAGCAAAGGTTAACTAGCATGTGGTTTGGAAGTGAGGTGGGATTAACAGAAGGATTCACAGGGTGGTTGGTTACCTACAAATTCTGTGTTTAAAATCAATGATGTGGAGATGCCGGCGTTGGACTGGGGTAAGCACAGTAAGAAGTCTCACAACACCAGGTTAAAGTCCAACAGGTTTATTTGGTAGCACAATCTGGTTGCTACCAAATTAGCTTGTTGGACTTTAACCTGGTGTTGCGAGACTTCTTACTTTAAAATCAATCCCAGTGACTTACAGCAGTGCAGTCTCCAAGTGTGGCTGTCTGGAGCATTACCCAGTTTAAGTTTATTTATTAGTGTCACAAGAAGACTTATATTAACACTGCAATGAAGTTACTGTGAAAACCCCCTAGTTGCCACACTCCAGCGCCTGTTTGGGTACACTGAGGAAGAATTTAGCATAGCCAATGCACCTAACCAGCACATCTTTCGGACTGTGGGAGGAAACTGGAGCACCCGGAGGAAACCCACACAGACAGTGGCCTGGCCCAAGCCGGGAATCAAACCCGGGTCCCTGGTGCTGTGAAGCAGCAGTGCTAACCACTGTGCCACTCCAATCACCTCAATTGTGGCGAGTGTCACTGTATGCTGGACAGCTAGAGGATGGAGTGTTTGCTTTCAAATGTTGCCACAAGTCCTGCCCTGCCTCCAGCTCATCAAGACCATAAGAGATAGGACGAGAATTAGGCCATTTGACCCATCGAGTCTACTCTGCCAATCAATCATGGCTGATACGTTTCTCTACCCCATTCTCCTGCCTCTTCCCCGTAATCTTTGATCCCCTCACCAATCAAGAACCTATCTATCTTGGTCTTAAATACACTCAATGACCCGGCCTCCACAGCCTTCTGTGGCAATGAATTCCACAGATTCACCACCTTCTGGCTGAAGAAATTACTCCTCACCTCAGTTCTAAAGGGTGAGGCTGCGACCTCAGATCCTTATCTCTCCTACTAATGGAAGCTTCTTCCCCACGTCCACTCTATCAATGGCTCATATGATGGTGTCAATGGACATTTTGAAGATTTGACAGACTTCACAACCCAACTAATCCTTTGATGAGGATAAACTTTGAGACCAGCTGTCTTTTTCAATCAAAGCATGTAGCTTTTGTCCCCATCCCCTTCTGTGTGATAATACTTGGTATAACAATTATATCACCGTATAACCTAAACAGAAATACAATATCACCATTTTATTATCTGCCGTTGGATGAAGCCTAGCTTCAATCACAAAGAGTTTTTTGACTCTTGAAGACTTTTTTCCACGACAGATAGTACTTCAAGCAGGCGTGACGCATCTTTGGAATTTTCTAATCCAGCGAGGTGCAGAAACGCTTTCCGAGAATGGTTCCAGGGATTCCAGTTCAGATTGGAGAAGCTGGCGATGTTCTCCTTGGAGAAGAGAAGACAATTAATAGAAGTGCTGGAAATCATAAAGAGCTTAGATAGTCATACGTCAAAAGATGTGAAAATAAATTAAAACTATACACATCAAAACTTCATTTTCTCTTGCTTTCTGAATTGTCTGCTTCTGAAGGAAAAAGTGGGCGCTGCAGATCACACGACTCACAAGATTGGCCGTCTGTTCTGGAAGCTTCCAACAGAGATTACAAAAACAAAAGTGTTCCACTTTCATCCTTGTGGAATCTCGCACCCCATTCTAAGGCCACATTATACTCACAAAACTAGCAGGCTGACAGTGAAATTGGCCCCCCAGCCAGGGTGATAACGAAGACAGAGACATTGAAACTCATTATACCTGAAGAGGTGTCAACAGCCACAATTTCACTTCGAAAGGAAACAGTGGATTTTGGCCAGAAACACAGAAACTACTTGTGAAACTGCAATTATTTCATCAATGGGGCCACATCACGTGAGCCCTTGCTTCTCGCCACTTTGATAGTTTTAATGTTTCATTTCTATGAAGTGGAGATGCTGGCGTTGGACTGGGGTGGGCACATAAGAAGAACTTCTTACTGTCACATTTCTAGCCTCAGATCAGTCTGCTGATTACTTCCGACTCGAAAAGAATAACAAGACTCCTGGCTAGCCAAGCAGCTGCCCACCATCCCTCAACTCCTCAAAGCCTATTTTATTTTAAAAGCATTCTCATTCTTTTTCCAGGATTATTGTGCTGCTGTCTCCAACCAGAAACTCATCTGAGTTCAACTCGGCCACAAAAGAATCACCCTCAGAGCATTGACTTTCTGGAATCTGGAAATCTCAAGAACTAATATTAATTTCTGTGGTTCTTTTACTGTTGTTGTCCATAGTTATAAAAAAAATCATCCTCTTCTATCCCCTTATTGTATGTGTGTGCGTGTGTGTGCGCACAAGACATTGTGAATATTCCTCTCCCCTGCCCACAACCTCCCCTCAATTTGAATGTGAAATAAACTAACCTTCTGAGTTACTTGGCTGCGCGTCACTTATGAAATTGGACCACGCACTGAGAGTTTGGGAAAAATACACCAAAGCCTCCTTCAAAAATACCTCTGCTTACGGATGGTGAGAGGATAAAGAAGTTCAGTTTGTCTCTGTCCCGTCTGTAACAATGGAGTAGGTAGAGTTAAACCGTTCACATTGGCAGTCGGATCAAGAACCAGAGACGCGATTGAAGGCGAGTGACAAAAGAACCAAAAGTAACATGGGGAAAAAAATATTCTTGTAGCAAGTGGTTAGGATCTAGAATGTACTGTCTGAGAGTGTGGTGGAGACAGATTCACACAGCGAGTGGTTAGGATCTGGAATGCACTGTCTGAGAGTGTGGTGGAGACAGATTCACACAGCGAGTGGTTAGGATCTGGAATGCACTGTCTGAGAGTGTGGTGGAGACAGATTCACACAGCGAGTGGTTAGGATCTGGAATGCACTGTGTGAGAGTGTGGTGGAGACAGATTCAGTCATGGCTTTCAAAAGGGAATTGGATAAACACCCAAAGGAGAAAAAATTGCAAGACTATGGAATAAACTTGGGGGAGAAAGCTAGCTAAATTTCTCTTACATATATCTGGTATAAAATCCCTACTGTGCAGAACAAAGCCATTCAGCCCATCGAGCCGGCACCAACATCGAGCCTGCACCAACAACAATCCCACCCAAGCCCTATCCCCCGTAACCCCACATATTTACCCTGCTCGTTCGCCTGACTCTAATGTGGTGCTGCAACCAATTGGTTAGCATAACTCCTCCAAACCAGCTCATCCGTGGTCTGTACAGTGTAGGACAATTGCAGCCGATATCCACTTCTCCCCAGACGTGTAATTACTGGCTAGAAGGAACATCTCTTTCTGGAAAGTCCTCATCTTTGCGCTCTCTGCTCATCTATCCCTCTTAGTTCCACTCAACCATCTCTCAGATCTTCTCCGGCCACAGCAAGTCGAACATAGTTCTCAATTTTCGGTTGAACATCAACAAAGCCAGCGAGCACTGTGTTCATAGCATATCCCTACAGTGCAGGAGGCCATTCAGCCCATTGAGTCTGTACTGACTCTCCGGCAGAGCATCCCATCCAGACCCTTGCCCGGAATCCCATGTACTTACCCTCTTAATGCCCCTAACCTACACACCTTGGGACAATTTAGCATGGCCAATCAACCTAACTGCACATCTTTGGACTGTGGTAGGAAACCGGAGCACCCGGAGGAAACCCACGCAGACATGGGGAGAACGTGCAAACTCCACACAGACAGTGACCCAAGGCCGGAATTGAACCCAGGTCCCTGGTGCCTTGAGGCAGCAGTGCTAACCCCTGTGCCACCGTCCCGCACAGTGGACCAAGTGGCCTCCTACTGTGCTATAACAATTCTATGATTCTTTTAGATATATGGATGTGGAGGAAAAGTAGAGATGAGGTTCAAAATCGGTCATAATTTTAAAGAATGGGATAGCAGACTGGAAGGGCTGTACTGCTTACTCCAGTTCCTATATTTTATGCTTTTTTACATTGAAGGTATAAGGCTCCAAATGTATTATATCTCCAGTCTGAGAAACATTAGCAGTTTAACACTAATGATCCCCAAGCTAACATTGATGGAAGATCATATGCAATGCTTTACCTTTTAATACTTTTCACACAGTTGTAATTTTGAACTTTCGGGATGTTAGCAAACACAAAATAGACAAGGAAAAAAATAACTATTATGTTTTTATTTCCCCAAATCCGAATGAGTGGATTTAAATGGCTAAATATGTTGGCAGGTGTGGCTATCATCCTCCTCACAGTTACAAATTAAATTGTATTTTACCCCAGAAGAAACACTGGTCATAAACAAAATAGATGGAGACAAGGCCACAAGTGAATCAATATTAATTTTGTTGATTTGCACTTTTGAATATTAAAACAATGCATTCTCGTGCCAGCCTGTGACCTCACAGTTATATCTGCTTCACTTCCCTTTCTAAACTGCTATTTTAAAAATCTATTTCCATTTACACTTGCCCATGAGTCGCACAAATTTAATCAAACTCAGCTACAAATCATTAATGTATTCTGATTTTCGGAGTATTGACTAAACTGCAATGATTAACCCTTAGATTGCTGATAGTGACCTAAGGCTGGGATTGAACCCAGGTCCCTGGCGCTGTGAGGCAACAGGGCTAACCTCTGTGCCACCGTGCTGCTCAGTGGACCAAGTGGCCTCCCATTGTGCTGTAACAATTCTATGATTCTTTTGGATATATGGATGCGGAGGAAAAGTAGAGATGAGGTAAAAAAATCAGTCATAACTTTAAAGAATGCAGAAGGAGGCCATTCAGCCCATCGAGTCTGCACCCACAGTCCGACAGACCATCCCGCCCAGGTGATAACCCCGTAACCCCATATATTTACCGCACTAATCCCCCCCTAACCTACACATCTTGGGACAATAAGAGGCAATCTAGCATAGCCAATCCACCTAACTTGCACATCTTTGGACTGTGGGAGGAAACCAGAGCACCCGGAGGTAATCCACGCAGACACGGGGAGAATGTGCAAACTCCACACAGACAGTGACTCAAGCCAGGAATTGAATCCAAGTCCCTGGAGCTGTGAGGCAGCAGTGCTAATCACTGTGCCACCGTGCGTGCATCTATATATAAAAATAGGCCATTCGGCCCAGTTAGTTTGTACTTGTCTTTCTGTTCCAATGAGCCTCCTCCCACTATCCTTCATCCAGCCGAGGAGTGGTCTGGAATCTCCAGGAATTGAAAATCAATTCCAGGACACTGCTGTGTGCAACCTTGGACAACAGTCATCGGGCCATTCAAAGAGTTTTGTTTTGTCACTTTCTTTGAACATTTCTCTTTACCAGATATAACAGTATTGAAAACAAAGTAAAGTTTATTTATGAGTCACAAGTAGGTTTACATTCACATTGTAATGAAGTCACTGTGAAAATCCCCTGGTTGCCACACTCCGGTGCCTGTTCGGGTACACTGAGGGAGAATTTAGCATAGCCAATGCACCCTAACCAGCATGTCTTTCGGACTGTGGGAGGAAATCGGAGCACCCGGAGGAAACCCACGCAGACACAGGGAGAACGTGCAAACTCCACACAGACAGTGACCCGAGACCGGGAATTGAACCCAGGTCCCTGGCGCTGTGAGGCAGCAGTGCTAACCACTGTGCCACCCAAAGGGGTGGAATGTTGACAGTCAAACATTATCCAATTGAGTAATGAGACTTTGGGCTTTCAATTAGTATGGGAAGGCAGAGCATCACAAGAATGTCTGTGTTGGCTGACTAATGGCTGGAGTGTGCAGACAAATCATGTGATGAAACCTCCAGAGTTGGCACCCCTAATCCCGCCCTTTCTTTCTGTTCATTTCACCCCTGTGTACTTATCTAACTTCTCCTTAAATACATCGGCACTATTTGCTTCAATTGTTCCCGATCGCAGCAAGTTTCACATTCTCACCACTGGGTCATTTGGGTGAGGTGTTAAATTGAGGTAATAATAGAAAATGCCAGAAAAACTCAACAGTTTTGGCGGAAAGACAATAGAATCATAGAATCCCTACAGAGCAGAAAGAGACCATTTGGCCCATTGAGTCTTCACCAACAACAATCCCACCCAGCCCCTATCCCTGTAACCCCACATATTTATCCTACTAATCTCCCTGACACTAAGGGGAAATTTAGCCAATCCACCCAACCTGCCCATATTTGGACTGTGGGAGGAAACTGGAGCACCCGGAGGAAACCCACGCAGACACGAGGAGAACGTGCAGACTCCACACAGACAGTGACCCGAGGCCGGAATCGAACCCGGGTCCCTGGCGCTGTGAGTCCACAGTGCTAACCCTATTGGATTAAAAAAGTTGACTCCGTTTCTCTCTCCACCGTAGCTGCCAGACCTGCTGAGTTTTCCCAGCACTTTCTCCAATATTCAGACCCCCAGCATCTGCACTATTTTTAAAATCTTATTTTAATGTTAAACCGAGGCCCTGTCTGCCCTCACAGGTGGGCCAAAGAGACCCCGTGATGCTATTTTGGAGAACAGGGGAATTGTCCCAGCTATCCTGGGCCAATATTTATCCCTCACCAAGACATCACTTGTCTGGTAATTATAACATTTGTGGAAGGTCGGCTGTGTGCAAATTGGTTGTTGTGTTTCCTGCATCAGAACAATTACTACAAACAAAATGATTTAATTTACTGTCAAGTGCCTCGAGATATCATGAGGGAGTGAAAGGTGCTATGTGTGGGTTAGGGTGAATCGTGGGGTAAATACGTGGGGTATTCCACAAAGGTGGGTCGGTGCAGGTGCGATGGGTCGAATAGCCTCCTTCTGCACTGCAAGGATTCTATGAACGTTAATGTAAGAATTGTTTGTCTATTTTGAAGACTGTGTGTGTGTGTGTGTTAATGGCAGGAGTGGGACTAATTGCATTGCTCTTCCGACGAGCTGGTATATGCACGATGGGCCGAAGGGATTCCTTCAGTGCTGCACGATTCAACGAGTCACCTCCCCCCCCCCCCCCCGTTTCGTCGGGGATGTGGCTGTGTAGTTTAGAGACAGTGCCCGAAATTTGGATGGGGGTGGGAGGAGAAGGAGGAAGGGCCCAACCAGCAGGAAACCGCTCTTGTGCCGAGTCGATGTGGAAGGAGCCTGTAGTCAGGTGATTTGCTGACCCTGTGCAAGTCCATAAAGCAGCCCCAGAGAGTGGAGCGAGATGGAAAAGGCAGAGATATGTTTGTCCTGAGGTGTGGGAACGACCTGCTAATTCCATTCTAATCCCCCTGGAAAGCTGTAAGTAGCGATCAGTTTCTGTGCTGATTGTATCACGTTGAAATTGACACATTGTTTAGTTGCTACAGTCTGTTTCTGCTACATTGTATCCATTCTGACTGGGATTCCCCCCCATTTACACAGAGAGCTATTAGATTAAGTGCATCTTATTTTGACTGTGGGAGTGAAGATTGCGCTTGTCTCCCTTCCAGCTCTGGAAAGCGAAGGTTTTTGTTTTGTTTTAAAAAAGGGGAAGTATCGACCTTTTGGGAGATTTTTGGCCTAGACGCGAAATTGAAAGCAAAACAGAAACGGACGCATCAAATCGCATGGTTGTGGGAGGAAGGTTAGTGTTAGATTGCCAGGGGAGGGAGGCACTTGTGTTGCTGCTTTTGCCTTCAACCTCCGTTCAGTTGAAGGTGGATCAACCAAGGCGAGTAATGTGAGCCTGCAACCCAATGTTACTGATACTTTGTGATCATTAAAGATTGATGGGTTAGGGTGTATTATTATAAGACAATGCTGTATTTTGGTGTTTGTTTTTTGGTGATCAGAACACCGATTTGTGCTTTACGCAAATGTAAGTGAGGATTTCAGCTTGTGGAGGTTCTAAAATTGATGTGTGAGTGTATGTATGAGGGGGTGGCATGGTGACACAGCGGCTAGCACTGCTGCCTAACAGTGTCAGGAACCTGGGTTCCTTGCTTGAGATCACTGTCTGTGTGGAGTTTGCACATTCTCCCCGTGTCTGTGTGGGTTTCCTCCGGGTGCTCCGGTTTCCTCCCACAGTCCAAAGATTTTAAAGTTTATTTATTAGTCACAAGTAAGGCTTACATCAACTCTGCAATGAAGTTACTGTGAAATTTCCCTAGTCGTCACACCCCGCCACCTGTTCAGGTCAATGCACCTAACTAGCACGTCTTTCGGACTGTGGGAGGAAACCGGAGCACCCGGAGGAAACCCACGCAGCCAACGTGTAAACTCCACACAGACAGTGGCCCCAGCTGGGAATCGAACCTGGGACCCTGGCACTGTGAGGCAGCAGTGCTAACCACTGTGCCACCGTGCTGCCCAAGATGTGCAGGTTAGGTGGATTGGCCATGTTCAAAATTGCCCTTTAGTGTCAGAGGGATTAGCTGGGTTAAATGCATGGGGATAGGGCCTGGATGGGATTGTGTTGGGTGCAGGTTCAATGGGCCAAGTAGCCTCCTTCTGCACTGTAGGATTCTCTATGTATATGTTTGTAATGTGTCGGCACATTTAGACATAATTCCTATTTATATGATGCTCATTACGTCGAAAAATATCTTGGGTTACTTCACACTCTCTCAAGGAATCATGTCCTGCGTTGGTGACCATGGACCATTGGTATTGGTCCATGGTTATGCTTGGCAAGGTGCTGCAGTGGTTCGCTATTGCCTTCTGCACAGAGGTCACAGCCTCAGTGAAGGAACGCTCCTTTAAAACTGAGATGAGGAGGAATTTCTTCAGCCAGAGAGTGGTGAATCTACGGAACTCATTGTCACAGAGGGCTGTGGAGGCCAGGTCATTGAGTGTCTTCAAGACAGAGATAGATAGGTTCTTGATCAATAAGGGGATCAAGGGTTATGGTGAGAAGGCAGGAGAATGGGGATGAGAATCATATCAGCCATGATTGAATGGTGGAGCAGACGCGGTGGGTTGAATGGCCTAATTCTGCTCCTCTATCTTACAGGTTGTTAATCAACCTGTGTCCACATTATGAACACTCCTTCTGTGGCCATCAAGTTCTGGGGTGAGACTTGACCCCAGAGCTTCTGGCTCAGAGGCAGAGACACTTACTCACTGATCCCATGTCTATTAATGTCATGGGTGGATATGTCGATGAATAGGGGGAATTCCAGTGGGAACAACTTGGGAGCAAGGAGAAAATCCACTGCCTGCTCCGTTGTGGTTATTGACCAATAAGTCAAGCCTATCCCAATATGTTGGCCAGCGGAGGAGAGTTGTTGGAAAGGAATGGTGTGGACAATCCCATTAAAGGCTGTAGAGAATGATAATGTGCCATTATCACACGGGATGTTACTTGTGACTTTTTATCTGGCTGATTTAGTGATTGTGTCGGCATGAAATACTAAGTCAGGAGTTGCAAACACAAATTGCAAGAAAGATGAATGTAGATTTGGGAGATGTCACGTGTTTAAGGACTTTGGAGGAGGGAATTTTCATAGAATCCCGACAGTGCAGAAGGAGGCTATTTGGCCCATCGAGTCTGCACCCACCGCAATCCCACCCAGGCCCTAGTCCCGTAACCCCACATATTTACCCCACTTATCCCCTGACACTAAGAAGCAATTTAGCATGGCCAATCAATCTAACCCGCACATCTTTGGGCTGTGGGAGGAAACCGAAGCACCCGGAGGAAACCCACGCAGACACGAGGAGAACATGCAAACTCCACACAGACAGTAACCCAAGCCGGGAATTGAACCCGGGTCCCTGGCGCTGTGAGGCAGCAGTGCTAACCACTGTGCTACCGTGCTGCTCCTCCCTTTTGAAAGGGAAGGGGACAATACCTGGGAGAAATCTGACGGGGGCTTAGAATGGAAGTTGGGTGGTCCATTCTTCCACCCAATGGCATCAAGGGAAACAGGGGTGTGTCTCGTGGACAGATTAGTTGGGAGAGGGTAGGAGGGAAATGAGAATTCAGGGCTTGAGCGCGAAGAGCCTGGGATGGGGGAGGTTTGGTTTGCTGGGACGGGGATCAGCAGTAGAGGCAGTTGATGGATGGTCTCCATCTCAATGACAAAATAATCAATGCGCTCCTCTAGCTGGTTGGTGAGGACAAAGAGGGCTGATGAGAGCCATTTAAGAAGTTAGTTGGTAATATAAATATAATATAAATATATAAATATAAAGAGGGATTAACTTGTCTCTCCAGGCCACTGTACTTGTGGAATGCTGGGCAAGTGAGATATTGGGCAAGTGAGGTCCGTAGTCTCTGAATCGACTGAACAGATTGTGGTGATGAATAACTGAGCCAGATGCGCTGAGGTTAGTGCTTCTTGGATTGGAGTGAGCAAAGATGGTTGGACAAAGGAAAGTGGAAATGAGCTAAGGCTTTTCTGTGGGCAAGGCCATCATAGATAGAGGCGCGGGAGTGATTGAGCAAATCAACAACTGTAGAAGTATTGTGGCAAAAGGTGAGCCCAAGACTTGGTAGTTTAAAATAGGAAAGCATGGTTGTAAGTGACTTGGTATAGCTTTCCTGAAGTGGAATAGAAGGATGTGAGTGATGAGGGCTACAAGGAAGTGGTCTAAGATGGCATGACGGGCAGAGAGGCCACAGAAGACAGTCAGGTGAAAGGGATGGCAGTTAGAGTCATAGAGGTTTACAGTATGGAAACAGGCCCTTCGGCCCAACTTGTTCATGCTGCCCTTTTAACCACTAAGCTGGTCCCAATTGCCTGCGTTTTGCCCATATTCCTCCATACCCATCTTACCCATGTAATTATAATAATATGGCTTTGAGCGATAGAATGTGTGCAGGGGGAGCTGAGATTGAAGTTGAAATCCCCGAGGATGGCCTGACACTCACTGTGGAGAATAAGAGATATTTTGGAAAGTAGCTTGGGGGTGAAGGTTAAGGATCAGCAAGCAATCCAGATTTTCCAGGAGCGACAAGAGGGGTTGAACTTTAGTCCGTGCTCAAAGGAAGAGAAAGCGCCCAGGCAGAGAGATCAGGGAATCTGAAACCAGAAGAGAAAATGCTGGAAAATCTCAGCAGGTCTGGCAGCACCTGTAAGGAGAGAAAAGAGCTGGCGTTTCGAGTCCAGATGACCCTTTGTCAAAGCTAAAAGGCATAGGAAATGGGAGATATTTATACATGATGTGGAGATGCCGGCGTTGGACTGGCGTGAACACAGGAAGAAGTCTCACAACACCAGGTTAAAGTCCAACAGGCTTATTTGGTAGCAAATGGTATATGGTATTTGCTACCAAATAAACCTGTTGGACTTTAACCTGGTGTTGTGAGACTTCTTCCTTCAGATATTTATACTGCAGGGGGAGGGAATGAAAGATCAGGAAATGTGGTGGTGATAACCATACCACCACTGTATGGTTCCAACATTGCCTAAGCAGCTGGGGAAACTTTGCAAAGTGGTCCAATGTGGCCATGCAAGTCAAATGGCTAACTGGATGGACCAGGCAGAGACACGGTGGATGTCCAGTTCCAGTGTCTGACGAAGAAGTCTCACTCCTGCTGAGACTGTGATGACTCCTCTGGCGTACATGAATACACAAACACTGGGTGCAGGAAGAATGGGAGCACAGCTGTGATGGTCTCCACAGCTGGATAGCCCAGTGACACTCATTTCATTGCCTCACCTGTCATAAGTGACCAGTCGTGGAGTGATTCTGGGAAATGTACTGCAGAATTGGTGCTTGCCTTGGAGGGAGGTGGTCTACAAGCGACAGCAGAGAATGTTTGGGTGTGTGATGAATTAACAGTGACATTTTTGTTTGTTTATATTTGGCATCAGAGTAGATTGCAGATGTCTGCAATTGTCTTTAATCAATTAATGGAAAATCACGTCAGCATCATAATTTGACAGCAACAGACCAATAACCAGGTTCAGGTTAATGTCCTGTGTCTCTGTTCAATGTTACAGTTTCACTGCCTTAGCTTCTTCCAGTTCATAATCCTTTGACCATCACCGATTTTAATCGCTCCACTATTAATGGCTGTTCCTTCAGTTGTCATAGAACTATAGAACCGTACAATGCAGAAGGAGGACATTCGTACTGTCAAGATTGCCCAGACTCTCTGAAAGAGCATTGCACCCAGGCCCATCCCTCCCCGCTTCCCCTAATCGTATGCATTTACCATGGCCAATCCACCTAACCTACACATCTTTGGACACTAAGGGGCAATTTAACATGGCCGATCAACCTAATCCGTACATCTCTGGAGTATGGGAGTAAACCGGAGCACCCGGAGGAAACCTACGCAGATACGGGGCGAATGTGCAAACTCCACGCAGACAGTGACCCGAGGCTGGAGTTGAACCCGGGTCGCTGGCACTGTGAGGCAACAGTGCTAACCACTGTGACATCGTGTATACACCAGTTGCCTAGGTCCCAAGCTCTTGGATTTCTACCTCTCTACCTCGCTTTCCCCTTTAAGACATTCTTTGACCAAGCTTTTGGTCATCCAACATAATATCTCCTTCTGGCTTGGCATCATATTTGGTCTTATAATGCTCATGTGAAGCACCTTGCAATGCTTTATTACATCATAAAGTGCTATATAAATAGAAGTTGTTGATATAATGCAGTAATTTTCAGTATTGCTATCTCACAGCCAAATCGGGTTCTGCTGATTGTGGGGAAGACCAGAGTGAGGGACCATGACTATAGGGTCGTCACTTATAAATCTAATAGAGAATTCAGAGGGCACACACTTATCCAATGAGTGGTTAGAATGTGGAACCTGTTACCTTGAGGTATATTTGCATTGAATAGTATTATTGCATTTAAGTGAAAGCTCAATAAGCACACAAGGGCAAAATGAAGAATCACAGAATTCTACAGTGCAGAAGGAGGCTGTTTGGCCCATTGAGTCTGCACCAACCACAATCCCACCCAGGTCCTATCCCCATAACCCCATGCATTTACCCTAGCTAATCCCCCTGACATAAGGTGCAATTTTAGCGTGGCCAATGCACCTAACCAGCAGGTCTTTCGGACTATGGGAGGAAACCCGCACCGACACGGGGAGAACATGCAGACTTGCACAGACAGTGACCCAAGCCGGGAATCGAACCTGGGTCTCTGGCGCTGTGAGGCAGCAGTGCTAACCACAGTGCCACCATGCCGCACCCCCCTCCCCAACCCCACTTCAGAGAATCATAGGATCCCTACAGTGCAGAAGGAGGCCATTCGGCCCATCGAGTCTGCACCGGCCACAATGCCACCCAGGTCCTATTCCTGTAACCCCACATATTTACCCTGCTAATCCCCCTGACACGAGGGTCAATTTAGCATGGCCAATCAATCTAACCCGCACATCTTTGGAGTGCGGGAGGAAACCGGAGCACCCGGAGGAAACCCACCCAATTCATGATCATCTGATCCTTCAAAGTTTTGGGTAAATGGGTTATATTTATCCTCTCATTTCTTGTTCACTGATTTGTTTTGATTATTATTGTCTCCTGTATTGGTTCTGGTTCGTCCTGTTTGAATTTTATAACCCTGGGAAGTTAAGAAAGTGCAACAAAACCAAATATGGTGGATAAACCCTGAAAGAACAAACTTCAGCTTATATCGCACCTTTCGTGGCCTACGATGCACCAGAGAATGGGCTTTACAGCCAATTAAATACAGTGGAGCCCCGTTTTAACGTGATGGTTGGGGTCCATAAAATGTGATCGCGAATGTTATCGGGGTCGCGCTAATTCGCTAAACCGGAAACAGTAAAAAAAAAAGGGTCTGTCGCGCGATCGCATAATATCCGATTTCGCGCTAAATCGGGGCGCGTAAAATCGGGGCTCCACTGTATTTCCAAAGTGTAGCCAGGCTGTAATGTTGCGAAGAGCAGCAACCAATCAGCGCACAGCAAGTTCCCAAAAATAACAATATGATAATGACCAGATAATCTGTTTCTTTGAAGTGAAAGTTCAAAGAAACAGAGGCAAGGTACTAACATGGATTGACGATTGGCTGTCAGACAGAAGGCAGAGAGTTGGGATAAAAGGTTCTTTCTCAGAATGGCAACCGGTGACAAGTGGTGTCCCGCAGGGTTCAGTGTTGGGGCCACAGCTGTTCTCTTTATATATTAACGATCTAGATGACGGGACGGGGGGCATTCTGGCCAAGTTTGCCGATGATACAAAGATAGGTGGAGGGGCAGGTAGTATTGAGGAGGTGGGGAGGCTGCAGAAAGATTTAGACAGTTTAGGAGAGTGGTCCAAGAAGTGGCTGATGAAATTCAACGTGGGCAAGTGCGAGGTCTTGCACTTTGGAAAAAAGAATAGAGGCATGGACTATTTTCTAAACGGTGACAAAATTCATAATGCTAAAGTGCAAAGGGATTTGGGAGTCCTAGTCCAGGATTCTCTAAAGGTAAACTTGCAGGTTGAGTCCGTAATTAAGAAAGCAAATGTAATGTTGTCATTTATCTCAAGAGGCTTGGAATACAAAAGCAGGGATGTACTTCTGAGGCTTTATAAAGCACTGGTTAGGCCCCATTTGGAGTACTGTGAGCAATTTTGGGCCCCACACCTCAGGAAGGACATACTGGCACTGGAGCGGGTCCAGCGGAGATTCACACGGATGATTCCAGGAATGGTAGGCCTGACATACGATGAACGTCTGAGGATCGTGGGATTATATTCATTGGAGTTTAGGAGGTTGAGGGGAGATCTAATAGAAACTTACAAGATAATGAACGGCTTAGATAGGATGGACGTAGGGAAGTTGTTTCCATTAGCAGGGGAGACTAGGACGCGGGGGCACAGCCTTAGAATAAAAGGGAGTCACTTTAGAACAGAGATGAGGAGAAATTTCTTCAGCCAGAGAGTGGTAGGTCTGTGGAATTCATTGCCACAGAGGGCTGTGGAGGCCGAGACGTTGAACGTCTTCAAGACAGAAATTGATAAATTCTTGATTTCTCGAGGAATTAAGGGCTATGGGGAGAGAGCGGGTAAATGGAGTTGAAATCAACCATGATTGAATGGTGGAGTGGACTCGATGGGCCGAATGGCCTTACTTCCGCTCCTATGTCCTATGTCCTATGTCTTATGGTCTTAATCCATCACGCAAACCAGCCTCCCATCCATTGACTCTGTCTACACTTCCCGCTGCCTCGGCAAAGCAGCCAGTGTAATTTAGGACCCCACGCACCCCAGATACAAAAGTCTGAGGTCACGTACCAACCAACTCAAGAACAGCTTCTTCCCTGCTGCTGTCAGACTTTTGAATGGACTTACCTTGCATTAACTTGATCTTTCTCTACACCCTAGCTATGACTGTAACACTACATTCTGCACTCTCTCCTTTCCTTCTCTATAAACAGTATGTTTTGTCTCTATAGCGCTCAAGAACAATACTTTTCACTGTATGATAATATATGTGACAAATCAAAAGTTGGTCGAGGACTAAATCTTGGCTGAGTCACCAGGAATCCCTTTCCTGCTCCTCCAAGTTTCTAGGTGTCCAGATCACCAACAACCTGTCCTGATCCCTCCAAACTGACACTATATAGTTAAGAAAACCCACCAATGCCTCTACTTTCTCAGGAGGCTAAGGAAATTTGGCATGTCCCCTACGACTCTCACCAATTTTTACAGATGCACCATAGAAAACTTTCATTCTGGATGTATCACAGCTAGGCATGGCTCCTGCTCTGACTAAGGTTGCAAGAAACTACAAAGGGTTGTGAACTTGGCACCTTCCTTCATGTAAACCAGCCTCCCGTCCGTTCACTTTGTCTACACTTCTTGCTGCCTCGGAAAAGCAGCCAGCATAAGCAAGGACCCCACGCACCCTGGACATTCTCTCTTCCACCTTCTTCCATTGGAAAAAAGATACAAAAGTCTGAGGTCACATACCAATTAACGCAAGGACAGCTTCTTCCCTGCTGCCATCAGACTTTTAAATGGACCTACCGTATATTAAGCTGATCTTTCACTATGCCCTAGCTACGACTGTAACACTATATTCTGCTCCCTCTCCTTTCCTTCTCCCCTATGTACCCTACAAACAGTATGTTTTGTCTGTATAGCGCGCAAGAAACTATACATTTCACTGTATCCCAATATATGTGGCAACAATAAATCAAATCAAAATCCTCTTCAACATTGTGCTATAGAACATTTGCATTCATCTTGAGAGATAGACAGGGCCTCAGTCTAACATCTTAGTCAAAAAGGAAGGGTCTGTTCGAATACTGAGATCTGTTTGAATCAGAATCCTGAGATGCAAGCCAAACATTATTCTTACTTTTCAACCATGACTAAATTTCAATAATACTCTTCTTTGGCAAGGAAATACATTGTGAGGTCACGAAAGGCCATGTGTAAATATAAGTTCTTTCTTCGAACTTAGTGATTTCTAGTAAGGTTGGGGGCTTGTCGAAAGTTATTCACTAATTACATGGGCAGTAACACTGACTGAAAGCAAGTGGGGTGGTTAGCCGTGGAGCATTGATGTTCTAAAACTGCAGCTAATGTTTGGAGCGATGCGCTGAAGGAGTCTATTTCTGTTTGCTTAGACAGTTTGTGATGAGTTATTGAGGCAATGCTGCAATAACTGTTGTGGTGGGTGACACACCTGACCTATACTTAAGCTCCAAGTACCCTTCAAGACTAACAACAATCCTTTGATGTTTTCTGTGTAAATAATGGCTTGGAATTTTTGATTTTTTTTTTATAACACCAGCAAAAGATTCACGTGACCTTAACCAGGAGAGCAGGGACTTTCTCCTGAAGCCTTGCTGTGCAAGTTTTAGCGTTGATGCTGAGCGTTCAGTATAGTGTGACAGTAGGTGTGTAAAGCGTTTGCACTGTGTGTACATCAGCGACCAGTAAAAGCATCCAGCCTTACGAATACAGATTTGTAACCAGATTCGGTATCTCGGGTTGCGGCCGTCACTGCTCCCAGGCATGCGGTCACTTGCATTTCACCATAACTCATGCTGCACACAATTCCATCTCAAAACACAATTCTAATCTGGAATCGCACTGCTGTCTAGGTTTCAACATCCAACTGAGTGCGTATAACGTATCTGTTTAATTTCATCTATGCGCTCTTTGGGTGTCCAACTTCTCCATTGTAATTTGCCTTGGCCACTTCTGGAATGGAAATTGCCAATGTAAATTTGGTGTACGGTGCTGTAGTTCTGCTCTGCAATCAGTGGTACACTGTAGCACCACAGCTTTGCATTTCTGGACTCCTCTAAAGAAACAAATAATTCTAATGAACTTTACTTTATTGCTCTCCAAGATGCAATTTTTGGCAAATTAAAATATAAATATTTTTAAAAGGACACATTGTGCAGCTTTAAAATAGGAAATGAATTATATCTGCATATCCTGCGCCATACAGTCATGAAGGTTTACGGCATGGAAACGGGCCCTTTGGCCTAACCTGTCCGTGCCGCCCTTTTTTTTTTAAACCACTAAGCTAGTCCCAGTTGCCCGCATTTGGCCCATAATCCTCTGTACTCATCTTACCAACTATCTTCACCCTCTTATCCTTTATCTGAAGACCACTCTTGGTTTTCCCTCAAAGTCATGAGCAATTGACTCGTACATTAGTTAAGAGTCAGGACTCGTTGAGCGTGGATGGTGTTCAAAGGGCAGATAATTAATCCGGGAATCCTTCTACTACCTCCCTACTATCGCCCAAAGGGAAAATAGTGCGTGTCAAGATGCACTTTTTTTAAAAAAAGGTGCATTGTTCCTTTCTCCATATCTTTGTTTTGTATCAACATTGATCATTATAATTTGTTGTGTCAACATTTTCCCATTCAGTGTTGTTATGGCAACTGCCACAATTTAGTTAGGAGACTCTGCTCACTGGATAGTTGCATGGAGCAAGTTTCCAAAATCTGTGTCTCGTCATTTTGTGTATTTAATTCAAAATTTCTATCGCGACTGACCATTGATGATGCCATGAGCAATGTACTCGTATCAAAATTTTTAAATCTTGCATTTACATGCTACTCAAACTTTAATATAATTTGTGTTGGTTTTATTAAAAGTTAAGAGCACCGTGAGCAATTGAACTTGTTAGTGGTTGATTTGATTTATTATTGTCACATGTATTAACGTACAGTGAAAAGTATTGTTTCTTGCGCACTATACAAACAAAGCATACTGTTCATAGAGAAGGTAACGAGAGAGTGCAGAATGTAGTGTTACAGTCATAGCTAGGGTGTAGAGAAAGAGTAAAGCATTGTTAGATAGTTTAAAAGAGTTAACGTTTTAGAAGCATAGAATTGGAAGGTATGCTGGGCACAGCTTGCAGGAAGTCACCTTGCTCCAGTGCCATCAGCCTGCCTGTGTGATGTGAATTGACTATTGCACTTTTTCTGATGCAATGACCAACTTTGCATGGGCTGCATAACCTGGGATTGACACTCTGGTCTGCTACACTGGCAGAAAATGATTCTTTAAGTTAATATCTCCCCCAGCGCTTTGTAATCCTTCCCTGGATCTTAGTAGCTCCTTCCCTCCCTTCCTGATCTTTTAGGCAGTACTTTCAGACACTCCCAATCTCTAGTAGTTTCTACACAGCATCCTGCCCCAAGCACTACTGAGATATTCTTCTATATGAAAGGAACATGTATTATTTATACAGAGCCTCATCCTGCCTCTTAAGGGCCTCAAAGTGCTTCATTTGCCATGAATTGCAAATGCAGCAAGATCTTGTAAGTAGCATTGCGTTGTTTTCCTCGTGATGTTTTGAGGGAAACATGTCAGCTGGATCTCAAGAATTCACTACTCTTCAGACGAGTCATCCATTCTTCATATCATAGAATCCCTACAGTGAAGAAGAGGCCATTCAGCCCGTATCTTACTTTAGGGACAGTCAGAATAGGTCAAAGGATGGGACCTCTGATGATGTAGCTCACTGTTTTCATTGGAGTGCGCCCCTAATTTATGTGCTCCTGGCATGGGTCTCATCCTTTGATTCCGAGACAAGAGTATGATCGAATGAGCCAAGCTGCTGTAGGGGTGCTTTCACAAATTCAATTTTGATTAAACATTGGGCAATACATTTACCAGAGGAAAGGTTGGCTGGAAGAAAAACCCAAGGTCCATTTATTTTGATAAAAGTTTTTGATTGACCATCGCAATCGAACTTTATCAGTGAGTCTACAACTGAGATCCAGACATGAGGTGTCAAAGTCCCCAGTGTGGTGAGCTTTGGGAACAATAGGTGCAAAGTTCCCTATTTCTCCCAAGAATGCTGCACTTCTCATATGCTCGTGATTCAACTTGCATACCGTATGTACTCCAATACTGGGTGGAGCTACAGTACTCTCTTTAAGCTCTCTGTTGCATTCGTGTTGGATGCCATCTTTGCTGTTGTTGGTATCTTAATCATAGAATCCCTACAGTGCAGAAGGAGGCCATTCGGTCCATCAAGTCTGCGACTACAATCCCACTCATGCCCTATTCCTGTAACCTCACATATTTACCCTGCTAATCCCCCTGACACTAGGGTCAATTTAGCATGGCCAATCAAACTAACTCGCACATCCTTGGACATCTTGGGCCTAATTGAATATAAACATCCTTTCATAATCAGCTGATGAATGTTTATTCCTATGCTGTTCACTGCTGTTGGAGAGAAAATCCCAGTAGGTTAGAGAAATTTTAAAATAATTAGGGATCTAAGACACGAATCAAACCACAGACGTTAAGTGAAATGGCCTCAAATCAGACTAACAGTTTAACAGGGAACCTGCCTGCATAAAGGCACAGAAGAATGAGATTTGAACAAGTATTTTGGTATTTTAAATGTATTAACTGTATTTTATAAAAGCACTTTGGCCAAGAGCAGGCTGCTGTGAGGGATGATGGGATGAAGTCCAAGCAGACAGAACCACATTCTTTGGAAACAATGAAACCTCAATGTGCAAGTTCTTAACAGCGAAAGTTGCTAGCAGTGAGGTTCTCAGGGCTATTTATGAATAGAGTTTTCCACACTATCTAGATAAGACAGGTCCCTTCTCAGACGTGAGAATGTACATCTGTCTCGCTTGGCCAGTGATGTAGCAGGAGTTGGTGGGAACCTTAACTTTTGTAGCTAAGCTCAGGGGTTACTAGGGTAACAGAGAAAGAGGCATCAGCAATAGAGGGAGGAAGCTTCCAGATTCTATGGACAATGGAATCACATGATATCAGAGGCAGAATGCAATTGGCTAAAGTACATGACAAGTGTTGTTGATGATTGATTTTGATCACAACTAATGAAAGGCAGGAGAATTTGATATGAAAAATGTATCGAACCATGCATTGTAACCTCAGTGGTATTGGAATGCTCAAACCCTTTTGTCATGAGGCATTAAACTTCCCAATGCTCATCCTCCCTTCGATTGTTGGTTAATAAAGATACGTCTTTAAACCGGGACTCTGGCTTTTGTGAGTCTTTGTATTGGCTGAAGTTTTTGCGATACCTAGCCTCCAGAGAACCCTGCAACAACTGCGTTGGGTGCTCACAAACTCTGGGAAATCATGTCATGTGTAGGACACCTAGAATGCTCCTCGACTCAAATACTTGTGGAGAGCATACCCTCTTATGGGGTGAGGTTCCCAGAAGCCACCAGGTTTGTGACCCCTCCTCTCCCCACCCCCAGCCCTACACCACCCCAGATCAGGGCTAAGTGGGCCATTGATTGCCTCTCCGGATATGCTAACAATTGGAAATGGCAAATTGAACCGCACAATCTTCTGATATGCATGATTCGCCAATTCCACTAAATGCCTTGATCCACAAGACCAAACATTTGAGGTTGGAGGGCCACGATTCCTGTGTGTGTGTGTGTTCCCATTTTGTTTTCACAGGAGTCCTTGAACTCTGTCCGAAAGATGATGGAATTTTGTTTTGTTGACTATGATATTGAAGGGGACGGTCCAATAGTTTTCCCTCTCAATTGCCAATCACTTGCTGTTTACCCTGTTGTTTACCTACGTAAGCTATTGGAAGTCATGCCAATGTGATTTATTTACATCAGCGATTGCAACACAAAAGCGATGACTGAGGGGGACACAGAGTACCTGGAAATGAATTTTATTTATATTTACAGAAAAGGAGATGGATTTGTCCTTATACAGTTCACGTAAGCACTTTATCCTTATTCTTTAGGATGTGGGTGTGGCTGACAAGGCCATCTAGTTGAGAAGATGGTGGTGTGCCACTTTCTTGAATGGCTGTCGTCTGCACAGTGAAGTTGCTCCCACACCTCCCAGCCGGAAATTATTTTCAGTATTGTTAATCTCCTGTCAGCAAATTTGACAATTGCAGCAGCACGATCCCGCAAACTATAAATGAATGTGTTTTTTTTTAAGACACGGAGAGAACATTGAATTGTACCACTGGATCTTCTTGCAGCCGCCTGAACAGATTGACAACCTCAGATTTAATGTGACTCTTCCAACAGAGCAACGCTTCCTCAGTTTTGTCTTAACCTAGATTAGATGTTCATGTCTCAAGAATGAGGCTTAAACCCACTTTATGCCGTTGGGATGTATAATCCGAGGGGAAAAGAAAATAAACTTAAGACCATAAGACATGGGAGCGGAAGTAAGGCCATTCGGCCCATCGAGTCCACTCCACCATTCAATCATGGTTGATTTCAACTTGCTGCACCTTGATTCGCCAATTCCACTAAATGCCTTGATCCACAAGACCAAACATTTACAAATGTTATTTTTATCCTGTGATAAACGTACGCTGGAAGGAATCCTAATTTTCTTCATTCTTGCTCACTTGGAGTGGGCGTGGAGATCTTCTTAAATGTTTTACATAACATGTACCATGCAGGAACAGACCAGGTCTATATCAGTGTTTACGTTCAACACATACCTCCTTCATCTCAGCCTTTCAGCCTGTCCTTGCATTCTTGTCTCCCTCATTAGCTTTTAGTGCACTTTGCCATTCATCTCAACTACTCCATGTGGTAGGAAATTCCACATTGCAACCATTCTCTGGGCAAACAAGATTTGGCCCCTTGTTCTGGTTTATCCTTAAATGGAACCCATATCTCTGTGTTGACCCGATCAAATCCTTTCATGACCGTGATCAGGCAACCCAGCAGTCTCGTATAAAAGCAAACTACTGCGGATGTTGGGATCTGAAACAAAACTAGAAAATACTGGAAAATCTCAGCAGGTCTGACA
Source organism: Mustelus asterias (assembly GCF_964213995.1). Taxonomy (NCBI): domain Eukaryota; kingdom Metazoa; phylum Chordata; class Chondrichthyes; order Carcharhiniformes; family Triakidae; genus Mustelus; species Mustelus asterias. Next base: position 154,386,816 of record NC_135803.1, on the reverse strand, counting down.
GCATCTGTGGAGAGAGAATAGAGTGGACGTTTTGAGTCTGGATGATACTTTGTCAGAGCTCTGATGAAGGTCATCGACAACACGGAGTGCTCTGACAAAGGGTCATCCAGACTCAAAACATTAGCTCTGTTCTCTCTCCATAAATGCTGCTGAGATTTTCCAGCATTTTCTGTTTTTGAACCCAAAAGTCTTCTCTGCTTCTCTATCTAAGAAAAATGAAATGACTAAAATTTTTAATATTTCATATCTGCAGTGCAATCCAGCACCTTTTCTTCCAATCCCTGTCCTTTTTTAAGGAGGTTTTCAGTCGGGGAAAATGAAAGGTGCAGAATGAACTCTGTGGCCATCCTCTCAGTTCCTCCATTCCTGCCGATTTTATAAAATTTGGCTTCCTGGTCCATCTCCTCCTGCAGCTGTCATGTGAGTCTGAATGTTTAGGCTAACTCGAGTCCTTTGTCTGTCAGGGAGTGGTTCTTGTTGTGTTTACAAGAATTGGCTTCCTCCTTCACGGATGCCAGCCATTGTGAAATCGATCTTTGGTACATGCTACGTGTTATTTTCCCCTTTTCTATGAATTAAAGTGGGACCATGAAGAAATGAATGTCAACAGTGTCTACATAGAAAGAAAGGCAAAACTTGTCCCTAAAGAGTATCCTCTTGTTCCTCGGTAACATCCAAAAAAGTGCTATTTGTCCATTAACATGGTCAGTGGTTATTGTGAAGCAAACGCAGCAACTATTTTATGCACTGCAAGAACGCACAAATAACAATAAGAAAAATGACTGGCGAGCATGCCATTGGTTTAGGGAGGAATGTTGGCCAAAGTCCCATGGGATCTTTACCATTTATTTGCATCTCTGGCACAGATGGGGGAGATGGTGGGCTAGTGGGCGGGTTGTGTTACAAGAAAAGGTTGGATAGGCTAGGCTGGTATCTGCTGGAGTTAGGAAGAGTAAGCGGTGACTTGAATGAAACATATAAGATCCTGGGAGGCCTTGATAGGATGGGTGTGAAAAGGATGTTTCTATTTGTGGGAGAATCAAGAACTCGGGGTCACTATTTTAAAAATAAGAGGTCACCCACTTAAGAATAATTTCACAATATCTATCGAATCTTAAACCGCAATCAAACCACAATATTTCACATTGCGAGTCATTAGTCTTTGGAACGCTTCCTCGAAAGGTAGTTGTAATGATTTTAATCAGGCCATTGAGTGGGCCGATTAGAATATGAACTTCCTGATTAAGGGCCAAATTGATGGGCCAATCAAGGAGCCTCTTGCTTAACCAAGAGCGTCGGTTCCTCTGGAACTCTGAGTGTAGACTGCTAACTAAAAGCACTCTGTGTGCTGTTGTCAGACTTGTAAATAAAGGGATTTCGGTGAAGGGACTTCTGCCTCCGAGGACTTATTACAGTATTGGAAGCAGAATCTTTAAATATTTTGATTTGATAAGCAGGGGGTGTGAAAGCTTGTAGGTGGGAATGTGAAGTTTCATTTAGATCTGCCATTCTGGAAGATCATGGGTGAGCAGGCTCGAAGGGCTGAGTGGTCTACTCCTGCTCCTAATTCATACGTGGTTCAGGGGCCTAGGCTCATGCCCTGAGGACACGAGTTTAAATCCCACCACGGCAGCTGGTGGAATCTAAATTCAATTCATAAAATCTGGAATATGAAACTAGCCTCGGTAACGGGGACCATGAAACTATTATCGATTGCACTTCTTAAAAAATAAAAAAAATCTTGTTCACTAATGTCCTTTTGGGGAAGGAATTTTGCCATACCCAAGTCTGGCCTACATGTGTCTCTAAACCCACAACAACGTGGTTGATTCTTAACTGTCCTCTGAAATGGCCCATCAAGCCATTCCGTTCAAGGGATGGGCATCAAATGCTGGTCTTTGCCAGTGACACCCGCATCTCCGGAAAGAATAAATATAAAAAAACAAGGCAAAATGTAATGACTTCAAGAGGCACGTGAAGTTTGCCTCTTGGATTACGACCTTCCTGATTGAGGTCAAAATTGTCTGCCCGCCCAATTAGGGAGGCTTGCCTCTATTAACAATGGGAGTGTCAGGTCTTCTGGCACTCCAGATTCTAACTGTGTACCAGGAGCACTCCAGGAGTGCTTATTCAGTACACTAGTTTTATCAATGGACCTTGAGACCAAAGAAATTTGAGCTCTGTTCATTGCAACCTTTAAAAGCATTGCTAGCATTGCATGTAAAGCATCCTCATAATCGGGCAACTTTTTTTTGGGAATACAGTAAGGTAGATGCAGTAACAGCTTCAGTTCCTGTTGAGCTGCATTCGCATCATGTGTTAGTGTTTCTGGATCATGCATCGATTCGAGAGACTGAAGAGCTTTCTAGAACTTTGTAAATAAAGGGACACCGGCCTCTTTTAAAGTTTTTTAAAAAAGTTTATTTATTAGTCACAAGTAGGCTTACATTAACACTGCAGTGACTGTGAAAATCCCCTAGTCGCCACACTTCGGCACCTGTTCGGGTACACTGAGGGAGAATTTAGCACATCTAACCAGCACATTATTCAGATTGTGGGAGGAAACCGGAGGAAACCCATGCAGACCCGGGGAGCAGGTGCAAACGCCACACAGACAGTGACCCAAGCTGGGAATCGAATCCGGGTCCCTGGCGCTGTGAGGCAGCAGTGCTAACCACTGTGCTCTGAGGAGTCACAAAACAAGCATGAACATCTCATCTGCGATGTGGCGCCCCGTTTAGTACCAAAGTGTGATTTTTAACCCAGGGCTTCTGATAGGAGGTGACCGGATGGTTACTGGGACAAACTAATGCCAGCTGGACTGTCAACCTGGAGTATACGGGAACAGATAAACATAACATCTGCAAAAATAAACTGCTCAGTCTGTTTCAATTTCCAAATGATCCTTTTGAACCTGAGCTACTCCTTCCCGGTGTCTTGTAACCTATGTCAAACCATAGTCAATGATATCCAGGAATCTTGCATGATCCTGGGCTTGATTTATGTGAGGTTACGTTAACTTGGATGTATTCCTTGATCATAGAAGATTGAGGGTGATTTGATTGAGGTGTTTAAGATTCGACAGATATTGTGAAACTATTCTGTTTGGTCATTAAAAATCTGACTCTGAGACCATTTAGGAGTGAAATGGGGAAACACTTTTCATGCAAATGGGAGTTGCAACCTGGATCTACAACCCTCAAATTATATGGGTCCTGGGGAGTCAGTTGAACTGAGATGGATTATGTTTGTTAGGTGAGGGTAAGGGGGTGGCACGGTGGTTAACGCTGCTGCCTCACAGCGCCAGAGACCCGGGTTCAAATCTGGCCTCGGATCACTCTCTGTATGGAGTTCTCCCCGTGTCTGCGTGGGTTTCCTCCGGGTGCTCCGGTTTCCTCCCACAGTCCAAAGATGTGCGGGTTAGGTTGATTGGCCAGGCTAAATTGACCCTAGTGTCAGGGGGTTAGCAGGGTAAATATGTGGGGTTACGGGAATAGGGCCTGAGTGGGAGTGTGGTTGGTGCAGACTCGATGGGCCGAATGGCCTCCTTCTGCACTATTAGGATTCTATGATTCTATGAATGAATATCCATTGGATATTGTCTTGTTGGAATAGGCTCAGGGCTGAATCACCTGCTCCTGTCTGAAGCATGTTTTCAATTTCTTGAATTTAATAAATCAAATCTTGTCGCGCAAAGAAAAGGTTAAAAGAGCGTGTCTTGTGTTATTTTATGTCTGGTTAGCTGGATAGGAGTGTCAGCCCCCAGAAGGTCTCGATTCGCTTTGTGCTGAATTTGCTGTTTAACAGATCAGCATTCTGCTGCCAGTGCGTTTCTGCAGTCTGGCCTGCCACTTAAACGGCTGATGGGCAGTCGTGACCTGGAGATGGTTCAAACACTTCATTGCGTAATTAATTGAGTCTTTGGCACTTGGCCCAGTTTCTGGTGGGTGGAAAGTTGAAGCTAGAGAGAGGAAGCTATGCTGTCTGTCGAACTGTATGGATTGAAACCAGATCGCGGTTGAGTCTGGATGTAGTGTATGTCCCAATTGTATTTAGTGTATTTTTGTTTTGTAGACTTGTATTTTGCGCTCGCGCTCTCTCTCTCTCTGCCTATATTTGTTCTCTGAAGCTGCTAGCTCCAAACTCAGAAACAATTCCACAGGAACTGGGTGGCAGCAACAACAACTTGCATTTATGCAGCACCTTGAGCATGGTAAAACAGCTGCAGTCACTTCATGGGAACATTATCAGACTTGTGACTGATCCATGAAAAGAGATATTTGATAGGTGACCAAAAGCTTGGACCAAGAGGCAGGCTTTAAGGAATGTTTAACAGGAGGAGAGAGAGAAACCAAGACCTTGTGGAAGGAATTGCCAGATATTGGGGCTTAGACAATGGAAAGTACGGCTGCCAGTTGTGGAGTGAAGGAAATTGGGAATACTTAGACCCAGGATGTTGATTGTGGGGGATTGAGCGATGGTAATGCCTTTGAATGTCAAGGGGAGATGGTTGGATCCTCTTTGTTGGAGATGGTCATTACCTAGCACTGCGTGGCATGAATGTTACTTGCCACTTGTATGCCCAAGCCTGGATATTGTCCAGGTCTTGCTGCATTTAGACAGGGGCTGCTTTAGTATCTGAGGGTTGCTGGATCAGGAGCCAATACAGGACCGCGAGCACAGGAATGATGGAATTGAAACATTTCCTCAGCACCCCTCGAATTATTTCTAAGTGAGCTTTTGCAGTGTTCATCAGTCTTAATCACGGGTCTTAGCTATGAGGAGAGATTGGGTAAACTGGGGTTGTTCTCCCTGGAAAGACGGAGAATGAGGGGAGATCTAATAGAGGTGTACAAGATTATGAAGGGGATAGATAGGGTGAACGGTGGGAAGCTTTTTCCCAGATCAGAAGTGACATTCACGAGGGGTCACGGGCTCAAGGTGAGAGGGGCGAAGTATAACTCAGATATTAGAGGGATGTTTTTTACACAGAGGGTGGTGGGGGCCTGGAATGCGCTGCCAAGTAGGGTGGTGGAGGCAGGCACGCTGACATCGTTTAAGACTTACCTAGATAGTCACATGAGCAGCCTGGGAATGGAGGGATACAAACGATTGGTCTAGTTGGACCAAGGAGCGGCACAGGCTTGGAGGGCCGAAGGGCCTGTTTCCTGTGCTGTACTGTTCTTTGTTCTTTGTCTCCTTCATAGACATGTGCATTTTCCACAGGAGAATCCTTGAATGTATCAGCACTGGGATGCCTTGTACTCCCCAGGTGAGTGCTGAAAACACTTGTTGTTAGAAGCATAGAAAAACTACAGCACAAACAGGCCCTTCGGCCCACAAGTTGTGCCGAACACATCCCTACCTTCTAGACCTACCTATAACCCTCCATCCTATTAAGCTCCATGTACTCATCCAGGAGTCTCTTAAAAGACCCTATTGAGTTTGCCTCCACCACCACTGACGGCAGCCGATTCCACTCGCCCACCATCCTCTGTGTGAAAAACTTACCCCAAACATCTCCCCTGTACCTACACCCCAGCACCCTAAACCTGTGTCTCAGCGCTCAGCCGAGATCAGGGACTAAAGGCAAGACTCTGGTGAGCTACATTCCAATGTATTCGATTACTTAGACTGATAAGATAATATAACTTAGATCACAATATGAGGCCATTTGGCTCATTAGTTTTGTGCCAGCTCTTTCAAAGTGTGACAGCCCATGCACCTGCTTTTTGCCCCCCATATCTCTACAATATTTTCCCCTTCAAGTACTTTCCATCCAATTCATAGAATCCCTACAGTACAGAAAGAGGCCATTCGGCCCATCGTGTCTGCACCGACCACAATCCCACCCAGGCATATCCCTACATATTTACCCACTAATCCCTCTAACCTACGCATCTCAGGACACTAAGGGCAATTTTAGCATGGCCAATCAACCTAACCCGCACATCTTTGGACTGTGGGAGGAAACCCACGCAGACACGAGGAGAATATGCAGACTCCGCACAGACAGTGACCCAAGCCGGGAATCGAACCCAGGTCCCTGGAGCTGTGAAGCAGCACTGCTCACCACTGTGCTACCGTGCCACAGCTTTCAAAATTCCATTTTGAAAGCTGTGATTGAACCAGTGCATACTACCCCATTAGACAATGCCTTGCAAGCCTTAACTACTCATCGTGTAAAGATGTTTCCGAACCATTGGAAACTCTTTCTCTTTATTTAGTCTTATCTAAACCCTTCATGAAATCTCCTGAGTCTTTGCTTCTTTGAGGAGAACAATCCTAGTTTATCTGTGTAACCATAATCCCTCCTCCCTGGAACCGTTTTGGCAAATCTCTTCCATACTCTCTCTCAAGCCTTTGGACCCTTCAGGAAGTGTGGTTCTCAGACTTGGACACAATACCCCAGCTTGGAGCAAACTAATGTTTTATATAGCACAATTTCCTGTCTTTCGTACTCCATGCAGGAGCCAAGGATCTCATATGGTTTATTGTCTGGCCGTTTTCACATATTTATGCACCAAAGGTCCCAGGTCCCTGTTTATGCGCACCTTTTAAAGTTGTTCCATTTAGTTTACATCTTCTCTCCCTATTCTTCTGAGAAAAATTGCTTCGAGCTCCACTGCACTGAATTTCAATTTCTCAAGTGTTTGCCTGTCACTATCTTCTTGATGTCTGCTGCCATTATTTACAGCACTTCCCAGTTCTGCTCTATTCTCTGTGCTTTGAAAAGGATTATTTTTACCAAAGAGAGACTTTGACCGGGGTGACCTGCTAATTGTTGACCTTTGTTGAAAAACCTGTTTCCCCTTTTTGTTTCTGACAGGATCAAGTCGCGATGAAGGGGTCTGTTTCGTCCGTGGTACGATTTGCAGATTACAGTAACTCGAGCACGACTGTGCATGAGAACTCGACCATGTCCATGGGCACCAGCACCACAGCCCCGGTGCCATGGTGGACCACCACAACAACTGCTGGCACAGCAACCAACATTACCCAACCACACCAATGCCTCTTAGTGCTGTACGAAGACATCGGTGAATCTCGGTAAAGTCTTTATTCTTTTTGTTGCCAGTCTTCCCTTTTTTTTTATTGTTTACTGGGCGATGGCTCAGGATGGAGAGGTCATGGCATGGTGCTAATGTCACTGGGCTTGAAATTCAGAGGCTCAGGTCAATGTTCTGGGGACAAGGGTTCCAATCCCACCATGGCAGCTGCTGCAAAGCTAGTCTCAGTAATGGTGACAATGAAACTATTGTCAATTGTTGTTTTAAAAACCCATCTGGTTCACTAATGTCCTTTTAGGGAAGGAAATCTGCCGTCCTTACCGGGTCTGGCCTACATGTGACTCTATATAGAAGTTTACAGCATGGAAACAGGCCCTTTGGCCAAACTTGTCCATGCACTCAGTTTTTACCACTAAGCTAGTCCTAATTGCCTGCATTTGGCCCATATCCCTGTAACTGTCTAAATGCTTTTTAAAAGACAACATTGTACCCGCCTCTACTACTACCTCTGGCAGCTCGTTCCAGACACTCACCACCCTCTGTGTGAAAAAATTGCCCCTCTGGACACTTTTGTATCTCTCCCCTCTCACCTTAAACCTATACCCTCGTTTTAAACTCCCCTACCTTTGGGAAAAGATGTTGACTATCTGTCTTACCTATGTCCCTCATTATTTTAGAGACCTCTATCAGATCACCCCTAAGCCTCCTATGCTCCAGGGAAAAAGTCCAGTCTATCCAGCCTCTCCTTATAACTCAAACCATCAAGTCTCGGTAGCATCCAAGTAAATCTTTTCTGCACTCTTTCTAGTTTAATAATATCCATTCTATAATAGTGACCAGAACTGTACTCGGTATTCCAAGTGTGGCCCTACTAATGTCTTGTACAACTTCAAGATGTCCCAACTCCTGTATTCAATGTTCTGACCAATGAAACCAAGCATGCCGAATGCCTTCTTCACCACCCTGTCCACTTGTGACTCCACTTTCAAGGAGCTATGAATCTGGACCCCTAGATCTTTGTTCTATCACTCTCCCCAACGCCCTACCATTAACTGAGTAGTCCTGCCCCGATTTGATCTACCAAAATGCATCACTTCATATTTATCTAAGTTAAACTCCATCTGCTATTCATTGGCCCACTGGCCCAATTGATCAAGATCCTGTTGCAATCCTAGATAACCTTCTTCACTGTCCATTACGCTACCAATCTTGGTATCACCTGCAAACCTACTAACCACGCCTCCTAAATTCTCATCCAAATCATTAATGTAAACGACAATGGACCCAGTACCAATCCCTGAGGCACGCTGCTAATCATGGGCCTCCAATTTGAAAAACAATCCTCTACAACCACTGTGTCTTCGGTCATCATGCCAATTTTGTATCCAGTTTTGTAGTACCTAGGCTTTTCCCTGCAGCTCTTCTTGAACAAAGGCACAACATTTGCTACCCTCCAATCTTCAGGCACCTCACCTGTGGCTGTTGATGATTCAAATATCTCTGTTACGGGGATGCGCACTTTCCTCCCCAGCCTCCCACAACGTCCTGGGATACATTTCATCAGGTCCCGGGGATTTATCCACCTTGATGCGCTTTAAGACTTCATCATGATGTGACTCCAGACTCTTAAATGGCTGAGTAAGCCACTCTGTTCAAGGGCAATTTTGGATGGGCAATAAATCTGACCGAGCCAGTGTCCTGTGAACGAATAGAAAAAAAAGCCACGTATAGCCAATTACCACATTCTCAGCAAAGTTAGTTTAAGGAAGGGCGGCACAGTGGTTAGCACTGCTACCTTAACCAGGGACCTGGGTTCGATTCTGGCCTCGGGTGACTGTGTGGAGTTTGCAAGCTCTCTCTGTGTCTGCATGGGTTTCCTTTGGGTGCTCTAGTTTCCTCCCACAGTCCAAACATTTGCAGGTTAGGTGGATTGGCCATGCTAAATTGCCCCTTAGGGGGATTAGCAGGGTTAATACGTGGGGTTACAGGGGTAGGGCCTGGGTGGGATCGTTGTTGATGCAGACTCGATGGTGGAATGGCCTCCTTCTGCACTGTAGGGATTCTATGAATCCATCGTAATTTGACTGAGTGAGCTAGGTTTCCAAACTGAGCAGTTTTATTATTCTGTGACTTTGAAAGTTAATATCCATGGTGGTATTGTGTTACTATTTCCCTTTCATGTGAGCAATAGCAACTGTAATTTTTTGTTTTGAAGAGTTGAACTTTGCAGGAGTAAGGAAAATCCTACCCACAGCAAGTTAGCATTGACTTGTGTTGCCGTTGGATATTTATTGCACGTTTATGAGCAGTGCATTACTGAGGAGATTTCTCGGTGGTTGGTAAAGAATCTAAAGAGATGAGGGGTTAAAGGATACAGAGAATCAGAGCGAGTACACGAGCATGGGGAACATCCAGAGTGTTGTACACCTAAAAAAGACAATAGTGGAACTGTGAACTGAATGATAGTTAATGGCTTAACCACCGAACAAGCTGACACTGCTATGTTTTGGAAACTTTGTACTGTCTGACCCTGGACTAATAGTGGGGAGAAGCCTGAATGTGTTCTGTGCTTGTGAGTGGCTGACCTTCATCCCACAGGCACTGCATGCACTGTATTAGTGTGGACGCTCAGTCATTGAATATATTCAAGTTAAAAGATATGTAAATTTTGGATACTAAGGGAATAGAGGGCAATAGGGATAGATTAGGAAAATGTATATAAGATTGACAATGGTCTTCACCTGCTCCTATTTCTTATGTTAAGTTTTTATTGATCAAACATCTGTATATTCCCTTGTCCTTGAACTGCATTGGGGTGAAGAATAGTCAGCAATCTAAAAACCATTGCATTGTGATGCCCTTCCAGATATTTAGATGACGTACTCGGGGTTAGGTGGGAAGGGGAATATTGCTCTTTTTTTTAAGAAGGAGGCCATTCAGCCCATTGGGTCTTCCCTGGCTCTCCTAAACAGCACCTCACCAAGGCCTACCCACCCCACCCTAACCTGTGCATTTACCATGGCCCCTCCACCAAACCTGCACATCTTTGAACTGTGGGAGGAAACTGAAGCACTCGGAGGAAACCCAGGCAGACACGGGGAGAATGTACAAACTCTACACAGACAGTCGCCCAAGGCCAGAATCGAACCTGCGTCCCTGGTGCTGTGAGGCAGCAGTTCCAACACTCTGCCACCGTACCACCTTGTGGTCAAGTGATAACATGTTAGGAGAAAGGGTGGTATGGTGGCACAGTGGTTAGCACTGCTGCCTCACAGCGCCAAGGACCCAGCTTCGATTCTTGGCTTGGGTCACTGTCTGTGTGAAGTTTGCACTTTCTCCCCATGTCTGCGTGAGTTTCCTCCCACAGTCCGAAGATGTGTGGGTTAGTTGGATTGGCCATGTTAAATTGCCCCTTAGTGTCAGGGGACTAGCTAGGATAAATGATTGGGGTTATGGGGATAGGGTGTGGGTGGGACTGTGGTCGATGCAGACTCAATGGGCCAAATGGCCTCCTTCTGCACTATAGGATTCTATTATTTGGTTACCATGATGTGGAGATGCTGGCATTGGACTGGGCTGGGCACAGTAAGAAGTCTCACAACACCGAGTTGAAGTCCAACAGATTTATTTGGAATCACGAGCTTTCAGAGTGCTGCCCCTTCATCAGGTGAGTGGAGAGTTGGGTTCGCAAACAGGGCAGAAAGAGACACAGACTCAATTACAAGATAATGGATGGAATGTGAGTCTTAACAGGTAATCAAGTCTTTACAGGTGCAGACAATGCGAGTGGAGAGAGGGTCAAGTACAGGTTAAAGAGGTCTAAATTGTCTCAAGCCAGGACAGTTAGTAAAACCGCACTGACCTCCTCAGAAGACAAACACGGGACACGGTGGACAGAGTACCCTTCGTCGTCCAGTACTTCCCCGGAGTGGAGAAGCTACGGCATTTTCTTCGGCGCCTTCAACATGTCATTGATGAAGACGAATATCTCGCCAAGGCCATCCCCACCCCCCCACTTCTTGCCTTCAAACAACCGCACAACCTCAAACAGACCATTGTACACAGCAAACTACCCAGCCTTCAGGAGAACAGTGACCACAACACCACACAACCCTGCCACAGCAACCTCTGCAAGACGTGCCGGATCATCGACACGGATGCTGCATCTCATGTGAGAACATCATTCACCAGGTACACGGTACCTACTCTTGCGACTCGGCCAATGTTGTCTACCTGATATGCTGCAGAAAAGAGTGTCCTGAGGCGAGACCACGCAGACGCTACGACAACGGATGAATGAACACCGCTTGACAATCACCAGGCAGGAGTGTTCCCTTCCTGTCGGGGAACACTTCAGTAGTCACGGGCATTCAGCCTCTGATCTTCGGGTAAACGTTCTCCAAGGCAGCCTTCAAGACACACGACGGCGCAGAATCGCTGAGCAGAAACTGATAGCCAAGTTCCGCACACATGAGGACAGCCTCAACCGGGATCTTGGGTTCATGTCACACTATCTGTAACCCCCACGACTTGCCTGGGCTTGCAAAATCCTACTAACTGCCCTGGCTTGGGACAATTCACACCCCTTTAACCTGTGCTTAACCCTCTCTCCACTCACATTGTCTGCGCCTGTAAAGACGTGATTACCTGTTAAGACTTGCATTCCAACCATTGTCTTGTAATTGAGTCTGTATCTATATATGCCCTGTTTGTGAACCCAACTCTCCACTCGCCTGATGAAGGAGCAGCGCTCCGAAAGCTCGTGCTACCAAATAAACCTGTTGGACTTCAACCTGGTGCTGTGAGACTTCTTTCCATGATTTGGTTACGCAATGAAGACTGAACGAAGGACCTGGGGCTGTTACAAAACAGAAAACATTTGCTCTCTCGACAACTTGATAGGGTAGTTGCTGAGAGGCTGTTCGCTCTGCCAGGTCTAGAATCAGGAAACATTAGTCTCAGGATAAAGGGTCAGCCACTTGGAGCGTAAATGAAGAAAAATGTCTTCATCCAAAGGGTCGTGATGATTTGGAATTCTCTACCCGAGAGCTGCGGATCCTCAGTCCTTCTGTATCTTCAAGACAGAGATTGATTGATTTGAGGACAGTAAAGTAGATTTGATAGAAACATTCAGCCATTATCTTATCGAATGGCCGTGGAACCATATATCCCATTCGGGGCCCCTATAATGTTCTTCCACCAATATGTTAACTCACTGAAAGTTTGATTTGATTTATTATTGTCACACTCAAGTGGATAGAGCTGCGAAGAAGGCCTATAATGTGTTAGCTTTTATTAACAGGGGGTTGGAGTTTAAGAGCCGTGGGGTTATGCTGCAACTGTACAGGACCTTGGTGAGACCACATTTGGAATATTGTGTGCAGTTCTGGTCACCTCACTATAAGAAGGATGTGGAAGCGCTGGAAAGAGTGCAGAGGAGATTTACCAGGATGCTGCCTGGTTTGGAGGGAAGGTCTTATGAGGAAAGGTTGTGGGAGCTAGGGCTGTTCTCTCTGGAGCGGAGGAGGCTGAGGGGAGACTTAATAGAGGTTTATAAAATGATGAAGGGGATAGATAGAGTGAACGTTCAAAGACTATTTCCTCGGGTGGATGGAGCTATTACAAGGGGGCATAACTATAGGGTTCGTGGTGGGAGATATAGGAAGGATATCAGAGGTAGGTTCTTTACGCAGAGAGTGGTTGGGGTGTGGAATGGACTGCCTGCAGTGATAGTGGAGTCAGACACTTTAGGAACATTAAGCGGTTATTGGATAGGCACATGGAGCACACCAGGATGATAGGGAGTGGGATAGGTTGATCTTGGTTTCAGATAAAGCTCGGCACAACATCGTGGGCCGAAGGGCCTGTTCTGTGCTGTACTGTTCTATGTTCTATGTATTAGTTTGCAGTGAAAAGTATTGTTTCTTGCGCGCTATACAGACAAAGCATACCATTCATAGAGAAGGAAAGCAGAATGTAGTGTTACAGTCAGAGCTAGGGTATAGAGAAAGATTAACTTGAGAAAGTCATTGAAACAGTTAGTTTAATGTTCAGCAACTCCTCTTGTTTACAAACCCCAATTTTAATCATGGGGTATCACCTAATGTTGATTTGGGCATTTGAAGCCAATTGTACCATCCTGAGTGCTACCCTCTCGTGGCCTTTAGAACTCAGTACCATGCCTTGATCACACATTTCCCTAGCTGTGCTATTCTGAGTGGGGGAATGGCGATGGGTTTATCTTGGTGAGCAGATGTTTAATAAACCAGCCCACGTGCTAATTGAATCAAATTGCCCTCAACATGATTCTTTCTCCAAACGCAACTTCCTTTAATGAATATTTGAATTAATTTGTGTTGTAATATCCCAGGAGGCCACGGAAAACCATGCTGAATTGCAAAGCTCAAACACTAGAACATAGAACATAGAACATAGAACATTACAGCGCAGAACAGGCCCTTCGGCCCACGATGTTGCACCGACCAGTTAAAAAAAAAACTGTGACCCTCCAACCTAAACCAATTTCTTTTCGTCCATGAACCTATCTACGGATCTCTTAAACGCCCCCAAACTAGGCGCATTTACTACTGATGCTGGCAGGGCATTCCAATCCCTCACCACCCTCTGGGTAAAGAACCTACCCCTGACATCGGTTCTATAACTACCCCCCCTCAATTTAAAGCCATGCCCCCTCGTGCTGGATTTCTCCATCAGAGGAAAAAGGCTATCACTATCCACCCTATCTAAACCTCTAATCATCTTATATGTTTCAATAAGATCCCCTCTTAGCCGCCGCCTTTCCAGCGAAAACAATCCCAAATCCCTCAGCCTCTCCTCATAGGATCTCCCCTCCATACCAGGCAACATCCTGGTAAACCTCCTCTGCACCCTCTCCAAAGCCTCCACATCCTTCCTGTAATGTGGGGACCAGAACTGCACACAGTACTCCAAGTGCAGCCGCACCAGAGTTGTGTACAGTTGCAACATAACGCTACGACTCCTAAATTCAATCCCCCTACCAATAAACGCCAAGACACCATATGCCTTCTTAACAACCTTATCTACTTGATTCCCAACTTTCAGGGATCTATGCACACATACACCTAGATCCCTCTGCTCCTCCACACTATTCAAAGTCCTCCCGTTAGCCCTATACTCAACACATCTGTTATTCCTACCAAAGTGAATTACCTCACACTTCTCCGCATTAAACTCCATCCGCCACCTCTCGGCCCAACTTTGCAACCTGTCTAAGTCTTCCTGCAAACTACGACACCCTTCCTCACTGTCTACCACACCACCGACTTTGGTGTCATCAGCAAATTTGCTAATCCACCCAACTATACCCTCATCCAGATCATTAATAAATATTACAAACAGCAGTGGCCCCAAAACAGATCCCTGAGGTACACCACTTGTAACCGCACTCCATGATGAATATTTACTATCAACCACCACCCTCTGTTTCCTATCCGCTAGCCAATTCCTGATCCAATTTCCTAGATCACCCCCAATCCCATACATCTGCATTTTCTGCAGAAGCCTACCATGGTGAACCTTATCAAACGCCTTACTAAAATCCATATATACCACGTCCACTGCCTTGCCCCCATCCACCTCCTTGGTCACTTTCTCAAAAAACTCAATAAGGTTAGTAAGGCACGACCTACCTGCCACAAAACCATGCTGACTATCACCTATCAATTCATTACTCTCCAAATAACTATAAATCCTATCCCTTATAATTTTTTCCAACATCTTGCCGACAACAGAAGTGAGACTCACCGGTCTATAATTCCCGGGGAAGTCTCTGTTCCCCTTCTTAAACAATGGGACAACATTCGCTAACCTCCAATCTTCTGGTACTATACCAGAGGCCAATGACGACCTGAAGATCAGAGCCAGAGGCTCTGCAATCACTTCTCTTGCCTCCCAGAGAATCCTTGGATAAATCCCATCCGGACCAGGGGATTTATCTATTTTCAGACCCTCCAGAATATCCTGCACATCCTCCTTATCAACTGTAATACTGTCTATTCTACTCCCTAAAGACTACTGTCTATTGCCTTTATGGTTCGCTTCTTAGAAACTGAACCTAGAATCTCAATGTTTATCAATGCAGGAAAAAGCAGTTATTTTCTGATGAATGCACATTTGATTTGGAGACTTGGTTTTAACTCTTGGTCTGCATTGCTTTAGATCATGCATTCCACTTGTTACCCTGCCACTTCTCTTAAAGACTCTAATTTATGGTGATTTCTCAGTTGCTAGCATCCCCGCTCTCAATCGTCACACAACAGACCAAACAGTGAGATTTAACTAGCTGCTCAGCAAAAGCAGGATGTCGTATTCCTGTCCCTGTCTTGACATTCGGACTCTCTTGACCATATGTGTGATGTACACTTATCAGCAACAAATCCCAGGCTGATCACGACTCTTTGTGAGTGGCATGGTGGCACAGTGGTTAGCACTGCAGCCTCACAGCACCAGGAAGCTGGATTCAATTCCCGGCTTGGGTGACTGTCTGTGCGGAGTCTGCACATTCTCCCCGTGTCTGCGTGGGTTTCCTCCCACAGTCCGAAAGACGTGCTGGTTAGGTGCATTGGCCATGCTAAATTCTCCCTCAGTGTACCCGAACAGGTGCCGGAGTATGGCAACTGGGGGATTTTCACAGTAACTTCATTGCAGTGTTAATGTAAGCCTACTTGTGACACTAATAAATATACTTTTTTTTTTGGGAGGGAACATTGAGACCCATAAGTCAGATTAGGGAACAAACCTGTTACCATTGCGTGTGAGTGCCTGCGTGTTAGTTGTAGTACCAAAGGGGCCTAGTTTTTACATTGTAAAAGATTCTGCCTTCCCAACCAAAGGGTACAATGACCACAAAAATACAGGCTAACTCTCCCAGTGCAGTACTGAGGAAGTTCTGCACTGTTGAAGGAGCCATCTTTTGGATGAGGTGCTAAACTGAGACCCCCCTCTCGGGTGGATGTAAGATATCCCCACACCACTAATTCAAAGAGCAGATGAATTTTCCCCAGAGTCCTGAGAGTATTTATCACTCTATCAATATTTTTTGAAAAGCTGCTTGTGGGAGCTTGTGTGTAGATTGGGTCTTGTGTTTCCTATGTCATATTCAGTGACTAAACTCCGCATTTAATTGGCTGTGAGGGGCTTAGGAACATCATGATGTTCTGAAAGGTGCTATTTGAACGTAAAACTTTTTTTCTTCAACATGGTGGATTTTGGTAAGGAATTGCTACAACAATGGAAGAACCACAGGATGATATTTTGATTTATTATTGTCACATAAAGAACAAAGAACAGTACAGCACAGGAAACAGGCCCTTCGGCCCTCCAAGCCTGTGCCGCTCCTTGGTCCAACTAGACCAATCGTTTGTATCCCTCCATTCCCAGGCTGCTCATGTGACTATCCAGGTAAGTCTTAAACGATGTCAGCGTGCCTGCCTCCACCACCCTACTTGGCAGCGCATTCCAGGCCCCCACCACCCTCTGTGTAAAAAACGTCCCTCTGATGTCTGAGTTATACTTTGCCCCTCTCAGCTTGAGCCCGTGACCCCTCGTGATCGTCACCTCCGACCTGGGAAAAAGCTTCCCACTGTTCACCCTATCTATACCCTTCATAATCTTGTATACCTCTATTAGATCTCCCCTCATTCTCCGTCTTTCCAAGGAGAACAACCCCAGTCTACCCAATCGCTCCTCATAGCTAAGACCCTCCATACCAGGCAACATCCTGGTAAACCTTCTCTGCACTCTCTCCAATGCCTCCACGTCCTTCTGGTAGTGCGGCGACCAGAACTGGACGCAGTACTCCAAATGTGGCCTAACCAGCGTTCTATACAGCTGCATCATCAGACTCCAGCTTTTATACTCTATACCCCGTCCTATAAAGGCAAGCATACCATATGCCTTCTTCACCACCTTCTCCACCTGTGTTGCCACCTTCAAGGATTTGTGGACTTGCACACCTAGGTCCCTCTGTGTTTCTATACTCCTGATGACTCTGCCATTTATTGTATAACTCCTCCCGACATTATTTCTTCCAAAATGCATCACTTCGCATTTATCCGGATTAAATTCCATCTGCCACCTCTCCGCCCAATTTTCCAGCCTATCTATATCCTGCTGTATTGCCCGACAATGCTCTTCGCTATCCGCAATTCCAGCCATCTTCGTGTCATCCGCAAACTTGCTGATTACACCAGTTACACCTTCTTCCAAATCATTTATATATATCACAAATAGCAGAGGTCCCAGTACAGAGCCCTGCGGAACACCACTGGTCACAGACCTCCAGCCGGAAAAAGACCCTTCGACCACTACCCTCTGTCTCCTATGGCCAAGCCAGTTCTCCACCCATCTAGCCACTTCTCCTTGTATCCCATGAGCCTTAACCTTCTTAACCAACCTGCCATGTGGGACTTTGTCAAATGCCTTACTGAAATCCATATAGACGACATCCACGGCCCTTCCTTCATCAACCGTTTTTGTCATGTATCAGTATACAGTGAAAAATATTGTTTCTTGCGCGCTATTCAGACAAAGCATACTGTTCATAGAAAAAGAAAGGAGAGAGTGTAGAATGTAGTGTTCGTAGAGTCAGAGGTTTACAGCATGGAAACAGGCCCTTCGGCCCAACTTGTCCATGCCGCCCTTTTTTTTAAAAACCCCTAAGCTAATCTCAATTGCCCGCATTTGGCCCATATCCCTCTATACCCATCGTACCCATGTAACTATCTAAGTGCTTTTTAAAAGACAAAATTGTACCCGCCTCTATCACTAGTTCTGGCAGCTTGTTCCAGACACTCGCCACCCTGTGTGTGAAATAATTGCCCCTCTGGACCCTTTTCTATCTCTCCCCTCTCACCTTAAACCTATGCCCTCTAGTTTTAGACTCCCCTATCTTTGGGAAAAGATATTGACTATCTAGCTGATCTGTGCCCCTCATTATTTTATAGACCTTTATAAGATCACCCCTCAGCCTCCTACGCTCCAGAGAAGAAAGTCCCAGTCCATCCAGCCTCTCCTTATAACTCAATCCATCAAGTCCTGGTAGCATCCGAGTAAATCTTTTCTGCACTCTTTCTAGCTTAATAATATCCTTTCTATAATAAGGTGACCAGAATTGCACACAGTATTCCAAGTGTGGCCTTACCAATGTCTTGTACAACTTCAACAAGTCCTGTATTCAATGTTCTGACTGACGAAACCAAGCATTCCGAATGCCTTTTTCACCACTCTGTCCACCCGTGACTCCACTTTCAAGGAGCTATAAATATGTACCCCTAGATCTTTGTTCTGTAACTCTCCCTAATGCCCTACCATTAACTGAATAAGTCCTGCCCTGGTTCAATCTACCAAAATGCATAGCTAGGGTGTAGATAAAGATCAACTTAATGCGAGGTTGGTCCATTCAAAAGTCTTGACAGCAACAGGGAAGAAGCTGTTCCTGAGTCGGTTGGTACGTGATCTCAGACTTTTGTATCTTTTTCCCGACGGAAGAAGGTGGAAGAGAGGATGCTCGGGGTGCGTGAGGTCCTTAATTATGCCGGCTGCTTTGAGGCATCAGGAAGCATAGACAGAGTCAATGGATGGGAGGCTGGTTTGCGTGATGGATTGGGCTACATTCACGATCCTTTGTAGTTCCTTGCGGTCTTGGGCAGAGCAGGAGCCATACCAAGCTGTGATACAACCAGAAAGAATGCTTTCTATGGTGCATCTGTAAAAGTTGGTGAGAGTCATGGCTGACATGCCAAATTTCCTTAGTCTTCTGAGAAAGTAGAGGCGTTACAGAAGGTGACCCTTTGGCCTCGTGTTCATATTAACACTCAGGAAGAGTGACTCCTCTCGTTCCATTATCCACCAGCCTTTTGAAAGCCAGGATTGAATTTTTCTCCACTGCCCCCAGGCAATCTATTGGAGATCACTGCGTGAAAACAAAAATGTTGTTCCTCATGTTGTCTTTGGTTCTTGTGCCATTCACGCTCTGCAAAAGGAGCAGTCTCTCTCTCTCTCTCTACTTTGTTTTGACACCACATGATTTTGAACACTTGTATCAAATCTCCTCTCAACACTCTCCTCCAAGGAGAACAGCCCCAGCTTCTTCAGTATGTTCACGCCACCCAAGTTCCTCATCCCTGTCTTGTGTGATGTTAGTGTACCTTTAAGAGTTTTTAAAATTCATGCTCACAGCCTTGGGTGATGTCATTGTTGGGAAGGAGAAACAAATTGTGGGCAGGTCAGGTGACAGGGGTTTCTGTTTGGAGCTGCAGGTTTGAGTTTTTAGCTTTAGAAGGAACAACAAGGTTTTAAAAAAAGTGTTTTCTCCCTCTCCCTGTTGTTTTGAAAATTCTGTTGGTTAGCTGAAAACCAGATCTCCTTTTCCTGAAGGGTGAAAACCTGCTGTTGTTGGGGGCTGCACCAGAGTATCTCTGGGGCTTTGGAAAGCTGTCTTGTCTTCAAACTGTTCTGAGCCTCAAGAGCATTTGACTGCAGAATTTAACTAACGGCCTCGATCCTAGTATCACATGAGCATTAGTCTGTGCTGTGTTAGACCTGTGAAAAGGGTCTTTTGTCTATGGGATTGTTTTGATTGGAACATTGTAGAGATCTTTGTTAAGGGTTATACATTATCATGATTGTTTGTAATTGATAAAAGTTCTTGCTAATTTTCTTAATATGCATCTTAACCACATTCTTAAATAAACTTTGTTTGATAAAAGCTCCCGAGTGCGTCACTTGAATCATACCTGAAGTGAACCAACTCATGCTTATCCCAGCCAAATGCAAAACTTATGATCCATAAAACACTTTGGAGTTTCTAACGCAAATCATAACACTTATAAATCTTTAGCATTCACATATTCCCAAATTGCAGCACCCATACGGTACTCCTGTTAAGGCTGGACAGTGCTCTATAAAATGTTGACCATTACTACCTTGCCTCTGTATTCAGTGCCTTCATTTGAAAAGCTCAGGACCCTCTTTGCTTTTTCTAAGCACTTTCTCAACTTGCTCTCCCACTTTGACTGATTTGTGCACATATACACCCAGGTCCCTGGTTAGGGTTATTCCCTTTGTTTTACATTTGTCTTTATTCATTCTTCTTACCAAAATATATCATTTTGCTCTTCTCCCATTTAAACTCGTTTTCCCACTACTGACCTGTCAGCTTGACATCAATAGTGGGAAAACTGATAATACGGGACAAGATAACTATTTAAAACTAGACAGTCAACATGGCTTTGCCAAGGGCAGGTCAATTTAACTGAGTTCTTTGACGAGGTGACACAGGCAGTGGATGAGGGTAGTGCTGTGGATGTCGTGTCCTTGGACTTTCAGAAAGCATTTGATACGGTGCCACATGGCAGGTTGATTAGCAAATTAGAAATGTTTGGGATTGATGGGTCCTTGGCAGCATGGATTAGAAGTTGGCAAAGAGATAAGAAACAGAGGGTATAGATGGGCATTTCTCAAACTGGAGATTGTTTGATTTATTGTCACATGTATTGGTATATAGTAAAAAGTATTTTTTCTTGCGCACTATACAGACAAAGCATACCATTCAGAGAGAAGGAAGGGAGTGGATACAGATTACAGTCATAGCTAGGGGTGGAGAGAAAGATCAACTTAATGTGAGGTAGGTCCATTCAAAAGTCTGACAGCAGCAGGGAAGAAGCTGTTCTTGAGTTGGTTGGTACGTGACCTCAGACTTTTGTATCTTTTTCCCAACAGAAGAAGGTGGAAGAGAGTATGTCCAGGGTGCGTGGGGTCCTTGATTATGCTGGCTGCTTTTCCGAGTCAGCAGGAAGTGTAGACCGTGTCAGTGGGTGGGAGGCCGGTTTGAGTGATGGACTGGGCTTCGTTCACGATCTTTTGTAGTTCCTTGCGGTCTTGGGCAGAGCAGGAGCCATACCAAGCTGTGATGCATCCAGAAAGAATGCTTTCTAACTGTAAAAGTTGGTGAGAGTCATGGTGGACATAGCAAAGATGAATTGAAAGTCGTGTTCCTTTGGGACCAGCGTTGGGACCCTTACCTTTTCTGATTTATATAAACAATTTAGAGATGGGTGTTGAGGGTAAAATTTCGAAATTTGCAGAGAATAGTGAATTGTGAGGACGATGCTGAGCGACTTCAGAGGGGCATTGACAAGTTGGCCAAATGGGCAGAAACCTGGCAGATGAATTTCAATACATTGAAATGTGAGCTGATGAATTTTTGTGGAAGAAACATGGGGTGACAATCCAGGCTCAATGGTACAACTTGGAGAGGAGTACAAGAGCAGAGGGACCTCTGGGTTCAGGTGCGTTATTCTCTGAAGGTAGCCAGACAAGTTGAAACAGTTGTTAAGAAGGTTGATAGGATCCTTAGGTTTAGAAATAGAGGCTTGGAGTATAAAAGCAAGGAAGTGATGCTACACCTCCTACAAATCATTGGTCAGACCACATTTGGAGCATTGTATTCAGTTCTGGGCACCTTATTTCAGGAAGGATGTTCAAGCCCTGGAGAGAGTGCAAAGGAGATTTACGAGAATTATGCCAGGAATGAAGAATTTTAGATACAAGGAAAGATTAGAGAAATTGGGCTTGTTCTCCTTGGAGCAGAGAAGATTAAGAAGTGACCTTATTGAGGTGTCCTGAATGATGAATGATTTTGACAGGGTAAAGGAGATATTGTATTTCCACTCGTTGGTCTATCAGTGACTCGGGATCACCATTTCAAGATGGCCAGCAAGAGAACTAGGGGGAGAAATTTCTTGGTTGTTGGGATTTGGAATGGCTGCCTAGGAGGGTGGTGGAGGCAGATTCCATAGAGAGCTGGATACATATTTGAAAGTGATGAATTGAGAGGGCTACAGAGTTACAGGGCTGGAGAATGGGACTGGCTCGGTAGCTGTTTTGGGATCTGGTGCAGATGTGATGGGCTGAATGGCCTCCTGTACTGTAAAATTCTATCATTCTAATTACACCTGCTATGTGTCTGCTCAATGCATCAGCTTGTCCATGTCCCCTTGAAGTCTCTTTATTGTCCTCCTCACTGTTCACAATACTTTCAAGTTTGGTCCACAGCTGTGCGAGTTAGGTTGATTGGCCATGCTAAATTGCCCCATAGTGTCGGGGGGACTAGCAAGGTAAAAATGTGGGGTCAAGGTGGTAGGGCCTGGGTGGGATTGTTGTTGGTGCAGACTCGATGGGCCGAATGGCCTACTTCTGCACTGTAGGATTCTATGACAGCAGCAAATTTTGACTTTGTGCCCTGTGCACTCAGATCTGCGTCATTATTGATCAAGATTAGCTGTGGTGTTAGTAGTGGGCCTGGGGGGGTGTTAGAATGTAACCAATGATAACATTGGATCTGTTGTCATGTGTCCGATGATAACGTGCTGTAAGGGTCAGCTGACCCAGTAAACTATGTAACCAATGACAAAATAGTCAGTTGACTCAGTATAAATAAGAAGCTGCTGGGGTTTATGGGAGCTTGGAATGGCCCAGGTTGAGGTCTCCAGTGTTGCAGTAATGAAGTTTCTTTATTAAAACCTTTTTCTTTGATTTATAAATTGGAGTAAGTCTTGTTTTATTTTATTGCCTATTACTGAAGAGTTCCTTCTGGGAGATCTACAGGGGGAGCCTCGCTGTATACCTCCTTACACTCCCATAAACAACTGTTCGCCACTATTCTGCTTCCTATCACTCCGCCAATTTGGTATCCGTGCTGCCACTGTTCCTTTCATTCCATGTGCTTCAACCTTGCTGAGAAGCCTGTTATGTGGCACTTTATCAAATGCCTTTTGCAAGCCCATGAGCATTACATCAATCTTGACAGGGGTCAGGGTAGTAATGAGAAGTACTGGATGTTCCTTCAAGAGAGTAGGCTGTTCGGCCCCTCGAGTCCACTCTGCCGCTCAATGCTGCTATAATATTTTAATTTTATTTTTAAGTCTGACAGAAATAAAGAAGTCCGTATTTAATCCTTCCACAGTTTCGCCCCTCCAATTGCCTCCAGCCCTACAACGCTCTGCAACGTCTGTACTCCCCCAATTTTGTTCTCTGCATATCCCCACTTTCCTTTGCCCCACCGCTGTTGCCCCCACATTGACTTGGCGGAGCCTTGAGTTCTGGAGTTCCCTCCTTAAACCTCTCGCGCTCTCAAGATGCTTCTTAAACCCTATCTCTTTGATCAAATTGTCTGAATATCTTCAGATGTAGCTCCGTGTCAACCTTAATTTGCTAATGCTCCAGCGCTGCACCTTGGGATGTTTTGCTCTGCAAGTACAAGTTGTTGTTGGAAAGTCACTTGTGTGCCAGTGTTTCACATCTTTTCTAATGAGTTTTCTTCTCACCTCCCATTTCCAAAACAGAGTTCGATTCTGGGATGTCTTCCTGCTCATCCCCAATGTGCTTTTCTTTGGGTTTCTGCTCTGGAAGCTTCCATCAGCGAGAGCAAAGATTCGGGCTACATCTAGTCCCATCTTCACTACATTCTATATACTGGTAAGTTTTCGAGCAGTGATTACAAAATAACCACAAGATATTCTGGCAATCGGAATCCATTCAGAAACATTTGAGCTGCTGCATAGATTGCTTCAGGTTCATAAGATATAGGAGCAGAATTAGGCCATTCGGTCCTTTTGAGTCCGCTCTGCCATTCGATCATGGCTGATATGCCCCTTATCTCCATTTTCCTGCCTTCTCCCCATAACCCTTCAACCCATTCCCAATTAAAAATCTGTCTAACTCCTCAAATTTACTCACTGTCCCAGCATCCACCGCACTTTGGGGCAGCGAATTGCACAGATTCACAACCCTTTGGGAGAAGTAGTTTCTCCTCAACTCTGTTTTAAATTTGCTAACCCTTATCCTCAGACTATGACCTCTCGTCCCAGAATGCCCCACAAGAGGAAGCATCCGCTCCACGTCTACTTTCTCCATAAAGGTAATCTCTTCTTTCTACTTTCCACGTTTCTCAGCCACCCTACCCACCCCCCTCCCACCTTTTAACTCCGCTGCATTGGCAACATTGGTACTGCGTTCCTCTGATAATGACCTCTTGTGTGTCTCCCCCTCCCCGCTGGTTGCCGGCTATGCCTTCAGCTGCTTTGACGATTACCTCCAAAAATCCACTTCAATGGTTTAAGCATGTTATCTAGGCTTCTGAGTGTGACTCTGTCATATTTGCTGAGTTCTGGATGAGGTATGGAAAGGATATCCAGTCTGCCCACTGAAGATGGGCAGATCCTATGGTGTTATTCCATTGTGGGCGGCACGGTAGCACAGTGGTTAGCACTGCTGCTTCACAGCTCCAGGGACCTGGGTTCGATTCCCGGCTTGGGTCACTGTCTGTGTGGAGTTTGCACATTCGCCCCGTGTCTGCGGGGGTTTGCTCCCACAGTCCAAAGATGTGCGGGTTAGGTTGATTGGCCATGCTAAAAATTTCCCCTTAGAGTCCGGGGATGCCTATGTTAGAGGGATTAGCAGGGTAAAACATGTAGGGATGTGGGGATAGGGCCTGGGTGGGATTGTGGTCGGTGCAGACTCGATGGGCCAAATGGCCTCTTTCTGCACTGTAGGGTTTCTATGATTCTAAGGGTAGGGGAGTTCTCCTGGTGAATGTTTCTGATGAAGCTGTATTAGATTTGAAATGTTAACTCTGCTTCTCTCTGCACCGATGTTGCCAGACTTGTTTAGTTTTTTTCAACATTTTCTCTTTTTATTTGCATTCTTATGATATCCTGGTCAACATATATTCCTTAACCATCATCATTAAAATAGATTGGTCACTTTTTTGATTTGATTTATTATTGTCGCATGTATTAATATTCAGTGAAAAGTATTGTTTCTTGCGCGCTATACAGACAAAGCATATCGTTCATTGAGAAGGAAAGGACAGAGTGCAGAATGTAGTGTTACAGTCATAACTAGGATGTAGAGAAAGATCAACTTAGTGTGAGGTAGGTCCATTCAAAATTCTGATGGCAGCAGGGAAGAAGCTGTTCTTGAGTCGGTTGGTTCGTGACCTCAGACTTTTGTATCTTTTTCCTGACAGAAGAAGGTGGAAGAGAGAATGTCCGGGGTGTGTGGGGTCGTTAATTATACTGGTCGCTTGTCCAAGGCAGCGGGAAGTATAGACAGAGTCAATGGATGGGAGGCTGGTTTGTGTGTTATTTTCTTGCTGTTTATAGGAGCTTGCTGTGGACAGATTGACTGTCCCATCTCCTACGTTATAACCAGTGGCAGATTAACCATTAGGCTGAGTAGGCTTGAGCCTAGGGGCCCGGAAGGGAGGGGGGCCCGAGAGAAAAAAAAATCACTAACTGTTCAGGTGAGCGTTCATTTTTGGCACTGAAGAGGATCAAAATCTATTTGCGCTCAACAATGAGCGATGAGAAACTTGGTCACCTGGCACTCACGCACATTGAATCAGACATGCTTCGATCTGTTGATTTACATGCTGTTATCGACATTTTTGTAAACCAAAAAACACGGAAGCTTTTTAAAGTACAAATGTAAAGAAAATGAAAAATAAATGAATAAAAGGGCTGTGATTGATTCATATAACTTTATATTATACGTGTAGTACATTATACATAGTACAATGATATAAGTTATCTAACGTCACTTTATTCTATTCAATGAAGGGTGGGGCAGGGGGCAAGGTCAGGGGGCCTTACTAAAGCTCAGCCTAGGGGTCCGGGTGGTAGTTAATCCACCACTGATTACAACAGTGACTACACTTGAAAAGCACTTCATTGGTGATAAAGCACTTTGGTGCATCTACTGGAGAGGTCAGATAGGGCTTTGGTTTAATAACTTGTCCAGAAGACGACACTCCTGACTGCAGTATTGCACTGGGAGCATCAGTCTGGATTATGGGCCCCAGTCTCTAGAGAGGTACTTAATGTCACTGCCTTCTGAGCTGCGAGTGCTACCCAGTGAGACACTGGCAACATCATTAAAGATTTGAGTTGACCTCTCTAAAATTCCAGAATGGTGCTCCAAATTGTTGACTGTGATGGAGAACCTGACACAGATCAAGAAAGAGAGATGGGGAGTCAAAGGTTGAGAAAGAGAGAGCGAGAGGAAGTCAAACTCCTCACACCCGCTGTTTTACCTTACTAAAAGCAAAACACTGCAGATACTGGAAATCTGAAATAAAAACTGAAAATACTCCGTGGAGAAAGAAACAGTTAATGCTTCAGCTCTAGTGACGTTTCGTCAGAAACCCCCCTTCCCTTTCTGGTTTACCAAGGGCAAAACAAGTTGTTTTTTCAAAAAAGTGTCTTGATAACATACAGTTTTGGTCTTCTTACTTGAGAAAGGATGTACTGGCACTGGAGGAAATGCAGAGGAGATTCACTAGGTTGATTCTGGAGTTGAGAGTGTTGGCTTATGAGGAGAGACTGAGTAGACTGGGGCTGTACTCATTGGAATTCAGAAGAATGAGGGGAGATCTTATAGAAACATATAAGATTATGAAGGGAATAGATAAGATAGAAGCAGGGAAGTTGTTTCCACTGGCAGGTGAAACTAGAGCTAGGTAGGGGACATAGCCTCAAAATATAGGGCAGCAGATTTAGGACTGAGTTGAGGAGGAACTTCTTCACCCAAAGGGTTGTGAATCTGTGGAATTCCCTGCCCAGTGAAGCAGTTGAGGCTACCTCATTGAATGTTTTTAAGGCAAGGATAGATACATTTTTGAACAGTAAGGAATTAAGGGTTATGGTGAGTGGGTGGGTAAGTGGAGCTGAGTCCACAGAAAGATCAGCCATGATCTTACTGAATGGCGGAGCAGGCTCGAGGGGCCAGATGGCCTACTCCTGCTCCTAGCTCTTATGTTCTTTAGTTTTTATACCACCCTTTTCTGTGTGTGGTTATTTCCTGAGACGCCTCTCTTGCCTTGACGATAGCCTCGAAGAGGATTGTTTGGGCCATTGCTTCACGATGCCTGGCTCCAGCATGCTTGTTGGTTCCAATGTAAACCTTCTCCGTCTCAAACTGGCCACCAGGGAGGCCATTGTGGCTGACGGCACAAGTAGCCTTCAGAACTCAATAGAAAAGCAGCTGTAAAGTCAGGGACATCTGCTGAAATGATAAAAAATGCCCGAGTCTGTGAACTAAAGCAAAATACTACAGAGGCTGAAAATCCTGAAATGGAAACGGTAAGTGTCTGTGGAGAGTGAAACCAGGAATAACATTTCAGTCAATGCCTTTCATCAGAACCGGAAGCAATTAGCGATCTAACGTTTATAAGCAAGGACAGAGACGGGGAGAGGAAAGTGGAGAGTATTCCACAAGTCCGGAATGTGATGGAATACTTTACACTTGCTTGGATGAGGGCGGGTCCAACAACATTCAAGAAGCTGAACACCATCCAAGACAAAGCAGCCCTCTTGGTCGGCACCCGATCCGCCATCTTCACTGACGCAGCATTGTGGCTGCAGTGTATAACATCGAAAAGATGCCCTGCAGCAACTCACCAAGTCTCCACTGACAGCACCTTCTAAACCCTAGAAGGACGAGGGCAGCAGATACCTGGGAACATCACCAGCTACAAGTTCCGGGACTTGCAGCAGGACAGGTAGATATCTATTTTTGCATGGGATGAGGGGGTCGCTGGTTAGACTTTTAATTCCAGATCTTTATTCGATTTAAGATTTCACCATCCGCCACGGTGGGATTTGAACCTGGGTCCCCAGAGACTACCCTGGGTCTCTGGATTACTGGACCAGTATCAATAACACTACATCACCGTCTCCCCTAAAGGTAGTTAAGAAAGCATATGGGATCCTTGCCTTTATTAGCTGAGGTACACAATATAAGTCATGATGTGGAGATGCCGGCGTTGGACTGGGGTAAACACAGTAAGAAGTTTAACAACACCAGGTTAAAGTCCAACAGGTTTATTTGGTAGCAAAAGCCACACAAGCTTTCGGAGCTCCAAGCCCCTTCTTCAGCTGAGTGGGAATTCTGTTCACAAACAGGGCATATAAAGACACAGACTCAATTTACATGAATAATGGTTGGAATGCGAATATTTACAGCTAATCAAGTCTTTAAGATACAAACAACGTGAGTGGAGAGAGCATCAAGACAGGCTAAAAAGATGTGTATTGTCTCCAGACAAGACAGCCAGTGAAACTTTGCAGGTCCAGGCAAGCTGTGGGGGTTACAAATAGTGTGACATGAACCCAATATCCCGGTTGAGGCCGTCCTCGTGTGTGCGGAACCTGGCTATCAGTTTCTGCTCAGCGACTCTGCGCCGTCGTGTGTCGTGAAGGCCGCCTTGGAGAACGCTTACCCGAATATCAGAGGCCGAATGCCCGTGACCGCTGAAGTGCTCCCCAACAGGAAGAGAACAGTCTTGCCTGGTGATTGTCGAGCGGTGTTCATTCATCCGTTGTCGCAGCGTCTGCATAGTTTCCCCAATGTACCATGCCTCGGGACACCCCTTCCCGCAGCGCACCAGGTAGAAAATGCTGGCTGAGCTGCAAGAGCATGCACCGTGCACCTGGTGGACGGTGCCCTCACGTGAGATGACGGCACCCGCGCAGGGAGGTTATGATGGAGCTGTATAAAATGCTGGTTAGGCCACAGCTAGAGCACTGTGTGCGGTTCTGGTCGCCACATTATAGGAAGGATGTGATTGCACTGGAGGGGGTGCAGAGGAGATTCACCAGGATGTTGCCTGGACTGGAGCGTTTCAGCTATGAAGAGAGGCTGGATAGAGCAGAGACGTCGGAGGGGGGGCCTGATTTGAGGTATACAAAATTATGGGGGACATAGGTTAGATAGGAAGAAACCTTACCCTTGAGTAGACGGATATTAACAGGGCGGCTTAGATTTAAGGTCAGGGGCAGAAGATTGAGGGGATTTGAGGAAAAACTTTTTCACCCAGAGGGTGGTGGGAATCTGGAACTCGCTGCCCGAAAGGGTGGTAGAGGCGGGAACCCTCACAACATTTAAGAAGCATTTAGAGGAGCACTTGAAACGCCACAGCGTACAATGCTGTTGATGAAGTGCAGGAAAATGGGATGAGAATAGGTAGGTGTTTTGCCAGCTGATGTGATGGGCTGAAGGGTCTCTTTCTGTGCTGTAAAACTCTGACTCTGTGACTGACTCTCCAAACCATCCCGACTCGGAAATGCATCGACCGTTCCTTCACTGAGTCGAAAACCTGGTACTCCCTCTCCAACAGCACTTTTTGGGTGTACCTACATCACATGGACTGCAGCGGGTTCAAGAAGGCGACTCACCCACCACCTTCTCGAGGACCACTCGGGATGTTGGCCTTGCTGGTGATGCCCACACCCAATAAAAGTGAAATGAATGTTTGTGATTCATTGACAGGGGCCGTTAAATGGGATAATAAGAAAGAGATGGATGTGCCCAGAGGATGTGTAAATGGTAACAGCAGAGATTGTGGACTACAATAATGGAACAGCAGTTTGATTTACGGTGGTTGGGAACTGAAGACTGTCAAATTTAAAATCAAAAAGAAGTGGTGTTTATGATGCATTGCAACTGTGTGGGGGGCCAAAAAGAGAGCGGTTAGATCTGGATGTGGAAATGAAGTGGCAAGTAGCTGGAAGCTTGTGGGAACAGATGGTTCTGAGAGTGCCTTGGAGCACACACTTCACAAGAGAGCCGTATAAATAGGACACTGACTGCCGCAGCTGCAGTGCAGTATAATTATTATTGAGTAAAATGGGTCTATAATCTTCGGTGTTTAGAAGAATGATGTGGGATCTCAGTGAAATGTATGAGATTCGGAGAGGGCTCGATTGGGGAGGAGGTACTGAGAAGCTGCTCCCTCTGGTCGCAGAGTCTGGAACTAGGCTCAGAGTCTCAGGATAAAGGACTGAGCTCAGGGGAAATTTCTGCACTCAGGGCTGTGAATATTTGGAATTCTGTATCCCAGAGAGCCTTCTATTCAATCAAGGCTGACGTTAATAAATTGCTAGGCATTAAGAGAATTCAGGCGTATGGTGAGTGATGAGGGAAAGGCGACACGGTGATTTGCACTGCTGCCTCACAGCACCAGGGACCCAGGTTCGATTCCCGGCTTGGGTCACCGTCTGTGTGGAGTTTGCACGTTCTCCCCGTGTCTGCGTGGGTTTCCTCCCACAATCTGAAAGATGTGCTGGTTAGGTGGATTGGCCATGCTAAATTCTCCCTCAGTGTGCCCGAACAGGCGCCAGAGTGTGGCGACTAGGGGATTTTCACAGTAACTTCATTGCAGTGTTAATGACATTAGTAAATAAACTTAAATACTGTGGCTACTAGGATAAGTCACAGGCTAGGAATTCTACATTGAGTAACTCATCCCCTGACTCTCCAAAGCCTATCCAGTGTCTAAAAGGCACAAGTAAGGAGTGTGAGGAAATTCACTCCACTTGTCTGGGTAAGCGCAGCTCCAGCAACACACAAAGCTTGACACCATCCAGGACAAAGCAGCCCTTGACAACACATTCACCACCTTCCATATCCGCTCCCTCCATTACCGACGCACAGAGTGCCACAAGATGCACTGCAGTAACTCACCAAGGTTCGTTCTACAGCACCTTCCAAACCCGTGACATCAGCCACCTCAAAAGAGAAGAGTAGAAGACACATGGGAACACCACCACCTGAAGTTCTCCTCCAGGTCACACACCATCCTGACTTGGAAATATACTGCTGTTCCTTCACTGTCACTGGGTCAAAATCCTGGAACTCCCTCTCTAACAGCACGGTGGCACAGTGGTTGGCACTGCTGCATCACAGCGCCAGGGACCCTGGTTCAATTCCGGCCTCGAGTCTGTGTGGAGGTTGCACATTCTCCCTGCGTCTGCGTGGTTTCCTCTGGGTGCTCCAGTTTCCTCCCACAGTCCAAAAGACATGCTAGTTAGGTTGATTGGCCATGCTAACTTGACCCTAGTGTCGGGGGATTAGCGGGGTAAATATGTGGGGTTGCAGGAATAGGGCCTGGATGGGATTGTGGTCGGTGCAGACTCTATATCCGAATGGCCTCCTTCTGCACTTTAGGGATTTGATTCTATGGGTGTACCTACCACAGGGACTGCAGTGGTTCAGAAGGCATCTCACCACCACTATCTAAATGGCAATTAGGGATGGACAATAAGTACTGGCCTACACAACCAAACCTGCCACCAAATGAATCAGCAGATTGTTTTAAGAAGTCACTCTGTGCACGTGAAAGAGTTAACTGAGCATTCTGCGAGGAAATTCCATATGCCTGTCTGGAATTTTCTATTGTTGTCAATTTGATTAGGTAAGGAGTGAGACATTTCCCACCAACGGGAGAATAAACAATGTTGGGAAGTGAAGCAGTTCATGAAGGAACAGGTGCTAGGCCCACCCTCTGGACAAAAGTTCCCCAGCGTCAGATATTTGTGATTTGAATGGGTGGCTTTTTTAATGATAAGGGACTTGTATCTATGGTAGCATCTTGCTGTCTCTGCATCAACTTGAGGCCTAGTCACCAGGCTCTTGCAAACCCACAATCTCCAACGCCCTGAAGGGAAAGTGTAGGAAATATATAAAACACATATGACCATTCCTTCAACTTAGCGCAAACCCCATCAGCACTGTTAACCTAGGATGGCACAGTGGTTAGCACTGCTGCCGCACAGTGCCAGAGACCTGGGTTCGATTTCCGGCTTGGGTCACTGTCTGTGTGGAGTTTGCACATTCTCCTCGTGTCTGTGTGGGTTTCCTTCGGGTGCTCCGGTTTCCTCCCACAGTCCGAAAGTCGTGCTGGTTAGGGTGGATTGGCCGTGCTAAATTCTCCCTCAGTGCACCCGAACAGGCGCTGGAATGTGGCGATGGGGGGATTTTCACAGTAACTTCATTGCAGTGTTGATGTAAGTCTACTTATGACACTAATAAATAAACTTTAAAAAAAATTAAAAACCTTCACTGTACAGAGGTTCAAAAAGACACCTCACCACCACCACCACTCAGTGAACAACTTCGAAATACATTCGCTATTGTTATTCAGGTGGATGTGACAGGGCAGCCATTTTATTTTTCAATATAAGATTCAACATGCAGCAATATGAAAAATGACCAGTTAACCTGTTAACGTGAGTGTGGTTAATGAGAGAGGAGTGAAGAACAAACTCCCCTTCTATTCTTCGATCAGAACCATAGAATTTTCAAGGTCCACCTGAACAAACCATCAAGTCTGCACTGACTCTCTGACAGAGCATCTTACCCAGGCCCTCTTCCCCCACCCTATCCCTGTAACACCACACATTTACCATGGCTAATCCATCTAATCTACATGATCATGGGACACGAAGGGTCAATTTAGCCTGGCCAATCCACCCAACCTGCACATCTTTGGACTAGGGGAGGAAACCGGAGCACCCGGAGGAAGCCCACGCAAACATGGGGAGAACGTGCAAACTCCACAAAGACAGTCACCCAAGATGAACCCGGGTCCTTGGCGCCGTGCTAACTGTGCCACCGTGCCACTCAAAAGCCCCTTGGCTTATTGTCTTTCCTGGCACCTTCAGCATTGCAGTACACGCTCCATACTGGGAGGGTCAGCTGGAATTATGAGCTCAAATTGAGCAGTTGAAGAGAGTTTTTGTGTTGTCTCACTGACGGTAGGAGATTGGCAGTTCAGATTACCTCATGGTGCTGTTTGCTATTAGGAACTAGCCAGCCAGCAGAACGGGAAAATTGACAGTATTTTCACATCTCGAACATCCATTGTCGCCAAAAGTTTTCAGGAGCAGGTTTGATTGCAAGTGACCTTCTAGTGCCAGGAGAGATGAACGCTTTGTAATGTAAAAACACCTGAAGTATTCATGAAAGTTATCGCTACGTGGAAGCATTTTCCAGAGGATTGGAGACCATCTGTGCAAATTTTTCATTCATCAAATTCTTTGCCCAAATTTTTCTGTCACACAAAGATAGGGGAGACTAAAACTAGGTTTAAGGTGAGAGATACAAAAGTGTCCAGAAGGGCAATTTTTTCACACAGAGGATGGTGAGT
Organism: Mustelus asterias; assembly: GCF_964213995.1. Classification (NCBI taxonomy): domain Eukaryota; kingdom Metazoa; phylum Chordata; class Chondrichthyes; order Carcharhiniformes; family Triakidae; genus Mustelus; species Mustelus asterias. Next base: position 154,353,777 of record NC_135803.1, on the reverse strand, counting down.
GTCTGGAACAAGCTGCCAGAGGTAGTAGAGACGGGTACAATTTTGTCTTTTAAAAAGCATTTAGATTGTTACATGAGTATAGAGGGATATGGGCCAAACGCGAGCAATTGGGACTAGCTTAGTGGTTAAAAATAAAGGAGTGGCATGGACAAGTTGGGCTGAAGGGCTTGTTTCCATGCTGTAAACCTCTATGACTCTCCTTTTCCACAAGTATGATCTCCATTGACGACTCAGTGATGGAGTATATAGAGATGTGGGGGAATGGTGGGGTCCAAAACCATGCATGTAGTTCATAGCGGGGAGATGACTGGACTACAAATCCTTGGCTACAGTCTTGGTGGGATTGTTGTCAGTGCAGGCTCGATAGGCTGAATGGCGTCTTTGTGCACTGTGGAACCAAGCAGGGAAACGGAGAATCCCAAAATAAAAAAGTTCACCATAAGTTCATCCAAAGATGTGCAGGTTAGGTCGATTGGCCATGCTAAATTGCCCCTTAGTGTCCCAAGGTGTGTAGGTTAGTGGGGTAAATATATGGGGTTACGGCAAGCATTGGTGTAGACCCAATGGGCCGAATGGCCTCCTTCTGCACTGTAGGGTTTCTATGATTCTGTGTTGACTTCATATCGTAATCATAGAATCCCTACAGTGCAGAAGGAGGCCATTGGGTCTGCACCAATGCTTGTCGTAACCCCACATATTTACCCCACTAACTTACACACCTTGGGACACTAAGGGGCAATTTAGCATGGCCAATCAACCTAACCTGCACATCTTTGGATGAACTTATGGTGAACTTTTTTATTTTGGGATTCTCAGTTTCCCTGCTTGGTTCCATTCCTTTAATACCCTTTGTCTGACAGAAATCTGCCAATCTCAGTTTTTGAAATGATCAGTTGGCTCCCAGCCTCACCAGCTTTTTATGGCAGAGTGTTCCAGATTTCCACTGCTAAAGACATGGTTCCCGACATCACTCTCTGAACTGCTTAGCTCGAATTTTTAAAGTGATTCCCCCACCATATCACTTTCCTTAATCATCTTAAATACCTCAATCAGAACACCCCTTAATCTTTGGTACTCGGGGGAGTGCAAACCTGGTCTTTAAGAACTGGACCCAAAAAGTCATTTTGTGTGCAAACGCATGGGGATGTCGCTTCCTGCAAGTTCCCCTCCGAGCTACACACCAGCCTGACTTACCCAGGCCCTATTCCCGTAACCCCACACATCTTGGGACACTAAGGGGCAACTTACCATGGCCAATCCACCTAACCAGCAAGCACATTTTTGGACTCACCTGGGTTCCTTAGACAGCACCTTCCAAACCCACGACCACTACCATGGACAAGGGCAGCAGATACCTGGGAACACCACCACCTGATTTGATTTTTCTGAATTTTGATTTGATTTATTATTTTCACATGTATTAGCATACAGTGAAAAGTATTGTTTCTTGCGTGCTATACAGACAAAGCATGCTGTTCATAGAGAAGGAAGCGAGAAGTGCAGAATGTAGCGAGGTGTAGAGAAAGATCAACTTAATGCAAGGTAGGTCCATTCAAAAGTCTGACAGCAGCAGGGAAGAAGCTGTTCATGAGTCGGTTGGTACGTGACCTCAGACTTTTGTGACGGAAGAAGGTGGAAGAGAGAATGTCTGGGGTGCGTGGGGTCCTTAATTATGCTGGCTGCTTTGCCAAGGCAGCGGGAAGTGTAGACAGTCAATGGATGGGAGGCTGGTTTGCGTGATGGATTGGGCTACATTCACAATCTTTTGTAGTTCCTTGCGGTCTTGGGCAGAGCAGGAGCCATACCAAGCTGTGATACAACCAGAAAGAATGCTTTCTATGGTGCATCTGTAAAAGTTGGTGAGAGTCGTAGCTGACATGCCTAATTTCCTGGAGGTTCCCCTCCAAGTCACGCATCATCCTGACTTGGAAATATATCGGCCGTTCCTTTACTGTTGCTGAGTCACAATCCTGGAACTCCCTCCCTAACACCACTGTGTGTGTACCTACACCACATGGACTGCAGCGGTTCAAGAAGGCAGCTCACCACCACCTTGTCTAGGGTCGTCACAGTAAGAAGTCTCACAACACCAGGTTGAAGTCCAACAGGTTTATTTGGAATCACGAACTTTCGGAGTCATTCACTGATGAAGGGGCAGTTCTCCGAAAGCTCGTGATTCCAAGTAAAGCTGTTGGACTTTAACCTGGTGCTGTGAGACTTCTTACTGTGTCCACCCCAGTCCAACGCCAGCATCTCCACATCTCCTCTAGGGTAATTGGAGATGGGCAATAAATGCCGGCCTAGCCAGCGACGCCCACATCCCGTGAAAGAATTATAGAGAGGTTAATTGGGTGATTTTTCTTTTGCAGGTCTTTGTCGTGGCGACTGTGGGCATCACTCGTGCTGTGGTTTCCATGACAGTCAGTGCATCCACAGTAGCCATAGTAACGGACAAGGTAGGTGGGGGAGAAGCTTTTCTATTGCTTTCAAGTCCTTTGTTAGATTTATATGTATAAAAGAAACTTAAAAGCATTTTCGGGGCACCTTGTTGACTTGGGTCCTACAATCATCATAGAAATCATAGAAATCATAGAAACCCTACAGTGCAGAAGGAGGCCATTCGGCCCATCGAGTCTGCACCAACCACAATCCCACCCAGGCCCTACCCCCACACATTTACCCGCTAATCCCTCTAACCTACGCATCTCAGGACTCTAAGGGACAATTTTTAACCTGGCCAATCAACCTAACCTGGCACGCTGCTCCCAGGCCAGGAATCCTACTTTACCTGCTCAACATCCGGGGAACGTTAGCTCTGTTTGGCCTGTCCATCTATGGTCAGGAAATTGGGATTTACTCTTCAGTCTGGAGAACTGAGTACCGAGGAGATATTTCTTTATTTAAATTGATTTGCTTTTGGTGCAGCATTGAAAAAGATTTACTTACATTTTTGAGAGACGACTTCTCTGCGATATTTCTCCCCTCTTTCTCTGGAGACACTGAGGTCTTCATTAGGGTGTTGTCAAACAGGTGGCACTTGCCCCCCGGACCACCCCCAATTGTCCTTTTACTCGTACCTGCAGTGATGGGGAATGCTAGTCGGCTGTCTGGCCGTGGAAGGCATCACAGCAGATCCTGTTTTTCCACCCACGTACTGGCACTTTACTGGGAGACATCTCTGCCTGGCATTCGGAGCAGATGCCCTGGTCATAGAAACTTGGTGTGCGCTGGGATTGGGGTAGCAGAGTTTTGGAAGAGCTTTCAGAAGAGCTTGGAACTAGTCCAGAGGTACCAAAGGCAGGGGCGAAAGTTGAGGCGGAGGTAGAAGTCGGCAGCCTTGGTGATAGAGTGGATACAGTGTCACCAACAGAGCTTAAATTGGTGATGCTCTGGTGCATTCTCAGACACAGACCAGGGAGATGGACGGAGATGATGGCCAATGAACAAGTTTGTGGCAAATTTGGAAGCCGTAACACGGACTACAATTTACCTCCATAGAATCCCTACAGTGCAGAAGGAGGCCATTCGGCCCATTTGAGTCTGCACCGACCACAATCCCACCTGGGCCCCATTCCTGCGACCCCCTCAAATTTCCCCTGCTAAGCCCTCTGACAGTAGGGTCAATTTAGCATGGCCATTCAACCTAACCTGCACATCTTTGGAGTATGGGAGGAAACTGGAGCACCCGGAGGAAACCCACGCAGACGCGGGGAGAATGTGCAATCTCCAAATGACAGTCACCCGAGGCCAGAATTGAACTCGGATCCCTGGTGCTATGAGGCAGCTGTGCTTGCCACTGTGCCGCCTCTTCCTTGCTTAAGCTACCATGTCCCTCCTCTTCTGTCCTACACTTGAGGTCCTGGGTTGCAAAGTCATTTGATTTATTATTGTCACATGTATTAACATACAGTGAAAAGTATTGTTTCTTGCGCGCTATACAGACAAAGCATACCGTTCATAGAGAAGGAAACGAGAGAGTGCAGAATGTTACTGCTCTCTTCACCCAAGTAATAGTGCTTTGTGCATGAGTCTCAGTAAATAAGATCTGGAAATACTGAAGCCTCCACAGCTTAGCTCACCATTGAAAATGGGGAGTAAAATATTGTGAGCAGTTTGCACAGTGAATGCCATCAGCGATTGATACATTTACTATTTCTCTTTTAGATTCTTTGGGAGATCTCGCGATTCTTTCTGTTGGCGACTGAGCTGAGTGTAATCATATTAGGCTTGGCCTTTGGTAAGTTGTTGAGTTTATCCGTGTTTGATGCTGTTGGCTCCCAATTGAGCAACACCTCAATTTTTAAATACCCATCCTTGTTTTTACATCCCTCGAGGGCCTCGCCCCTCCCTACCTCTGTACCATCCTCACAACCCTCCAAGATTGCTCTGGTTCTCTAGTTCCAAACTCTTGTCCAAGCCGGATTTTAATCACTCCAGCATTCTGCCTTGAATGAATTTAATGAGCCAGCCTCCGCTACTTTCTGGGGAAGCGGATTCCACACCCCAACGATGCTGTGAAAGAAAAAAAAATCTCCTAACCTCTGTCTTGAACTATGTCGCCTTGTTTTCGTCTTCCCCACAAGTGGAAACGTCCTCTGAGAACCCAACTTATCAAGGGTACCCTTGGGGCGGCACGGTGGCACAGTGGTTAGCGCTACTGTCTCACAGCGTCAGGGTTTGATTCCTGGCTTGGATCACTGTCTGCGTGGAGTTTGCACATTCTCCCCGTGTCTGTGTGGGTTTCCTCCAGGTACTCCGGTTTCCTCCCACAGTCCAAAGATGTGCGGGTTAGGTGAATTGGTCATGCTAAATTGCTACTTAGTGTCAGGGGGACTAGCTAGGCTAAATGCATAGGGTTATCGGGATGGGGCCTGGGTGGGATTGTGGTTGGTGCAGACTCGATGGGCTTGAATAACCTCCATCTGCACTGTAGGATTCTATGAAGACCCCTCAGGATCATATGTTTCAATAAGATCACTTCTCATTCTTCTAAACTCCAGAAGGTTCAGGTTCAACCTTTCTTCACCTGATAGGCCCTTCACCCTCGGGATAAACCTTCTCTGAACTACTTCTCAAGCAGCTGTGCAATTTTTTTCAAATTAGGAGACCAAAATTGTGCTTTGCGTTACATAAGAACATAAGAACATAAGAAATAGGAGCAGGAGTAGGCCATCTAGCCCCTCGAGCCTGCCCCGCCATTCAATAAGATCATGGCTGATCTGACGTGGATCAGTACCACTTACCCGCCTGATCCCCATAACCCTTAATTCCCTTACCGATCAGGAATCCATCCATCCGCGCTTTAAACATATTCAGCGAGGTAGCCTCCACCACCTCAGTGGGCAGAGAATTCCAGAGATTCACCACCCTCTGGGAGAAGAAGTTCCTCCTCAACTCTGTCTTAAACCGACCCCCCTTTATTTTGAGGCTGTGTCCTCTAGTTTTAACTTCCTTACTAAGTGGAAAGAATCTCTCCGCCTCCACCCTATCCAGCCCCCGCATTATCTTATAAGTCTCCATAAGATCCCCCCTCATCCTTCTAAACTCCAACGAGTACAAACCCAATCTCCTCAGCCTCTCCTCATAATCCAAACCCCTCATCTCCGGTATCAACCTGGTGAACCTTCTCTGCACTCCCTCCAATGCCAATATATCCTTCCTCATATAAGGGGACCAATACTGCACACAGTATTCCAGCTGCGGCCTCACCAATGCCCTGTACAGGTGCATCAAGACATCCCTGCTTTTATATTCTATCCCCTTCGCAATATAGGCCAACATCCCATTTGCCTTCTTGATCACCTGTTGTACCTGCAGACTGGGCTTTTGCGTCTCATGCACAAGGACCCCCAGGTCCCTTTGCACGGTAGCATGTTTTAATTTGTTTCCATTGAGATAGTAATCCCATTTGTTATTATTTCCTCCAAAGTGTATAACCTCGCATTTATCAACGTTATACTCCATTTGCCATATCCTCGCCCACTCACTCAGCCTGTCCAAATCTCTCTGTAGATCTTCTCCGTCCTCCACACGATTCACTTTTCCACTTATCTTTGTGTCGTCTGCAAACTTCGTTACCCTACACTCCGTCCCCTCCTCCAGATCATCTATATAAATGGTAAATAGTTGCGGCCCGAGTACCGATCCCTGCGGCACGCCACTAGTTACCTTCCTCCAACCGGAAAAACACCCATTTATTCCGACTCTTTGCTTCCTGTCGGATAGCCAGTCCCCAATCCACTTTAACACACTACCCCCAACTCCGTGTGCCCTAATCTTCTTCAGTAGCCTTTTATGGGGCACCTTATCAAACGCCTTTTGGAAATCCAAAAACACCGCATCCACCGGTTCTCCTCCATCAACCGCCCTAGTCACATCTTCATAAAAATCCAACATGTTCGTCAAGCACGACTTTCCCCTCATGAATCCATGCTGCGTCTGATTGATCGAACCATTTCTATCCAGATGCCCTGCTATCTCCTCTTTAATAATGGATTCCAGCATTTTCCCTACTACAGACGTTAAGCTGACCGGCCTATAGTTACCCGCCTTTTGTCTCCTTCCTTTTTTAAACAGCGGCGTAACATTAGCCGTTTTCCAATCAACCGGCACTACCCCAGAATGCAACGAGTTTTGATAAATAATCACTAACGCATCCACTATTACCTCTGACATTTCTTTCAATACCCTGGGATGCATTCCATCCGGACCCGGGGACTTGTCCACCTTCAGTCCCATTAGTCTACCCAGCACTGCCTCTCTGGTTACATTAATTGTATTAAGTATTTCTCCTGCTGCCAACCCTCTATCGTTAATATTTGGCAAACTATTTGTGTCCTCCACCGTGAAGACCGACACAAAAAACTTATTTAAAGACTCAGCCATATCCTCATTTCCCACTATTAACTCCCCCCTCTCGTCCTCCAAGGGTCCAACATTCACTCTAGCCACTCTATTCCTTTTTATATATTTATAAAAACTTTTACTATCATTTTTTATATTAATTGCTAGCCTAGCTTCATAGTCTATCCTTCCTTTCTTTATCGCTTTCTTAGTCTCTCTTTGTTGTTTCTTAAATTTTTCCCAATCACTTGTTTCTCCACTATTTTTGGCCACTCTGTACGCAGCTGTTTTTATTTTAATACTCTCCTTTATTTCCTTCGTTATCCACGGCTGGTTCTCCCTTTTCTTACAATCCTTGTTTTTTGCTGGAATATATTTTTGCTGAGAACTGAAAAGGATCTCCTTAAAAATCCTCCACTGTTCCTCAGCTATCCTACCTGCCAGCCTGCCTTAGCCAATTCATCCCTCATCCTATCATATTTCCCTCTGTTCAAACAGAGGACACTGGTTTGGGACCAAACTTTCTCCTCTTCCATCTGAATCAGAAATTCGACCATATTGTGGTCACTAGACCCAAGAGGGTCCTTCACAATAAGATCCTTAATTCTACCTACCTCGTTACACAATACCAGATCCAAAATAGCTCGTTCCCTCGTCGGTTCCGTAACATGCTGTTCAAGGAAACTATCCCGACAGCATTCTAAGAACTCTTCCTCCATTCCACCCTTACCGACTTGAGTCTGCCAGTCAATGTGCATGTTGAAGTCCCCCATGATTATTGCCGTTCCGTTTTTACACGCATCCCTTATCTGCTTGTTTATAGCCCTCCCCACCTCAACATTATTATTTGGGGGCCTATATACCACACCTACTAGTGTCTTTCTCCCTCTACTATTCCTCATCTCTACCCATAACGATTCCACGTTTTGTTCCTCAGAGCCTATGTCATCCTTCTGTACTACCCTGATATTATCTCTTATTACGGATGTGATCTCACCAAGGCCCTGCAGTAAAACTTCCCACTTTTATATTCCATTCCCCTTGCAATAAACACCAACATTCCATTTGTTTTCCTAATCATTCACTGTATCTGCATGCTAACTTTATGATTTATTTACCGGGGCACCCAGATCCCTCTGTACTACCACAATTCTGCAATATTTTTCCATTTGAATAGTACACTGCCTGTCTAGTTATCCTGCCAAAACGGGCAACTTCACATTTACCCACATTGGGCTCCATCTGTTGAATTTCTGTCCATTCACTGAACCTCCCCATACCTCTTTACAGCTTCTCTACCTCCTCTTTAACAACTTACTTTCCCCTCTAACTTGATGTCATTGGGAAATTTAGCTGCCGTACACTCGGTCCCTTCGTCCAAGTCATTGGTGTAGATTTAAGGCTGAAATAACGAGGAGCTCCTTCTTTGAGGTACATTAGTGTTTGGAATTCTCTGCCACAGGGAGCAGTGGAAGTTGGGTCATAGAGTATGTTCAGGGCTGAGTTGGGCAGATTTTTAATTGACAAGGGAGTCGAGGATTATGGCAGGAAGAAGATGGTGATAAGACCCTATTAGCACATTCATAACCTTAATGGCAGACCAAGCCAAGTGGGCTGAATGGCCTACTTTTGCTCCCAGTTCCTGTGGGCTTTTAAAAAATTCATTGGTGGGACATGGGCGTCGCTGGCTGGGCCAGCATTTATTGCCCATCCCTAGTTGCCCTTGAGAAGGTGGTGGTGAGCTGCCTTCTTGAATCGCTGCAGTCCGCGTGCTGTGGGTTGACCCACAATGCCCTTAGGGAGGGAATTCCAGGATTTTGACCCAACAACTGCGAAGGAACGGCGATATATTTCCAAGTCCGGACGGTGAGTGGCTTGGAGGGGAACTTGCAGGTGGTGGTGTTCCCATTTATCTGCTGCCCTTGTCCTTCTAGATGGAAGTGGTCGTGGGTTTGGAAGGTGCTGTCTAAGGATCTTTGGTGAATTGCTGCAGTGCATCTTGGAGATAGTACACACTGCTGCTACTGAGCGTCGGTTCTGGAGGCATTGAATGTTTGTATTTCCTGTGTAATAAATACACATTTTACACTGATTTTGTACATTTTTTCTCATTATTCCTGGGTTTAGGACACCTTGAAAGTAACTCTAGCATCAAACGCGTATTGACCATAACTACAGTACTTGCTCTGGCCTACTCGATAACACAGGTTTGTCTGAATGCCCTTTTTTTTTTCAAAAGCAATCCCTTATTCTTGCATTTTATCAGTCAATAACCCTCTTGCCTCTGAGGCAGGAGGTCACTGGTTCAGGCCCCACTGCAGAGCTTTGAGCACACAATCCAGGCTGACTCTCCCGGTGCAGCGCTGAGGGAGCGCTGCACTCTGAGTCATCATCCCCTGGATCAAATGCTAAAAATAAACAGCCTGCCCTCTCGAGTTCCCACAGCCTTTGGAACATGAGCTTGGGAGTTCTAGCTAACCTTTATCTCTCAACCAACATCACATTGAACAAAAAAAAGAGATTGGGTGGCACAGTGGTTAGCACTGCTGCCTCATGGCGCCAGTGCTCCAGGTTCGATTCCCGGCTTGGGTGACTCTGTGTGGAGTCTGCACGTTCTCCCCGTCTCTGCGGGGCGGCACAGTAGCACACTGGTTAGCACTGCTGCTTCACAGCTCCAGGGACCTGGGTTCGATTCCCGGCTTGGGTCTGTGTGGAGTTTGCACATTCTCCTCGTGTCTGCGTGGGTTTCCTCCGGGTGCTCCGGTTTCCTCCCACAGTCCAAAGATGTGCGGGTTAGGTTGATTGGCCATGCTAAAATTGCCCCTTAGTGTCCTGAGATGCTTAGGTTAGAGGGATTAGTGGGTAAAATGTATGGGGGTGGAGCCTGGGTGAGATTGTGGTCGGTGCAGACTCGATGGGCCGAATGGCCTCTTTCTGTACTGTAGGGTTTCTATGATTCTCTGCGTGGGTTTCCTCCCACAGTCCAAAGATGTGCCGGGTAGGTGGATTGGCCATGTTAAATTACCCCTTGGTATCCCAAGGCGTGTAGATTAGGTGGATTGACTATGCTAAATTGCCCCTTCGTGTCTAAAGATGTGTGGTTGGAGGATTAGTGGGGTAAAAATGTGAGGTTAGGGAGATAGGTTGGCTATTTTGCATAAGATGCTCTGTCAGAGAGTCGGTGCAGACTTGATGGGCCAAGTGGCCTCCTTGTGCATTGTAGGGATTCTATGAAATCTGGTCATTATCATATTCCTATTTTTGAGACCTTGGTTGCTGTATCTCTGACATTGTGACCGTGACGACACATAAAATACTTGATTGGCTTTGGATGTCCTGAAATGTGCTATATAAATGCAAGCTCTTTATTTATTATCCGGTGAGGGATCTAATGAGGCTGAAAAATAATCCAGTCCGCCTCTTTAGGCTGAATCTAATTTTCTTGGATGATCTGCTTTCAGTAACTGTTAATTGTGGATGTGTCTCTTCAAATCGCAATTTAATTGGATGTTAATGTGCCTGCACATCTCACTTGCCTTTCATACTCTCCCTCACTGCACATGTCTTGTTCCTACATTACCACAATGACTGCACTTCCAAATGCACCACTCTTTTGAAATGGTGGTTGTGCATTCTCTCATTTCCCCTTCACTGTTTGTACAGTAACTCTTGCATCTTCAGGACGTCCCCAAAGTATTTCAAATGCAGCGGAATACTTCAGAAATGGAGTTGCTGTTTGTTGAGTAGGGGAGAGAGTGGCGTAGTGGTATTGTCACTGGATCAGTAATCCAGAGACCCCGTGCAATGCCCTGGGGACCTGGGTTCGAATCCCACCACATCACATGGTGTAATTTGATTTCATTAAAACTTTGGAATTTAACAAAAATCTAATGAAACCAAGTCAATTGTCATTAAAAAAAAAAACCCTATCTGATTCACTAATGTCCTTACCCGGTCTGGCCTACAGGTAACTCCAGACCCACAGCAGTGTGGTCTTAAATGCCATCTGAAATGGCCTAGCGAGGCACTCGGTTCAAGGGCAGTTAGGGATGGGCAACAAATGTTGGCCCAGCCGGTGATACCCGCGTCCCGTGAACAAATAAAATATTCATAGTAAGATTCCATTAAGAGCAATGAGATGAAAAGTACAGAATGAGGGATAAACATTGGGCAGGAGACCTGTGTAAGCATCCCTCTGTCTCTACAAGCAGGCAAACCTTCTTCCGATGCAGAGCTTGCACTGCAGCAATCCCCGCCACCTCCCCATGCTCTCCCCACACTCTTTCCCTCAGGCTAGCTAATGCTTGGAGGCATTTCACATCAGGTTGGCAAGGTGTAGACCTGGCATCATTGAAAGTTGCAAATTCAGTCCAATACTCTTGAGGCATGTCAACCTTGGGTGTGATTGGTGACGACTTTTCCACACTTGTGTAATAAAATGCTTTTCAGTGCATTGTGTGGGTACAGAGTGGGATGGGGAGACGCAGAGGAAACTCTTTAGCGTGTTTGATTCACACTTCTGATGCCTCTCTTTCTAGGGGACCTTGGAGATCTTGTACCCTGATGCACATCTGTCTCCCGAGGACTTCAATGTTTATGGACATGGGGGCCGCCATTTCTGGCTTGTCAGCTCTTGTTTCTTCTTTGTGGTAAGAAAAGCCAAAACTCCTCATTTTTAATATTTGCTGCACTCTTTCTCCCTTCCAATAGCTAAGTACAAATTGTATCCTCTCCAACTCCAATGTGCTCTTTCCCACAACCTCACATCCTGTGGAAACTTCTTCACCTCTGCCAACCTCCACTGGCTCAAAGGGCCGAATGGCCTACTCCTGCTTCTCGATAAAACTATTACAAGCCAGTAGAGTCAAGGGGAAGGGGAGTTCTGAAGTTTTACAGGTCCCATCACCGGAGACAACTCTGTTTTAAAAGCATTAACACTGGATAAAACCTGGTTCTGGTCCCCAAATCACTCCGAGATTGGTCATGTTGATGGCAGCTTTTGCTGTGAAGTAGAAAGCCATTTTTGCTTTTTTTTTGCAATGTCCAATCTTGTGGAGAAAAAGAATGGAAGAAATCAATTCTCCAGGGAAAGAAAAGTTTGTCCCCTTTTTCACCCAGTGTGGAATATATTTTTGGCTTTTAATTAACTGCCCCTCAATACTTAAATGGCCCATTATGCTGGTGTGAAGCCCAAAGTAGCACTTTGATTGCTCAGAACAGCTCGGCATGGCTGCTTTCCAGGAATCTCTCCCGCATTGGGGGGTGTTGGAAGGATTTGCAAGTTGACACTCAGCCTGTTTGGCCGCGTTATGACTTCGCCTTCCTTGACCATCAAGAATGGAACTTGAACTTGAAACATCTGGCTCAGTGACAGGGATGCTACCCAGGGCATCACAAGGTCCTCCTATACCTGTATTAAAAAAAAATCTATTAATATTACATCAATGTCAGAAATACTCCATACAATCTAATCAAATGCACGTTAAATAACAAAAACAGGAAATGCTGGAAAATCTCAGCAGGTCTGACAGCATCTGTGGAGAGAGAATAAGAGTCAACATTTTGAGTCTGGATGACCCTTCATCAGAACTGAAGACATAGAAAAGAAGACCAGATTTATACTGTGACGGGGGGGAAAAGAAATACAAAATGCTGGGAAATCTCAGCAGGTCTGACAGCATCTGTGAGGAGAGAATAGAACCAACGTTTTGAGTCTGGATTGAATCATCCAAATGCGAATGGGGCGGCACGGTAGCACAGTGGTTAGCACTGCTGTTTCACAGCTCCAGGGACCTGGGTTTGATTCCCGGCTTGGGTCACTGTCTGTGTGGAGTTTGCACATTCTCCTCGTGTCTGCGTGGGTTTCCTCCGGCTGCTCCTGTTTCCTCCCACAGTCCAAAGATGTGCGGGTTAGGTTGATTGGCCATGCTAAAAATTGCCCCTTAGTGTCTTGAGATGGGTAGGCCAGAGGGATTAGCGGGTAAAATATGGAGGGATATGGGGGTAGGGCCTGGGTGGGATTGTGTTTGGTGTAGACTTGATGGGCCGAATGGCCTCTTTCTACACTGTCGGGTTTCTATGATTCTATGATCTATGAAACATTTGCTTTGTTCTCTCTGCACAGATGCTGTCAGACTTACTGAGATTTTCCAGCATTTTCTGTTTGTGTTTCAGATTCCAGCATCCGCAATATTTTGCTTTTATTTATACTGAGGGAGAGGGGGGGGTGGGGGGAGTGGGGTGAGGTGTGGGGGGAGTGAGGTGAGGTGTGGGGGGGAGGTGAGGTGTGGGGGGGAGGTGAGGTGTGGGGGGGAGGTGAGGTGTGGGGGGGAGGTGAGGTGTGGGGGGGAGGTGAGGTGTGGGGGGGAGGTGAGGTGAGGTGTGGGGGGGAGGTGAGGTGAGGTGTGGGGGGGAGGTGAGGTGAGGTGTGGGGGGGAGGTGAGGTGAGGTGTGGGGGGGAGGTGAGGTGAGGTGTGGGGGGGAGGTGAGGTGAGGTGTGGGGGGGAGGTGAGGTGAGGTGTGGGGGGGAGGTGAGGTGAGGTGTGGGGGGGAGGTGAGGTGAGGTGTGGGGGGGAGGTGAGGTGAGGTGTGGGGGGGAGGTGAGGTGAGGTGTGGGGGGGAGGTGAGGTGAGGTGTGGGGGGGAGGTGAGGTGAGGTGTGGGGGGGAGGTGAGGTGAGGTGTGGGGGGGAGGTGAGGTGAGGTGTGGGGGGGAGGTGAGGTGAGGTGTGGGGGGAGGTGAGGTGAGGTGTGGGGGGGAGGTGAGGTGAGGTGTGGGGGGGAGGTGAGGTGAGGTGTGGGGGGGAGGTGAGGTGAGGTGTGGGGGGGAGGTGAGGTGAGGGTGGGGGGGAGGTGAGGTGAGGTGTGGGGGGGGAGGTGAGGTGAGGTGTGGGGGGGAGGTGAGGTGAGGTGTGGGGGGGGAGGTGAGGTGAGGTGTGGGGGGGTGAGGTGAGGTGTGGGGGGAGGTGAGGTGAGGTGTGGGGGGGAGGTGAGGTGAGGTGTGGGGGGGAGGTGAGGTGAGGTGTGGGGGGAGGTGAGGTGAGGTGTGGGGGGGGGTGAGGTGAGGCTGTGGGGGGAGTGAGGTGAGGTGTGGGGGGGAGGTGAGGTGAGGTGTGGGGGGGAGGTGAGGTGGGTGTGGGGGGAGGTGAGGTGAGGTGTGGGGGGGAGGTGAGGTGAGGTGTGGGGGGGAGGTGGTGAGGTGTGGGGGGGAGGTGAGGTGAGGTGTGGGGGGGAGGTGAGGTGAGGTGTGGGGGGGAGGTGAGGTGAGGTGTGGGGGGGAGGTGAGGTGAGGTGTGGGGGGGAGGTGAGGTGAGGTGTGGGGGGGAGGTGAGGTGAGGTGTGGGGGGAGGTGAGGTGTGGGGCGGAGGTGAGGGTGTGGGGGGAGGTGAGGTGAGGTGTGGGGGGGAGGTGAGGTGAGGTGTGGGGGGAGGTGAGGTGAGGTGTGGGGGGGAGGTGAGGTGAGGTGTGGGGGGGGAGGTGAGGTGAGGTGTGGGGGGGGAGGTGAGGTGAGGTGTGGGGGGGAGGTGGGTGAGGTGTGGGGGGGGTGAGGTGAGGTGGGGGGAGGTGAGGTGAGGTGGGGGGGAGGTGAGGTGAGGTGTGGGGGGGGAGGTGAGGTGAGGTGTGGGGGGGAGGTGAGGTGAGGTGTGGGGGGGAGGTGAGGTGAGGTGTGGGGGGGAGGTGAGGTGAGGTGTGGGGGGAGGTGAGGTGAGGTGTGGGGGGGAGGTGAGGTGAGGTGTGGGGGGGAGGTGAGGTGAGGTGGTGGGGGGGAGGTGAGGTGAGGTGTGGGGGGGAGGTGAGGTGAGGTGTGGGGGGAGGTGAGGTGAGGTGTGGGGGGGAGGTGAGGTGAGGTGTGGGGGGAGGTGAGGTGAGGTGTGGGGGGGAGGGGAGGTGAGGTGTGGGGGGGGAGGTGAGGTGAGGTGTGGGGGGGAGGTGAGGTGTGGGGGGGAGATGAGGTGAGTGTGGGGGGGAGGTGAGGTGAGGTGGAGGTGAGGTGAGGTGTGGGGGTGAGGTGAGGTGTGGGGGGAGGTGAGGTGAGGTGTGGGGGTGAGGTGAGGTGGGGGGGAGGTGAGGTGAGGTGTGGGGGGGAGGTGAGGTGAGGTGAGGGGGGGAGGTGAGGTGAGGTGTGGGTGGGAGGTGAGGTGAGGGTGGGGGGGAGGTGAGGTGAGGTGTGGGGGGGGAGGTGAGGTGAGGTGTGGGGGGGGGAGGTGAGGTGAGGTGTGGGGGGGGAGGTGAGGTGAGGTGTGGGGGGGGAGGTGAGGTGAGGTGTGGGGGGGGGGTGAGGTGAGGTGTGGGGGGGGAGGTGAGGTGAGGTGTGGGGGGGGAGGTGAGGTGAGGTGTGGGGGGGAGGTGAGGTGAGGTGTGGGGGGGGAGGTGAGGTGAGGTGTGGGGGGGGAGGTGAGGTGAGGTGTGGGGGGGGAGGTGAGGTGAGGTGTGGGGGGGGAGGTGAGGTGAGGTGTGGGGGGGGAGGTGAGGTGAGGTGTGGGGGGGGGAGGTGAGGTGTGGGGGGGGTGAGGTGTGGGGGGGGAGGTGAGGTTGGGGGAGGTGAGGTGGGGGGGGGAGGTGAGGTGTGGGGGGGGAGGTGAAGTGTGGGGGGGGAGGTGAGGTGTGGGGGGGGAGGTGAGGTGTGGGGGGGAGGTGAGGTGTGGGGGGGGAGGTGAGGTGTGGGGGGGGGAGGTGAGGTGGGGGGGGGAGGTGAGGTGGGGGAGGGGGGAAGGAAGAGGTGAGGTGGGGGGGGAGGGGTGAGGTGGGGGAGGGGGGGAGGAAGAGGTGGGGGGGGGAGGGGTGAGGTGGGGGAGGGGGGAGGAAGAGGTGAGGTGGGGGGGGAGGGTGAGGTGGGGGGGAGGGGTGAGGTGGGGGGGTGTGAGGTGGGGGAGGGGGGAGGAGAGGTGGGGGGGGAGGAGGTGAGGTGAGGTGGGGGAGGGGGGGAGGAAGAGGTGAGGTGGGGGGGGGAGGAGGTGAGGGGGGGGGGGAGGGTGAGGTGGGGGGGAAGAGGAGGTGAGGTGGGGGGTGAGGGAGTGGTGAGGTGGGGGGGGAGGAGGGAGAGGTGAGGTGGGGGGAGGGAGAGGTGAGGTGGGGGGGGAGGGAGAGGTGAGGTGGGGGGGAGGGAGAGGTGAGGTGGGGGGGAGGGAGAGGTGAGGTGGGGGGGGAGGGAGAGGTGAGGTGGGGGGGAGGGAGAGGTGAGGTGGGGGGTTAGGGAGAGAGGGTGGGGGGGGAGAGGTGAGGTGAGGTGGGGGGGGGGGGGGGAGAGGTGAGGTGGGGGGGGGGGAGGGAAGAAGGTGAGGTGGGGGGGGGGGAGAGGTGGGGGGTGGGGGGGGGGAGAGGTGAGGTGGGGGGGGGGGGGAGAGGTGAGGTTGGGGGGGGAGTTTGTATAATTGACCAAGATGTCAGCGGCCAAAAAGGACATGTAAATGGTGGTGACTGTGGTTAAGAAGGGTGCTACTAGGGGCCAGTAAGAGATTGGAAATGTGTAAGGTGCAGAGTGTCAAAGGACTACTTGAGGCACGTGGCGTATGGCCCTAGAGGGGTGGATGGAGGGGAGAGGGGAATAAGATGGAAAGCAAGATTGAGTTCAGCAACTTCAGAGCGTGCACTCTGTCCTCCAGCTCCACACCATTTATTCCATTTCATTTCTTTTTATCTTATTAATCCATTTTTATTACCTTATATTCTTATTATTTTTAATTTCTTTCATTGTTTCATTGGTCCATTTTAAATGGCCTCCTTCTGCACTGTAGGGATTCTATAACTTTTCAATAATATTCATTTCAGTTTAGAGATAATTTCTTGCCACCATTTCAGCTTTCTAACGTTCGTTTTTTTTTAAGCAACATCTTATTCGCAGCAACTAAAATACACCACTCAGTGGTACAGCATTGCACTAATCAACCATCCTTCAATATTTCACAGGAAGCTCCCTGACAAATTCACAGATCTAGAAATGTGATGCCCATTTATTGCCACTCTTCTCTGAGAAACTCCACAGGAGAACTGCCGCGGTGCATATTAAAAATATTTCATTTTCTTTTGTCCTGAATATGCAGGCGGCACAGTGTTTGGCACTGCTGCCTCACAGCGCCAGGGACCCGGGTTCAATTCCTGGTTTGGGTCGCAGTCCGTGCAGAGTTTGCATGTTCTCCCCGTGTCTGCGTGGGTTTCCTCCGGGTGCTCCGGTTTCCTCTCGCAGTCCAAAGACGTGCTGGTTAGGGTGCATTGGCCGTGCTAAATTCTCCCTCAGTGTACCCGAACAGGTGCCGGAGTGTGGCGACTAGGGGATTTTCACAGTAACTTCATTGCAGTGTTAATGTAAGCCTACTTGTGACTAACAAGTAAACTTTAATATTTGAAGTTTAAGATAATTGGCGAAAGGTCCATAGGAGGGTGACAGCGTTCAGTCCCTCCAGCCAATGCTGACTCTCTGCATGAGGAATTTAGCTAGTCTTACTCTCTGTCCCTTTCCCTTGACCTTGCAATAGTTTTCGATCCAGTTTCCTTTTGAAAGCCGTGATTGGACCTGCTTCCACCACAGAATCCCTACAGTGCAGGAGGAGGCCATTCGGCCCTTTGAGTCTGCACCGACTTAGCATTTTACCCAGGCCCACACACATCCGGCCTGCCCAATCCCCGTAACCCCTAATCCACCTTACCAACACAACTTGAGACACTAAAGGGCAATTCAGCATGGCCAATCTACCTAACCAGCACATCTTTCGCACTGTGGGAGGAAACCGGAGGAAACCCACGCAGACATGGGGAGAACGCACACAGATGCCGTCCATTCAGGCAGTGCAGTTCAGATCCTAACCACTCGCTGCGTTCTTTTAGAAAAACTGTCCCCATCTTTGCTTGGCAAAAGAACCATTGGCTTTAATTTGGGGTTCTCTGTTTTCTGAGCATTCCACCAATGGGAACAGTTTCTCTGGATGTCCGCTGTCTAGATCTCTTGTGATTCTGAACCAGATTTTGGTGGGGGGGGGGGATTATTTCCCCTTTGCAGGGGGTTATCATCTGGAGTGACTACAGATGCTGAGGTTGTTTCCCTTCTAACAGAGAAGGTTTAATCGGAGCGTTTACAGTTATGAAGCATTTTGATTTGAGTATATCGGACGAAAGAGGGTCGGTAATCAAAGGAACAGATTTACAGTAAATGGTGAAAGAATTAGAGGAAATTTTTGTTGTTGTGTTCTGGAATGTTCTGCCTGAAGGGCAGTGAAAGCAGATTCAGCGAGAACTTTCAGAATGTGATTATTCTATCAAACTGGCTTCATTTTGCCCACGTGCTTTGCTGTGTCTCTCACTCGCTGGAGTTCAGCTTGAACGCTAATTAAGCAGATCCCTCAAGACTCCATTTGAATTTCATGACCATTTGTGCAATATTAATCCCCCCCCCCCCCGGCCCCAACCTCCTCCAGCTCTTCCTTTTTCAGAAATTTTAAAAAGTGCAAATTGGCTTCCAGAAGTATTTTGGCAACCAATTTGCATAAATCATACAAAATTGACGCAGCTGTGCTCTGCCTCTTGTTTTAAATAAATTCCTTCACATGGTGTGTGAGAGTCGCTGGCTGGACCACCATTTGTTGTCCATTCCTAATTGCCCTTCTGAAGGTGCTGGCAAGCTGCTTTCTTGAACCGCTGCAGTCCATGTCCCAGAGGAGATGATATTGCAGCTTTAAACTCTCTCTCAGCAAGCATGGATAGATTTCCATCAGCCAACCCTGCGCCCATCCAAAGCTCCGCTGCCTGTACCTTAACTCTCACCAGCTCCTGTTCACCCATCACCCCCTGAGCTTCCTGATGTATATTGAACAAAGAAAATTACAGCACAGGAACAGGCCCTTCGGCCCTCCAAGCCTGCACTGACCATGCTGCCCGACTGAACTAAAACCCCCTACCCTTCTGGAGATCATATCCCTCTATTCCCATCCTATTCATGCACTTGTCAAGGAGCCCCTTAAAAGTCACTGTCTTATCTGCTTCCACTATCTCCCCCGGCAGCAAGTTCCAGGCACCCACCACCCTCTGGGTAAAAAAATAAAACTTGCCTCGTACATCTCCTTTAAACCTTGCACCTTAAACCTGTGCCCCCCTAGTAATTGAAACCCCTGGTCCAACAATTCATCTGCTTTAAAATTCTCATCTCCCTCATTTCCGCATCCTTCCATGGCCTTGAGCCTTCGCCATCTCTGTAACCTCCTCCAGCACGGGAAACAGCAGGTCGAATTGCGAGTCTGGCAAGCAGGCTTCAGTGAATCCCCAGTTTGGCTGCGGCTGAGCTGCCTTGCACCTGTAACTGGGAGATTTGTTGCGAGTGTTGATGCATTGGAAGTGACTCGAGTTTGTTGCTCATCTGCTGCCCTCTGTTGCTAACCTCCCAGTCACTGCTGCTTCCTGCCTGGGAACGGGCTGAAGCTCCCAGTGCAGAACGCAGCAGGGATTGAAAGGAGTTCGAGGAAAGCTGAAGTAAAATAATGGTTTGATGCTGCCTAACTCATTTGCCCGTCACATGCTGACTACATTGGTTCCGGATCAGCAACTCCTCAATTCTCATTTAAGTTTATGTTTATTTATTAGTGTCACAAGTAAGGCTTACATTAACCCTGCAATGGAGTTACTGTGAAAATCCCCCTAGTTGCCACACTCCGGCGCCTGTTCGGGTCAATTCATCTAACCAGCACGTCCTTCAGACTGTGGGAGGAAACCAGAGCACCGGGAGGAAACCCACGCAGACACTGGGAGAACGTGCAAACTCCGCACAGACAGTGACCCAAGCCGGGAATTGAACCCGGATCCCTGGTGCTGTGAGGCAGCAGTGCTAACCACCGTGCCACCGTACCGCCCATGTTGTGTATTCCTATCTTTCCACGATCTTGCACCCCCACCCCTGCCAAACCCTCCCACATTTCTGTAACCTCTTCAACCTTTCAATGTCTCTGCCTCTTGATCATCCCTAATTTTAATGACTCCATCGTTAGTGGCCGTACATTCTGATCCTAGGCTCTGGAATCCTTTCCCTAAACCTCTTTTACTCTCCACTTCGATACCTCTAATCCTTTAAGATGAGTCCTCATGCTTTTGGTCATCTGTAAAACTATCTCCCGTGCGACTCTGTGTGAAATTGTGTTTGATACCACTCCTGTGGAGCACCTTTACTATGCTAAAGGTGCTATGTAACTGCAGTTGTTGTAGGAATATTATTCAGACAAAGAGATGGCAGAATTAGGGAGTTGGTGTGGCACCAACAATCCTCTCTTCACCTGATTTTAAAAATTATTCATTCAAGGGAAGCATAGAAACTAGAAGCAGGAAGAGGCCATTTGGCCCTTCAAGCCTGTTCTGCCATTCATCTTGATCATGGCTGATCATCTTCAATATCCTGATTTTCCCCCCTTCCCTCCCCATATCTCTTGATCCCTTTAGCCCCAAAAGCTATATCCAATTTCTTCTTGAAATCACACAACGTTTTGGCCTCAACTACATTCTGTGGGAGTGAATTCCACACATTCACCACCCTCTGGGTGAAGAAATTTCTCCTCACCTCAGTCCTAAAAGGTTTACCCCTTGTCCTCAAACAATGACCTCTAGTTCTTTGGACTTCCACCAATGATGGGGGAGTCCAGATGTACAGGTTTGGTGGATTGGCTAGACTAAGTTGTCCCTCAGTGCCCCAAGATGTGTAGGCTAGAGAGATTAGCAGGGTAAATATGTGGGGTTATGGGGATGGGCGGGGGGGGGGGGGGGGGGGGGGGGGGCGGTGTGCTTGGGTAAGATGCTCCCTGAGAGTCGGTACAGACTCGATGGGCTGAATAGCCTTCTGCACTGGAGGGCTTCTGTGGATGTGAAGGTTGCTTGTGGGCCAACATTTTTGAGCTCACCCCTCTTTACCCTTGTCGGTGGTGGTGAACTACCTTCTTTAAGCACCGCAGTGGGGTGGCTGCACACGGTGATTTGTTTTTAACAGTGATTTGTTACAACTGTGTGTCTTACTCGGCCATTTCAGAGGGCAGTTAAGAATCAAAAATAACTACAGTTATGTAGAAGGATCCTTTGGATTAGAAACGTTAACTGTTTCTCTCTCCACAGACGCTGCCAGACCTGTTGAGTTTATCCAGCATTTCCAGTTTTTATTTTAGATTTCCAGCATCCGTTTACCTCAGGGATTGGTGCTGGATCCACTGTTATTTGTCATTTATATTAATGATTTGCATGAGAATTTAGGAGGCATGGTTAGTAAGTTTGCAGATGACACCAAGATTGGTGGCATAGTGGACAGTGAAGAAGGTTATCTAGGATTGCAACGGGATCTTGATCAATTGGGCCAGTGGGCTGATGAATGGCAGATGGAGTTTAATTTAGACAAATGCGAGGTGATGCATTTTGGTCGATTGAACCAGGGCAGGACTTACTCAGTTAATGGTAGGGCGTTGGGGAGAGTTACAGAACAAAGAGATCTAGGGGTACATGTTCATAGCTCCTTGAAAGTGGAGTTCACAGGTGGACAAAGTGGTGAAGAAGGCATTCGGCATGCTTGGTTTCATTGGTCAGAACTTTGAATACAGGAGTTGGGACGTCTTGTTGAAGTTATACAAGACATTGGTGAGGCCACACTTGGAATACTGTGTACAGTTCTGGTCACCCTATTATAGAAAGGATATTATTAAACTAGAAAGAGTGCAGAAAAGATTTACTAGGATGCTACTGGGACTTGGTGGTTTGAGTTATAAGGAGAGGCTGGATAGACTGGGACTTTTTCTCAGGAGCGTAGGAGGCTGAGGGGTGATCTTATAGAGGTCTATAAAATAATGAGGGGCATAGATCAGCTCGATAGTCAATATCTTTTCCCAAAGGTAGGGGAATCTAAAACTAGAGGGCGTAGGTTTAAGGTGAGAGGGGAGAGATACAAAAGGGTCCAGAGGGGCAATGTTTTCACAGAGGGTGGTGAGTGTCTGGAACAAGCTGCCAGAGGTAGTAGTAGAGGCGGGTACAATTTTGTCTTTTAAAAAGCATTTAGACAGTTACATGGGTAAGATGGATATAGAGGGATAGGCGCCAAATGCAGGCAATTGGGATTAGCTTAGGGATTTTTTTTTTAAAAAGGGGCGGCATGGACAAGTTGGGCTGAAGGGCCTGTTTCCATGCTGTAAACCTCTGAGTCTATGACATCTGAACGGTTTTGCTATTATTAGAATCAGT
Organism: Mustelus asterias; assembly: GCF_964213995.1. Classification (NCBI taxonomy): domain Eukaryota; kingdom Metazoa; phylum Chordata; class Chondrichthyes; order Carcharhiniformes; family Triakidae; genus Mustelus; species Mustelus asterias. The sequence goes on along the minus strand of NC_135803.1, from coordinate 154,331,750 downwards.
TGCTGTGGGTCTGTCGTCACCTCTATGCCAGAACAGGAAAGGGCGGCCATTAGTAAACCAGATGGGTCTTTGCAGCAATAGTTTCATGGTCATTATTACAGAGGCTAGTTTCTTTTAATTCCAGATTAATTAATTAATTAAATGTGAATTCTTTCGCGCTGCTGTAATGGGATTTGAACTCCTGTCTCCAAAGCTTCTGGATTTCCAGTCTGGAAACGCTCATGCCCCGTTGTATTTGCATGTTCTCTGGAGCCGGTCAGTAGATCGAGACTGGGGGCTGGGCAGTGAAGGAGTGGTGAGGGAGGAACCATCAGCCTGCGCTCTACCCCAGATTTCTGTATGTGGGCGGCACGGTGGCACAGTAGTTAGCACTGCTGCCTCACAGCGCCAGGGACCCGGGTTCAATTCCCGGCTTGGGTCACTGTCTGTGTGGAGCTTGCACGTTCTCCCCGTGTCTGTGTGGGTTTCCTCCGGGTGCTCCGGTTTCCTCCCACAGTCCAAAGATGTGTGGGTTCAGTTGATTGGCCATGCCAAACTGACCCTAGTTTCAGGGGATTAGCAGGGTAAATATGTGGGGTTACAGGGATAGGGTAGGATTGTTGTTAGTGCAGCCTCGATGGGCCGAATGGCCTCCTTCTGTACTGTAGGGATTCTGTGACCCCCAACTGTTAAGTGTAATTGTACATGGATGTTGCGTGAGAACGGATGATCACGAGTTTTTTTTATTATTTATTCATTTTACGGGATGTGGGCATCACTGGCTGGACCCAGCATTTATTGCCCATCCTTAAATGTCCTCCGTTTCAGAGGGCATTTGAGAGTCAACCACATTGCCGTGACTCTGGAGTCACATGTAGGCCAGACTGGGTAAGGACGGCAGATTTCCTTCTGGAAAGGACATTGGCGAACCAGATGGGTTTTTATGACAATCGACAATGGTTTCATGGTCACCATTAAACTTGTAATTCGAGATTTGTATGAAATTCAAACTTCACCTTCTGCCGTGGTGGGATTCGAACCTGGAGTTCGAATGTTCCCAGAGCATTACCCTGGTTATCTAGTGACAATAGTACAATGTCACCGCCTACCCTATTGAACAGTTCTGACATTCAGTGCTGAAGTTGATAGATTAACAACAGCCAAAGGTACAAGAGGATGCCTATACAGTGCCCAGGAAGAAGAGAGAATTGGGGGATGGTGGGGTTGGCTTTAGAGTAAGGATGAAAGTTTGACCACTTGCATGTGTCCATTAGTGTATATTTTACTGTTTTTGTTTTAAAGCCTTCTCATGATGTTCCATCTTTCCTCCAGGTTTACTCAATGATTGTCATTCTCCCAAAAACCCCTTTGCGGGAGAGAATATCTCTGCCATGTGAGTCATTTAATGTTCTCCTCTTCTGCTTTGCCAATCGGTATTCCTGGGCAGGTGAAGCGTCTCATTCCTGTGGCCTTCCATTTGCGCCTGATTCCACAGGGACACCTGCTGATGGATCCAGTTCCAAATGGGGTCTGCAAAACCCCACCGGCACGGTGGCACAGTGGTTAGCACTGCTGCCTCACAGCACCAGGATCCCAAGTTCAATTCCGGCCTTGGGTGACTGTCTATGCGGAGTTTGCACGTTTTCCCTGTGTCTGCCTGGGTTTCCTCCCACAGTCCAAAGATGTGTGGGTTAGGTTAATTGGCCATGCTAAATTGACCCTTAGTGTCAGGGGGATTAGCAGGGTAAATGTATGGGGTTACGGGATTAGGGCCTGGGTGGGATTGTGATTCGTTTAGACTTGATGGGCCGAATGGCCTCCTCCTGCACTGCAGGGATTCTGCGATCTAATGTTGCTCGAAGAGCTGCTCACCACAAATAAGCACAGATGGCCAATCTCTGAGTTGAACCATCTGAGCCCAGTTTGGCCACAGCGGCCCTGGCTTTTCCTTATTCTTTTTGTTAAACTGAGACTGTTGTCAGCCCTGCATCATTTGCTTGGAGAACAACACCAAGTGGAGGTGTGTGGACCCTGGAGTCTCTGCTCATCTTCCATTTGTCTCTGTATCTGGAACTGAGTCTGTGCCTTCTACACGGCCAGTTATGCGATGTGCCCAGAAAATAGAAAGAAGGGGGGAAAAGAACCTTCCATTTCCATGGCACCTTTTGCAACTTCAGGACATCCCAAAGCTCCTTGCGGGCAGTGAAGTAATTGTGAATTGTAGTCACTGTTGCAGGGAGCACCCGGAGGAAACCCACGCAGACACGGGGAGAATGTGCAGACTCCACACAGGCCGGAATTGAACCCGGGTCCCTGGCACTGTGAGGCAGCAGGGCTAACCACTGTTGCAGGGAAATGTGGCAGCCAATTTGTGCACAGCAAGATCCCACAGACTACACTGTAACCCAGCAGCTATAGACCAGTCGGTTCACCTTGGTGGTGTGGAAGTTTTTAAAGAGGTGACAATCCAGGACAAAATTAGCAGTCGCTTGGACAAGTGTGAATGAATTAATTGGGAAATCCAGCATAGATTTGTAAAAGATAAATCGTGTTTAACGAAGGTGATTTAAGGTTTTTGATGGGGTACAGTGAATGTAGTTGAGGCATGCATGGACTCCCCCCAAAAGGTATTTTATAAAGTGCCACATTATAGATTTGCTAACAAGGTTGAAGCCCCTGTTGACTGTCCGTGCGGAGACTGCACGTTCTCCCCGTGTCTGCATGGGGATGCTCTGGATGTTCAGGTTTCCTCCCACAGTCCAAAGATGTGCAGGTTGGGTGGATTGGCCATGCTAAATTGCCCCTTAGTGTCCAAAGATGTGCAGGTTATGGGGATTGGCAGGGTAAATATGTGGGGTTATAGGAATGGGGTGGGCATGGGTAAGGCAGCCCAGTGGTTAGCCCTGCTGCCCCACAGCTCCAGGGACCTGGGTTCGATTCCCGGCTTGGGTCACTGTCTGTGCGGAGTTTGCACATTCTCCCCGTGTCTGCGTGGGTTTCCTCCGGGTGCTCCGGTTTCCTCCCGCACTCCAAAGATGTGCGGTTTCGGTTGATTGGCTATGCTAAATCGCCCCTTAGTGTCCCGGGATGCGTAGGTTAGAGGGATTAGCAGGATAAATACGAGGGTTTGTGGGGATAGGGCCTGGGTGGGATTGTTGTCGGGGTAGATTTGGTGGGCCGAATGGCCTCCTTCCGCACTGTAGGGTTTCTATGATTCTATGCTCTAGTCTAGTGTCTGTAAGAGATTACCAACCCTTCAGTTTGCCCCAGAGTCTCCAGGAATTAAAGACCAGAATGGTTCTGTGTGCAAAAAAAAAGGTAGAGAAATAATCAAAGGGGGCATTTTTTTAAAAAAAGGGTATTTTTAATTTTTGTTGTAAAAGTATTTTTAAAAAGCTGTTGGGGTAGGTGTGAGTTGAGGGGTGGTTGGAGATGGAACATCCTATGATGTGACCTGCAATATCTGTCCAACAAGAGTTGGTGACCTGCAGGTCAGGTCCGGTCCTGAGAGACAAACCATGTGTTCGCAGAGTTAGTGCCCATTTAGCAACTCTGTGTGAAAGGAACCCAGATTTGTCCTGACTTGTTTTATTTTCCAAACCCTTGCAGCCAAGAAAAGTTTCTACATCTATGCTGCGATCTTATCGTCGTTGAACCTGATCCAAGGGATTGGCAGTGCATTGCTCTGTGCTAATGTTGCAGTGGGATTGTGGTAGGTATCGATTTACATTGCAACAGGACTGGGCTGGTGAAAGCTGTGTATAGGAGCTATTGGGGATTGTTTTGGATCCATTATAGGCTGTTTCCCCCTAGCTGAGAAGTGCTGAACTAGGAATGTAGTCTCAGAATAATGAGTGCAGCCTCAGAATAAGCCTGGGATGAGAAATTTCTTCACTGAAGATTGTTGCGAATCTTTGGAATTCTCCATACGAACAGGAGCAGTGGACCATTCAGCTCCTCGGACCAACTCTGCATTCAGTACAACATCCTCTACCTGAGCTATATTTTGCTGCTCACTTCATGTTCCTTCAAACGAGAGATTCTGGGTCCTCAATGTACTCGGTGATGGAGCATACACAACACTCTGGGGAAGACAATTCCAAAGATTCATAACCCTTTGAGTGAAGAAATTCCTCCTTCTCTCAGTCCTAAACCGTTTGGCCCCATATCCTGAGGCTGTATCGCTGTGTTCAAGATTCCCCAATCAGGGAAACAACATCTGTGTCTGCCCTGCCAATTCCCTTCAGATTCTTGTATGCCTCGATGAGATCTCATTCTTCTAACCTCCAGAGAACGTAGACCCAACTGACTCAGCCTCCCATCTGTCCCAGATGGTTGTGGGTGCTGAGTCATTGAATATAGTCAAGGCTGAGATTGAGAAGGTTTGGAATACCTCGGAAAACAAGAGGTCTAGGAATAGAGCAGGAAAGTGGAGCTGAGTAAGAAGGTCACTTACTGAATGACAGAGCAGATTTAAGGGGACAAATGGCCTATTTCTTAAGCTCTTATTTCGGAAACTTGAGGTTTGTGGGAGGGTGGTCAGAAGGGGATTTATCCCTCACTTAGAGCAATACACAGCTCCCTCGGTGTTGTCCTGGAACTGACGTTCAGATTAATACCTGTAATCGGAGTTGAACCCATGGGCTTCGGACTTGAGGTAAAAATGTCAGAATGAAGCTCAGCATTGAGGCTTCTAAGCAATTGGGGCGACACGGTGGCACAGTGGTTCGCGCTGCTGCCTCACAGCGCCAGGGACCCGGGTTTGATTCCTGGCGTGGGTCACTGTCTGTGTGGAGTTTACACATTCTCCCCGTGTCTGTGTGGGTTTCCTCCGGATGCTCCGGTTTCCTCCCACAGTCTGAACGATGTGCTGGTTAGGGTGCATTGGCCATGCTAAATTCTACCTCCGTGTTACCCGAACAGGCACCAGAGTGTGGCAACTAGGGGATTTTCACAGTAACTTCATTGCAGTGTTAATGTGAGCCTACTTGTGACACTAATAAATAAACATTAAACTTTAATAGCGTTCAAAAATAAATTAAAAGCTTCAGTTCTGTGTCAAGTCGTGTACACTCAGCATACCCACTGAAATTGTGGATCACAGCATCACACAACAGTGAAAACAGTTCCAGGGGAATCGGCGAAAGCAGTGGGTGAAGACACAGGATTTAGAGGACCCGTCCAAATTGAAAGAGAAGTACTTTATGCAGTAGTGAGTTTTATATTCTCAGGGCAAAAGAAGTTTCTCCCTGTTGGAGTGATTTAGTGATTATTTTATACTTACAGTCGCTAATTACAGGCTCCCCTCAAGTGGGGACAGAGGAGCGTGGGACAAGGAGTGGGCCATTCAGCCCTTCCAGTCTGCTTTGCCATCCCATCAAGTTGTGGCTCAATTCCACTTTCCTGATTGACCTCCGTAACTCTTGTCTGTCAGAAATCTAACTCGGCCTTGACTCAACTCGATGAGCCAGTCCCCACTGCTCCCTGCGGAAGAGAATTCCACAGATAAGTGACCCTCGGAGAGAATTTCTCCTCATCCCCACCCTTGGGTGGCACGGTAGCACAGTGGTTAGCACTGCTGCTTCACGGCTCCAGGGACCTGGGTTCGATTCCCGGCTTGGGTCGCTGTCTGTGTGGAGTTTGCACATTCTCCTCGTGTCTGCGTGGCTTTCCTCCGGGTGCTCCGGTTTCCTCTCACAGTCCAAAGATGTGCGGGTTTAGGTTGATTGGCCATTCTAAATTGCCCCTTGGTGTCCCGGGATGCATTGGTTAGAGGGGTTAGTGGGTAAATATGTAGGGATATGGGGATAGGGCCTGGGTGGGATTGTGGTTGGTGCAGACTCGATGGGTCAAATGGCCTCTTTCTGCACTGTAGGATTCTATGATTCTAAAGGGAAACCTCTTGTTGTTAAATTATGCCTCCTAGTTCTAGTCACCTCCACAAGTGGAACCATTCTCCAGACATCTACCCCATTCCAGTCTCCTCAGAACCTTGTATGTCTCCATAAGATCACTTCTCATTCTTCTAGACTCCAGTGGATACAGGCCCAACCTGCTCAACTCTTCTTCATAAGATAAACCCCTCATCCCAGGAAGGTGTTGAGTGAATCCTCTTGGAACTGCTTTCAACACAATTATATATATTTTTTCAAATAGGGAAGCCAAAATGTACACGGTATTCTAGATGTGAAACACCATCTTCATGTTTACCCCCTCGAACTTTAAAGATTTATCAGCTCACCTTGCTGCCTTCCCATTTCTGGAGAAATCGGTTCTGTATTTCCTGAAAGTTACAACCTCTCATTTCTGGTATCATCCTTTTAAATCTTTTTCGTAGTTTCTCCAGTGCCTCTATATCCGTTTTCTAATTATGGAGACCATGGCGCAGTGGTTAGCACCGCTGCCTCATGGCGCCAGGGACCCGGGTTCAATTCCCGGCTTGGGTCACTGTCTGTGTGGAGTCTGCACCTTCTCCCCGTGTCTGCGTGGGTTTCCTCCCACAGTCTGAAAGACGTGCTGGTTAGGGTGCATTGACCCAAACAGGCGCTGGAGTGTGGCGACTAGGGAAATTTTACAGTAACTTCATTGCAGTGTTAATGTAAGCTTTACTTGTGACTAATAAATAAACTTTAACTGAATGATGCAGTGCTCCAGGTCGATCAGTAAGGGAATCGAGGGTTACAAGGAAAGGGCAGGAAAGTGGAAGTGAGGAATATTTGATCGGCCGTGATCGTATTGAATGGCGCAGCAGGGTCGAGGGGCCGAATGGCCTACTCCTGTCCCTATTTTGTGTAGTCTTGGATATAATCTAACCAAGGCTTGATGCAAGTTTAACATAACTTCTCCTCACGGTGACCGTATTCTGCATAAAGTTACTGTTAGTTGGAATTTGTATAACACGCTTCCCCTTCTCTCCTGTTCTAGCTGTGTGGATGTCACCACGTTCCTCTATTTCAGCCTGTTTGCCCCGCTGATGTACGTTACATTCCTGAAGGGTTTCTTTGGGTAAGTTACCAGCGTTTGCACATTTATCTCGGTCAGCACAGTTTAATTTCGGGAGAGGGGGGTGATGGGGAAGGATTTGCGTTTCTATAGCACCTTCCACAACCTCAGGACATCCTGAAACATGTTCCCTCTGGAGGCGATGGCACAGTGGTATTATCGCGAGATTAATCCAGAAACTCAGCTAATGTTCTGAGGACCTGGGTTCGAATCCCACCCACGGCAAATGGTGGAATTTAAATTCAATTAACAAAAATGTTTGGAATTAAGAATCTACTGATGACCGTGAAACCATTGTTGACTGTCGGAAAAACCCATCTGGTTCACTATCATAGAAATTATAGAAACCCTACAGTGTAGAAAGAGGCCATTTGGCCCATCGAGTCTGTACCGACCACAATCCCACCCAGGCCCTACCCCCATATCACCACATATTTACCCACTAATCCCTCTAACCTACGCATCTCAGGACATTAAGGGGCAATTTTAGCATGGCCAATCAACCTAACCCGCACATCTTTGGACTGTGGGAGGAAACCAGAGCACCTGGAGGAAACCCACGCAGACACGAGGAGAATGTGCAGACTCCACACAGACAGTAACCCGAGCCGGGAATCGAACCCAGGTCCCTGGAGCTGTGAAGCAGCAGTGCTAACCACTGGGCTACCGTGCCGCCCACAAATGTCCTTTAGGGAAGGAAATCTGCCGTCCTTACCCGATCTGGCCTACATGTGACTCCAGAGCCACAGCAATGTGGTTGACTCTCAAACCCATGTCCTATTTCCTCAGCCCCATGCATTTACCCTGGCTAGTCTCCCTGACACGAAGGGTCAATTGAGCATGGCCAATCCACCTAACTTGCAGATCTTTAGATTGTGGGAGGAAACCGGAACATCTGGAGGAAACCCGGAAAGTTATGTTTGGGATGGGCAATAAATGCTGGCCAGCCAGCGACGCTCATGTCCCATGAATGAATAAAACAAAACAACCAATGAAGTGCTTCCTGTTAATGTAGGAAACAGGGCAGTCTATTTACACAACAAGACGCCATAAACAGCAACGAGATAATGACCAGGTGATCTGATTTCATACTTTATTGAGGGATGGATATTGCCAGGACAATCTTCATAATAGTACCGAGGGACTTTTAAAACCTTTATTCATGGGTTGTGAGTGTTGCTGCCATTTGTAGCCCATCTCCAATTGCTTAACTACTGCTGCCCCTGGGGTGTAGGTACACCCACAGTGTTGTTAAGGAGGGAGTTCTAGGATTTTGACTCCATGACAGTGAAGGAACGACAATATAGTTGCATGTCGGGATGATGTATAACTTGGAGGGGAACCTGCAGATAGATGGTGGTGTTCCCATGTATCTGCTGCCATTGCCCTTCTAAGCGGTGGAGGTCACTGGTTTGGAAGGTGCTGTCGAAGGAACCTTGGCAAATCGCAGTGCATCTCTTACACCCACTTCTGGTGGCAGCTGTGACTGTGCAGCACTCCCTCAGTATTGCACTGACAACATGGGCCTAAATATGACTTTTAACTCTAGAGAGTGAAGATTGACCTGTTGACCCTCTGCAGGGGAGGTGTTGAGAGAACTTCCCCAATAACAGCGTAGGTTGAGTCAGAGGTCTTCCTTCTCTAACCCAAGCCTCACTGTTTCAGGGCCAATGAACAAAGTAATGGCCACTGCTGTAATGTAGGGAAACATCTCGGCCAATTCTTTTTCGAATGTAGAATCTTCGAATCCTACAGTGCAGAAGGAGGCCATTCGGTCCATCGAATCTGCACTTACTACAATCTCACCCAGGCCCTATCCCCATAACCCCATGCATTTACCCGAGCTAGTCCCCCTGACACTAAGGGGCAACTTAGCATGGCCAATCCACCTAACCCACACATCTTTGGACTGTGGGAGGAAACCGGAGCACCCGGAGGAAACCCGGAAAGTTGTGTTTGGCGGTTTACGATGTCTGTTCGTTCCTGCAGGTCTGAGCCCAAGATCCTCTTCTCCTACAAGTCGCAGATTGACGAGCCGGATGACGCAGATGTGCACCTGCCCCAGACCCACTCTGTCGCAAAGAAGGAGGGACTGGAGCCTGGTCCCTACTCCAACACGCAGATCGATGGCTCAGCTGCTTACCTGGACGACCTGACCGTCGGAAGTATCAACAGTATTGACAGCGACCGGTGGAAAATGATGAACGCATGAGAGTTGTGGGGTGGGGAGGGGGGGGGAACAGTGGGAGTTGGGAGGGAAAAAGCTGCCACATCACTCCTTGCACTGCCTCATCCAACATCCTGAAATTTCAATATTGGAATGGACAGTTTATGGGATTTTATAAATCCTCCTGATTTTGAAAACACTTGCCAATCTGTGAACATAAGAGTTGTGCCCTCACTGCCCCCACCCCCCCCCTCACCGCCCCCACCCCCCCCCTCACCGCCCCCACCCCCCCTCACCGCCCCCACCCCCCCCCCCTCACTGCCCCCACACCCCCCTCACCGCCCCCACCCCCCCTCACTGCCCCCACACCCCCCTCACCCTCCCCACCCCTTCCCCCCCCCCCCCCCCCCCAAACACTTTTTTTGGGGCTTTCAATTTTAGTTTTTCTTCATGCCAGGATTCCCCGCCCCGCCCCCCCCCCACCCAATTCCCAACCTCTCTGCGCTTCCCAAACTTTGCAAACAAAAATTCCAGCCATTTCTCTCAGCCTCATTGGTGGGAAATTGTGTTTGTTTCTTTGTATGTGCTTCTTTTAAACATTATTGCCTCTCCAAACTTTAACAAGCTGGAGGCTAATTTATCCGCCCCCCAGCCGCGCGCCCCCCCCCTCCGCTCTCTTCCCCCCCCCCTCTCTCCTCCCCCCCCCCCCCCCCCCCCCCCCCCCCCTCCACGGCCACCCATTCCCTTCTGTTGATACTTTGGAACAAATGGAATTAGAAATTCAGAAGAATGCGGGGAGCGTTTGAAGCTGTGGCCATCCCTGTTCTCCCGCCGGATACTTGCTCTCTTACTCCACTTCCTTTTCCCATTTAAATTCTCTTACTGATTCTCTGAAGAGCAGGGGAGGTGGGGGCAGCGAGAGAGAGGGGAGGCGACGTCTGTCTACCACAGTATTAATTTAGCTGGTTCTCCTCATTATGAGTGGCTGCTGCTTGGTGGTGGCATAAATGGTTGGGGGATTTCACAGCCTTTTGTGTGACTGACCCTGCTGGACTCCCTGACCTTTAGGTGTAGGTTAATGTTGAGGACTCCACCCTCCAGGTGCTGTGAACTGAAGGATTGAGGGCGTTTAATAAAAAAATTTATTTTTAAATGTTTTTGCCTTTGCGTACTTTCGATTTGAGAATCATTGTATGTTTTCTTCTTTATATATAGTGTTCGAGTTTATTAATGTTGTGCAGGGAATGCAAACAAACTAGAGGGTGTAGGTTTAAGGGGAGAGATACAAAAGGGTCCAGAGGGGCAAGTTTTTCACACACAGGGTGGTGAGTGTCTGGATCGAGCTATCAGAGGCAGGTACAATTTTGTCTTTTTAAAAAGTGTTTAGACAGTTTTTTTTAATTCATTCGTGGGACATGGGTGTCGCTGGCTAGGCCAGCATTTATTGCCCATCCCTAGTTACCCTTGAGAAGGTGGTGGTGAGCTGCCTTCTTGAATCGCTGCAGTCCATGTTCTGTGAGTTGACCCACAATGCCGTTAGGGAGGGTATTCCAGGATTTTGACCCAGCGACTGCGAAAGAACGGCGATAAATTTCCAATATATTTGGCCAGTTTCTGATATATTCGGACAGTTACAGGGGTAAGATTTACAGTAAGAAGTCTCACAACACCAGGTTAAAATCCAACAGGTGTATTTGGAATCATGAGCTTTCGGAGCGCTGCTCCTTCATCAGGTGTTACATCAGAGGTACGATGGGTATGGAGGGATATGGGCCAAATGCGGGCAGTTGGGACTAGCTTAGTGATAAAAGCTGGGCGGCATGGACAAGTTGGGCCGAAGGGCCTGTTTCCATGCTGTAAACCTCTATGACTGTAAACTTGGGCCATTTGGCTGCCCGGGACACTTGTGTTCAAACTCCCGTCTGCGTGTCCTCCCTGAGGAATTAATTCTCGGTTTGGGCTGTGGGATCATAGAATCCCCACAGTACAGAAGCAGGCCATTCTGCCCATCGAGTCTGTACCGACCACAGTCCCACCCGGGCCCTATTCCCGTAACCCCATGTATTTACCCTGCTAATCTGACACCCTAAGGGTCAATTTAGCATACCTAATCCACCTAACCCGCACATCTTTGGACTGTGGGAGGAAACCGGAGCACCCGGAGGAAACCCACGCAGACACGGGGAAAATGTGCAAACTCCACACAGTGACGCAAGGCCCGAATTAAACCTGGGACCCTGGTGCTGTGAGGCAGCAGTGCTAACCATTGTGCCACCGTGCCGCCCATGGGACCTGAGAAGGTCAGATTTCAACTGGGTTTCAAAGTGTTGGGATAAAGAAAAGGGGCCCCATCCAACCCAACTATCTATTCCCCTGAACCACACTCGTGTGTCCACCTCCATAGAGGAGGCTGGACATTGACCGTGAGATAAAAGCAAATTACTGCGGATGCTGGAAACTGAAACGCAAACAGAAAATGCTAGAAAATCTCAGCAGGTCTGACAGCATCTATGGAGACAGAACAGAGCCAATGTTTCTCCCTGCCCCCTACTCTCCCAAATTCACAACAGGGGCTGTACGCCCTCTCTTGGGTAGATTCTGACAATGTGATTGGGCACCCATTTAAAAAAAATTTTAATTTTCGTTCATTGATTTTTAACAATCTGCATTTATAGCACTCCTTTCACAGAATCATAGAATCCTACAGTGCAGAAGGAGGCCATTCGGCCCGTCGAGTCTGCACCGACCACAATCCCACCCAGACCCTATCCCCATAACCCCACAAATTTACCCTGTTAATCCCCCTGACGCCCTAAGGGTCAATTTAACCTGGTCAATCGACCTAACCCGCACATCTTTGGACTGTGGGAGGAAACCGGAGCACCCGGAGGAAACCCACGCAGACACGGGGAGAATGTGCAAACTCCACACAGACAGTGGCCCAAGGCCGGAATCCAACCTGGGTCCCTGGCGCTGTAAGTCAGCAGTGCTAACCACTGTGCTACCGTGCTGCCCAAATAAAACACCCCAAGGCACTTTGTGGGAGGATTATCAAATAAAACTTCCCACTGAGCTGCCTGAGGACATGTCTGGACAAGTACTAAGGTTTTTTAATTTGATTTATTATTGTCACATGTATTGGTATACAGTGAAAAGTATTGTTTCTTGTGCGCTATACAGACAAAGCATACTGTTCACAGAAGGAGAGAGCGCATGTAGTGTTACAGTCATAGTTAGGGTGTATGGGGATCCTTAATTACGCTGGCTGCTTTGCCGAGGCAGCGGGAAGTGTAGACAGAGTCAATGGATGGGAGGCTGGTTTGTGTGATGGACTGGGCTTCATTTACGGTTGACTTTTAAAGAGGGGGCCGATGCCGTGAAGGCATTTGAAGGTGAGGATCAGAATTTTAAACTTTCGGCAACGTCAGAATGGCCATCAATGTTGGTCAGTGAGACCAGGGGCGACGGGTGAACAGAAGGTGGTGCAAGCTCGCCTGTGAAATTCAGATCAGCTCAAGTTTACGCCGGGTGCAATCTGTGTCTGAATCATTAACCTCGCTTTCGTCTTTTCGAATATGTTGAGTTTTTAAAAAAAACTTTCTGCAGAACCTGCAGTACCACCAAGCTCCAGTTGAGTGCGCTGATGAGAAATATCTGTTCCTGTGGAAAAGCTGCGCCACCAGAAGGAATTATGCAGTACAGCAACCTTTCAGAACCGGAGGGATAAATATATATATATCACACAGAATTGTTACAACACAGAAAAAGGCCATTCGATCCATTGTGTCTTCGCTAGCTCTCCAAAAGAATTTAGCACAGCGCATGCACCTAACCTAAAAGAGCAATTTACCCAGTGCCACTTCCCTGCCTTCTGCTCATCCATTTCAGATCACCTAAATTCCAGTGGTTAGCACTGCTGTCCCAGTGCCAGGGACCCGCGTTCGATTCCAGCTTTGGGTGACTGTGTGCAGTTTTCACTTTCTTCCTGTGTCTGTGACGCTTTCCTCCGGGTGCTCCGGTTTCCTCCCACGCTCTAAAGATGTGTAGGTTGGGTGGATTAGCCATGGTAAATGCACGGAGTTATGAAGATGGGGTGGTCCTGGGTAAGATGCTCTTTTGGAGAGTTGGTGAAGACTTGGGCAGAATAACTTCTTTATGCACTGTAGGAATTGCATGGTTCTATGGAATGTCTTCATTGGACCTGTCTCCACCACACTCTCAGACAGTGCATTCCAGATCCTAACCACTCGCTGTGTGAATCTGTCTCCACCACACTCTCAGGCAGTACATTCCAGATCCTAACCACTTGCTGCATGAAAAGGATGTTTTTGCTCGTTGCCATTGCTTCCTTTGCCAAAGACCTTAAATCAGTGCCCTCTGGTTCTCAATCTTGTGGTTAAAGCTAAACAATATATACACATCTGGAAATAGTGCACAGGGTTACGAACATAGCATGGTTCAAGTTTGTTATGGGCAAGGAGAAAGTGGGCGGCACAGTGGTTAGCACTGTTGCCTTACAGTGCCAGGGGCCCAGGTTCAATTCCAGCCTCGGGCGACTGTGTAGAATTTGCACGTTCTTCCCGTGTCTGCATAGGTTTCCTCCCACATTCCAAACATGTGCGATTTAGATTAATTGCCCCTTGAGTGTCAGGGGGATTTGCAGGGTAAATACCTGGAGTTATGAGGATACGGCTTGGGTGGGATTATTGTTGGTGCAGACTCAATGGGCCAAATGGCCTCCTTCTGCACTGTAGGGATTTTATGATTCTATTCCAACCAAATGCTGAATTGCGCTAGATACCATGTTCTAAGACTTTTACTGTAGCAAACAAACTACAAATAACATTGACTAAACATTACTTAATCGGCTACTAAATACATTAAATGAGAGAAAAGGTATTCCCCACTAAATTCTTAGTACACATGAAAACCTCACATCATGATGATACATTAAAGCACATTCTCAGCATAAATGTATAGTCTATTTAAAATTCTGCACACTTATGGCCCTCCACCAGGATGAACCTTCAAATATCCTTTTAAATAAAATCTCCTCACCTAATCCTCTGAATATTAAAGTAAAGCTTATTTATTAGTCACAAGTAAGGCTTACATTAACACTGCAATGAAGTTACTGTGAAATTCTCCTAGTCGCCACAGTCCGTGCCTGCTTGGGTCAACGCACCTAACCAGCACGTCTTTCAGACGGTTGGAGGAAACTGGAGCACCCGGAGGAAACCCGCACAGACACGGGGAGAATGTGCAGACTCCACACAGACAATGACCCAAGCCAGGAATCGAACCTATGTCCCTGGCGCTGTGAGGCAGCAGTGCTAACCACTGTGTCACTGTGCCGCCCCATATTACCAAATGGATTTCCAGTTAGTTTATAACATGCTACACAAGCTTTAGTTCTACAAATCGGGAATCCTTTCTCACCAACACTCTGGAGAGCTTGGGACTCGTCTCCTTGGAGAGCAGAAGGCGAAGAGGAAATTTGATAGCAAGCAATTAGGAAGGCAAATGGTATATTGGTTTTAGTTTCAAAAGGATTTGAGTTCAGAAGTCGAAATATCTTACTACAGTTATACAGGGCTTTGGTGAGAACACACCTGGAGTATTGTGTGTAGTTTTGGTCTCCCTAACTAAGAAAGGATGTACTTGCTATAGAAGGGGTGCAGCGGAGAGTCACTAGACTGATACCAGGGTTGGTAGCATTGCTAGCCACTGATTTGATTCAATTTAATTTATTATTGTCACATGTATTAGAATATAATGAAAAGTATTGTCTCTTGTGTGCTATACAGACAAAGCATACCGTTCATAGAGAAGGAAACGAGAGAGTGCAAAATGTACAGTTATAGTTGAGGTTTAGAGAAAGATCAACTTAATGCGAGGTAGATCCAATCAAAAGTCTGATGGCAGCAGGGAAGAAGCTGTTCTTGAGTCGGTTGGTGCATGACCTCAGACTTTTGTATCTTTTTCCTCTAAGGAAGAACATGGAAGAGAGTATATCGGGGTGCGTGGGGTCCTTAATTATGCTGGCTGCTTTGCCAAGACAGCGGGAAGTGTAGACAAAGTCAATGGATGGGAGGCTGGTTTGCATGATGGATTGGGCTACATTCATGACCCTTTGTGGTTTCTTGCGGTCTTGGGCACAGCAGGAGCTGTGATACAACCAGAAAGAATGCTTTCAATGGTGCATCTGTAAAACTTGATGAGAGTCGTAGCTGACATGCCAAATTTCCTTAGTCTTCTGAGAAAGTAGAGGCGTTAGTGAGCTTTCTTAACTATAATGTCGGCATGGGGGGACCAGGACAGGTTGTTGGTGATTTGGACACCTAAAAACCTGAAGCTCGCGACCATTTCTACTTCGTCCCTGTTGATGTAGACAGGGGCATGTTCTCCTCTACGCTTCCTGAAGCCGATGACAATCTCCTTCATTTTGTTGACATTGAGGGAGAGATTATTGTTGCCGCACCAGTTCACCAGATTCTCTATCTCATTCCTGTACTCTGTCTCGTCATTGTTTGAGATCCGACCCACTACAGTGGTTTCATCAGCAAATTTGAAAATCGAGTTGGAGGGGAATTTTGCCACACAGTCATAGACCATAAGACCATAATAAGGGGGTAGAAGATGAAATATGAGTGCAAGCTAGCTAGTAATATAAAAGAAGATAGAAAGAGTTTTTTTCAATGTATAAAAGGTAAGAGAGAGGCAAAAATAGACATTGGACCACTGGAAAATGAGACTGAAGAAGTAATAATAGGAAACAAAGAAATGGCAGAGGAACTGAATAGTTACTTTGCATCAGTCTTCACGGTGGAAGAGACCAGTGGGATGCCAGAGCTCCAGGAGAGTCAGGGGGCACAGGTGAGTGTAGTGGCCATCATTAAGGAGAACGTTCTGGGGAAACTGAAAGGTCTGAAGGTGGATAAGTCACCTGGACCGGATGGACTCACCCCAGGGTTCTAAAAGAGATTGCTGAGGAAGTTGAGGAGGCATTGGTGGTGATCTTTCAGGAATCACTGGAGGCAGTGAGGGTCCCAGAGATCTGGAAAGTAGCTAATGTAACACTGCTGTTTAAGAAGGGAGGGAAGCAACAGGCGGGAAATTATAGGCCGGTTAGCCTGACTTCGGTCATTGGCAAGATTTTAGAGTCCATTATTAAAGATGAGATTGCGAGTACTTGGAAGTGCAGGATAAAATAGGTCTGAGTCAGCATAGCTTGTCAAGGGGAGGCCATGTCTGATAAATCTGTTAGAGTTCTTTGAGAAGGTAACAAGGAAGTTAGATAAAGGAGAACCAGTGGGCGTGATTTATTTAGAGTTCCAAAAGACCTTTGACAAGGTGCCGCTAGGAGACTGTTAAATAAGTTAAGTGCCCACGGTGTTAAGGGTAAGATCCTGGCATGGATAGAGGATTGGCTGACTGGCAGAAGGCAGAGAGTGGGGATAAAGGGGTCTTTCTCACAATGGTAGCGGTGACGAGTGATGTGTCTCAGGGGTCAGTGCTGGGATCACAACCTTTCACAATATACATTAACGATTTGGAAGAAGGAAATGAAGGCATGATTGCTAAGTTTGCAGATGATACAAAGATATGTAGAGGGACAGGTAGTATTGAGGAAGCAGGGGGGCTGCAGAAGGACTTGGACAGGTTAGGAGAGTGGGCAAAGAGCTGGTAGATGGCATACAATGTGGGAAAGTGTGAGGTTACGCACTTTGGAAGGAGGAATGGAGGCATAGACTATTTTCTAAATGGGGAAATGCTTAGGAAATCAGAAGCACAAAGGAATTTGGGAGTCCTTGTTCAAGATTCTCTTAAGGTTAATATGCAGGTTCAGTCGGCAGTTAGGAAGGCAAATGCAATGTTAGCATTCATGTTGAGAGGGCTAGAATACAAGAGCAGGGATGTACTTCTGAGGCTGTATAAGGCCCCGTATCTAAAGAAGGATGTGCTGGCCTTGGAAAGGGTCCAGAGGAGGTTCACAAGAATGATCCCTGGAATGAAGAGCTTGTCGTATGAGAGACAGTTGAGGACTCTAGGTCTGTATTCGTTGGAGTTTAGAAGGATGAGGGGGGATCTTATTGAAATTTACAGGATATTGCGAGGCCTGGATAGAGTAGACGTGGAGAGGATGTTTCCTCTAGTAGGAAATACTTGAACCAGAGGGCACAACCTCAGACTAAAGGGACGATTCCTTAAAACAGAGATGAGGAGGAATTTCTTCAGTGGTGAATCCATGGAATTCTTTGCTGCAGAAGGCTGTGGAAGCCAGGTCATTGGGTGTCTTTAAGACAGAGATAGATAGGTTCTTGATGAAGAAGGGGTTCAGGGGTTATGGGGAAAAGGCAGAAGATTGGGGATGAGAAAAATAACAGCCATGATTGAATGGTGGAGCAGACCCGATGGGCCGAGTGGTCTAATTCTGCTACTATGTCCTTTGGTCTTATGGACTTATGCATACCTAAAATCTTGAAGCCTTCGACCATTTCTACTTCATCCCCATTGATATAGACAGGGGCATGTTCTCCTTTACGCTTCTTGAAGTCGATGACAATCTCCTTTGTTTTGTTGACATTGAGTGAGAGATTATTGTTGCCACACCAGTTCACCAGATTCTCTATCTCATTCCTGTACTCTGTCTGGCCATTGTTTGAAATCTGACCCACTACGGTGGTGTCGTCAGCAAACTTGAAAATTGAGTTGGAAGGGAATTTGGCCACACAGTCAAAGGTGTATAAGGAGTATAGTAGGGGGCTAAGAACACAGCCCTGGGGGGCACTGATGTTGAGGATGATCGTGGAGGAGGTGTTGTTGCCTATCCTTACTGATTGTGGTCTGTGGGTTAGGAAGTTCAGAATCCAGTCGCAGAGGGAGGGACCGAGGCCCAGGCCACGGAGTTTGGGGATGAGATTTGTAGGAATAATGGTATTGTGCTGCTGTGCTGCCCTACAATGGATGGGAGGCTGGTTTGTGTGATGAACTGGGCGACATTAACAACTCTTTGTAGTCTCTTGCGGTGTTCGTCAGAGAAGAAGCTGTGACAAGCTGTAATAGAACCAGAATGGACGCTTTCATAGAATCATAGAAACCCTACAGTGCGGAAGGAGGCCATTCGGCCCATCGAGTCTGCACCGACCACAATCCCACCCAAGCCCTACCCCCACATATTTACTTGCTAATCCCTCTAACCTACGCATCTCAGGACTCTAAGGGGCAATTTTTAACCTGGTCAATCAACCTAACCCGCACATCTTTGGACTGTGGGAGGAAACCGGAGAACCCGGAGGAAACCCACGCAGACACGAGGAGGATGTGCAAACTCCACACAGACAGTGACCCGAGCCGGGAATCGAACCCGGGACCCTGGAGCTGTGAAGCAGCAGTGCTATCCACTGTGCTACCGTTCTGTGGTGCATCTGTAAAAGTTGGTGGGAGTCTTGATGGCCGTGCCAAATTGCGATGTGCCGGGGTACATGTGCACCCAGTGTGGGTGCTCTGGGTGTGGAAGGCTCGGTCTGGGAGTGTGGGGTGGGCTTGGGGGGGGGGGGGCCAAGTCTCAGTGCAGCGCCACCTCTGGCCGGCCTGGGGAAGCGCACCCAGCGGAGAGAAACTACAACCCCCCAGAAACGCCCGCGCTGCGCATGCGCACAGCCCGCTCGCCGTCAACGGCCAATCCGATTGGGCGGCTGGGGTCCCGCCTCCCGGTCCAATCGCGTGCGAGGATACTGCAGCTGCTGGGGAGCCGGCTTTGGAATCAACATTAAATTTAAATCTTTCAATTCCCCCTCACCGAGCCCGGGATGGGGGCGAACGGCAGCACCAGGCGCGTCTCCTTCGGCAAAGACCATCAGGAGCGAGTGACAGTTTTACAGGGAATGAGGGTGAGTGAGCGGGACAGACAGGCAGGAGGGGGGGGGGTAAATGGGCAGAGGGGGGAAAGGGGGTTAAATAGGGAGGTCTTGGGGTTAAGGGGGTAAATTGGGAGTGAGGTAAAGGGGGTAACTGGGGAGAGTGGTAATGGGATAAATGGGGATGGGGTAAGGGGGGGGAGAGGGGTAAATGGGCAGAGGGGGTAAATTGGGAGAGGGATAAATGGGGTAACTAGGGAAAGTGGTAATGGGGTAAATAGGGAGGGGTAAATGGGGAAGGGGTAAATGGGCAGATGGGGTAAATGGGGTTAAATAGGGAGGTCTTGGGGTTAAGGAGGTAAATTGGGAGTGAGGTAAAGGGGGTAAATGGGGTAACTGGGGAGAGTGGTAATGGGATAAATGGGGATGGAATAAGGGGGGAGAGGGGAAAAGGGGATATGGGGAGAGGGGTAAATGGGCAGAGGGGGTAAATTGGGAGAGGGATAAATGGGGTAACTCGGGAAAGTGGTAATGGGGTAAATGGGGAGGGGTAAATGGGCAGAGGGGGTAAATGGGGTTAAATAGGGAGGTAATGGGGTTAAGGGGGTAAATTGGGAGTGAGGTAAAGGGGGTAAATGGGGTAACTGGGGAGAGTGGTAATAGGTTAAATAGGGAGGGGTAAATGGGCAGAGAAGGTAAATAGAGAGAGGGTACAGAGGAAAAATGGGGAGAAGGGTAAATGGGAGAGAGGTAAAGAGATACATTTGGAGACAGATAAAGGGGGTAACGGGAGAGTGGTAACAGGGTAAATGGGGAGGGATAAAGGGGGTAAATGGAGAAGTGGGTAAATGGGGAGATGGTTAAGGTAGTAAATGGGGATGGGGTAAATGGGGAGTGGGATAAAGGGGATAAGTGTGGGAGGTTGTAAAGCTGTAACTGGGAGAGGGGTAAAGAGGGTAAGACCATAAGAAATAGGAGTAGGCTGTTTGGCCCCTCAGGCCTGCTCTGCCATTCAACAAGATCAAGGCTCATCCAACACTCCTCAGGTCCACTTTCCTGCCCTTTCCCCGTAATCCTTGATTCCCTCACTGATCAAAAATCTATCCATCTCAGCTTTAAATACACACAAGGACTCTTCCCCCCCACAGCTGTGGCAAGGAGTTCCAAACACTTTCAACCCTCCGAGAGAAGAAATTCTTCCTCATCTCAGTCTTAAATTGGTGCCCCTTTATTCTGAGGCTCTGCCCTCTGGTCCTAGACTCTCCCATGAGGGGAAACACCCTCTCAGCATTTACCCCGTCAAACCCCTTACAAATCATATATGTTTCAATGGGATCAACACTCATTCTTCGAAATTCCAATGAGTAGAGTCCCAACTGTTTAACTTTTCCTCATGAGACAATCCCTCCACACCGGGATCATTCTAGTGAACCTTCTCTGAACTGTCTCCAGTGTAATAACATCTTTCCTTAAATAGGGGAACCAAAACTGCTCCACATGTGGTCACCAGTACCTTGTAAAGTTGCAGCCAGACTTCCCTCCTCTTGTAGTCCAGCTACTTTGAAATAAGATAAAAGCAAAATACTTTGGATGCTGGAATCTGAAACAAGAACAGAAAATGCTGGAAAATCTCCGCAGATCTGACAGCATCTGTGGAGAGAGAATAGAGCCAACATTTCAAATCTGGATGATTCAATCCAGACTTGGAAATGTTGGCTCTATTCTCTCTCCACAGGCGCTGTCAGACCTGCTGAGAGTTTCCGGCATTTTCTGTTTTTTCTTGCCCCGAGATACAAGGGCTGACATTCCATTAGCCTTCCTGATTACCTGCTGCACCTGTGTGCTAGCTTTCTGTGTCTCGTGCTCATGTAACCCAAGTCCCTTTGTGTTGCAGTTTTCTGCAAGTTTTTCTCCATTTAAATAATACTCCGTTCTTTTGTTCTCCCTTCCAAAAGGAACAACTTCACATTTTCCCACTTTATACTCCATTTGGCAACATTTTACTCACTCACTTAACCTATCAATATCTCTTTATAAACTGTTTCATAAAATCATTGAATCCCTACAGTGCAGAAGGAGGCCATTTGGCCCATCAAGTCTACACCAACAACAATCCCACCCAGGCCCGATCACCGTAACCCCACATATTTACCCACGAATCCCTCTAACCTACGCATCCTGGGACACTAAGGGGCAATTTAGCATGACCAATACACCTAACCTGCACTGGACTGTGGGAGGAATCCAGAGCACCCAGAGGAAACCCACGCAGACACGGGGAGAACATGCAAACTCCACACAGACAGTGATCCAAGCTGGGAATCGAACCCAGTTCCCTGGAGCTGTGAGGCAGCAGTGCTAACCCCTGTGGCACCGTGCCACTGTTTGTATCCCCCTCGCAACTTGCCTTTCCACCTATTTTTGTGTCTTCTGCAAATTTGGCTTTAGTATATTTGCTTCTTTCCTCCAAGTCATTTAAATATATTGTAAATAGTTGTGATCCCAGCATTGACCCTTGTGGAACCCCACTGGTTACAGGTTGCCAACCTGAAAGATAACTCCTTAATCCCACTTGCTGTGTCCTGCCCATTAGCCAATTCTCTATCCATGCCAGTATACTATCTGCAACACCGCAAGTCGAGATCCAACACATCTACTGGTTCCCCTCCATCCACTTTGGTTGAGACTTCCTCGAAAATCTCTAATAAATTCGTCAGATACAATTTCCCTTTCAGAAAGCCATGCTGAATCTGCTTGATTAGATTATGGTTTTCTAAATGTGTTGCTATTACTTCCTTAATAATTAACTCCAACATTTTTCCAACAATCGATGTTAGGCTAATTACCCTACACTTGCCTACCTTTGGCCTCCTCTCTTTTTGAACGGGTATCACATTGGCAGTTTTCCAATCCTCTGGTACTTCTCCAGAGGGGTGGGTGGATGGATGGTGAGTGGAGAAAGGAGTGGATGGGAGGGAGAGGGATGGGTAGGGGAGTTGGGTGGGGGAAGGAGTAGGGAGGAGATGTGGGTGAGGGGGGAGGGGTGAATGTGGGGGGCTGGTTGGAAGTTTGGCGGGGCTATGTGGAGGGAGTTGCAGGTGCGTGGGGTGGAGTGGACAGAGGAGTGGTGGGGTAGTGCGAGATTGATGGGTGGGGTGGAATGGGGAGGGGGGAGAAGATGTGGGATGGGGATGTTGGGGAAGCAGTGGGGGCTATGGGTTGCTGGAGTGGGGGTTGTCGAGATGGGGTTTTTGGGAGTGAGATTGGGTGTAGAAGATTAGGTGGAGTGTCGGGGAGAGGTTGGTGGAAGTGGCTGGGGGAGGGGTGTGGAGAGGGTGGTGTGTAGATGGGAGTCGATGCGGGTAGGGAGCGGAGAGATGTTGGACAGGTGAGGGAGGTATCAGTGGAGGGCGAGTGTGGGTGGATACCTTGGGGGATCTGGAGTTTAAGGATCGGGGTCTGATCCCCAGAGTTGGGGAATCAAGTCTTTGCAGTCCAGGTTTGTGGTCTATTGGGTAAACATTTGGAAAAAGAAGCAAGTGAATCATAATGTGTGGGATTGTGCACCTTCATGGTCATTTACCCACTGTCCAGCACAGAAGGTCAGCATTTTGAGCTTTAGTAGATGTATCCTTTATTTGGTATAATTATCACCCTCCCCACCCTGCCTCAAAACATTCCACCTTGTTATAACAAGGATAAACAGAGGAATTCCATATCCCTCACAATCCTTGCTTTGATAATGAGTGGACATAAGATTTAGCATAACTTTTACTAATTACAAGAATCAAACATGATACAGTATAAACCTTAACAGCTAGCTATCTATGATGTTCCAAGTCAAACAACACCCCACAAACATACACCCCTTTCGAGACTTGGGACAAAAAGCAAGTATGCTCACGTGATGCTGGATTTTGCAGCTTTTTAACAGCTGCTGTGAATTGGTCCTTTGAATGTTGGATTAAAATTCCTTCCAGTCTTGGAACTTTCCAAAAAGCCTCTGGAGAAAGAGAGAGACACACACTGCCTGCTTCCACCAGCTTCTAACAGCAACTCACAGACAGCAGAGTTTCCAACTCCAGAGAGAGGGGAAAACAAGAGACACTGCTTTCTGTCTCAAAGTCGAAGCAGCCTCTGAGAAAAATGAAACTAAAACTTTGGGCTTTTCTGTGGGGAAAAAACTGTCCCCAGGCATCATGTGACCTGTCAATCATGCCCCACCCAACAACTCCAAAAGGCTCATAATACTCCAGGACACTGCATTAGTCCAGATTAAAATTAAACCTGATGTCCATTATGTTACTTCAGTAACAATCAGAGGACACAGGCTGCAGACAAAATGTACCAAAAATAAAATGCTAGGAACTGGTTGAAAAACCTGCAAAGAAACATGATTAAAGTACATTTCGTAAAGGCACAGTATCGTCACAGTAGGTACACCCACAGTGCTGTTAGATAGGGAGTTCCAGGATTTTGACTTGGTCACAGTGAGGGAATGGTGATACATTTCCAAGTCAGGATGGTGAGGGGAATTTGCCCGCGATAGTGTTGATAGGAATGCTCTGGTAGAATGCTGCTGCGCCTCTATATTTGGAAAAATCTTGGTACCTAAGGGAGCATGAGTTGTGAATATAAATGTAACTTGCCGTTCCCCTTTTCAGTCCCAAACAGGTAATTAATTTCAGATTTTGTGTGGTAATTTTTAAAAAAAAATTCATTCGTGGAACATGGGCGTCGCTGGCTGGGCCAGCATTTATTGCCCATCCCTAGTTGCCCGAGGACAGTTGAGAGTCACATTGCTGTGGCTCTGGAGTCACATGTAGTAAGAAGTTTAACAACACCAGGTTAAAGTCCAACAGGTTTATTTGGTAGCAAAAGCCACACAAGCTTTCGAGGCTCTAAGCCCCTTCTTCAGGTGAGTGAGAAGAAGGGGCTTAGAGCCTCGAAAGCTTGTGTGGCTTTTGCTACCAAATAAACCTGTTGGACTTTAACCTGGTGTTGTTAAACTTCTTACTGTGTTTACCCCAGTCCAACGCCGGCATCTCCACGTCACATGTAGGCCAGACCAGGACAGGACGGCAGATTTCCTTCCCTAAAGGACATTAGTGAACCAGTTGGGTTTTTTACGACAACCGACAATGGTTTCATGGTCATCAGTAGATTCTTAATTCCAGATATTTTTTATTGAATTCGAATTCCACCATCCGCCGTGTGGGGGGGATTCGAACCCGGGTCCCCAGAACATTAGCTGAGTTTTTGGATTAATACTCTCGCGATAATACCACTAGGCCATCACCTCCCCAATTCCACTCTTTAGCCCCATTAATCATGTACCTTTGCTGATTCCTATCCAGTGGTACTCTGTTACGGTCTGTCAGGGCGTGGGCAGCTGTATAACCTGCGCCATTTCCCCTAACTTGCAAATCACTCAGTGCTCAGATGCACTGGGTTACACTGCAGCACGAGTTGCCATCTGCAGAAGACGAGAGAGGGGAATATGCTGCAGAAGAGAACTCTCAGGAGATATTCCCTGATAGAATCGTGCTGGCAGAGTAAAGAGTCATATACCCAACGTGCTGGCATTTTTTTGAATAACGAATGAGATATTCAATTATAGGTTCCATCAGAGATGTAGACTGTTTTATTACTTTCACAATCACTCTGATCTGATCATCCTGTGTGAGGTTAATGTTATTTAAAACTCATTGTTTTTGACAGTTGACAGGGAAAAATTGCACCACACTGCTCGTAGCGAAAATTAAATTAAACTGATCTGTCTTTTTAAAAACTCAAGGTGAGCTCTTTGAAATTTCGAGACATGTGAGTGATTGTCACTGTCTGAAAGTTGTGTGTTATTGTCACTTCTCGGTTTTCTTTCTCCCCTTCCAGTTTTCCCCTTGGTCTGTTCTCTCGTGAGCACGCTGAATTTGCTGAGCTCTCTTCCTGTGCTGGTCCCTGTCAGGTTCACTTGGCATCATTCTTGAACTGGGACACTGCCTCCCGTCTCCAGTCAATTGAATGTAGCCCCCGGAGAAGGGAGAACACTCCGCTTTTGATAAGCCTGGAGCAATTTGTAGCACCTGCACTCTGCTGATCCTTCTACATCCTCTAAACCCTCCCAGGCATTAAAGATGAAAGGAAAAGGAACTTGCATTTATATGGTACCTTTCACAACCTCAAGAGACTTTACAACAGTGACTGCACTTCATTGTCCAAAAATGTGCTGGTTAGGTGAATTGGTCATGCTAAATTCTCCCTCGGTGTACCCGAACAGGTGCCGGAGTGTGGTGATTAGGGGATTTTCACAGTAACTTCATTGCAGCGTACATGTAAGCCTACTTGTGACAAATAAATAAATAAAATTGTTTATAATGTAAGAAACATGGCAGCCAATTTGTACACAACAAGCACATAAGGTGATACATGACCAGATTTACCAGGCTGATTCCGGGGATGGCGGGACTGATGTATGAAGAGATATTGACTAGGTTTGGATTGTCTTCGCTGGAGTTCAGACGAATGAGGTGAGATCTCATAGAGACTTATAAAATTCTAACAGGACTAGACAGGGTAGATGCAGGGAGGATGTTCCCGATGGTGGGAGAGTCCAGAACCAGGGGTCACAGTCTGAGGATTCAGGGTAGACCATTTAGGACGGAGGTGAGGAGACATTTCTTCACCCAAAGAGTGGTGAGCCTGTGGAATTCATTACCACAGGAAGTAGTCGATGCCAAAACATTGAATGTATTCAAGAGGCGGCTGGATATAGCACTTGGGGTGAATGGGTGCAAAGGTCATGGGGAGAAAGCAGGATTAGGCTATTGAGTTGGACGATCAGCCATGATCGTAATGAATGGCGGAGCAGGCTCGAAGGGTCAAATGGCCTCCTCCTGTTCCTATCTTCTATGTTTCTATAGTCTCTCTTAGTGATATTGGTTAAGGGACAGATGTCAGCCACAACACTGGGGTGCAATTGCCACTGCCAATTATTTGCACGTACTGTAATTCAGATCTAAGTTTAAATCCAGAACCAGCCACATGGCAGCTCTAAGTTTTGTCCACTGTGTGCTGAACCAGCATTTGTACTCGCGGTCCAGGCTGGCAGGTAAAACACTTTGGGGAGATTCCAGAAGGCTGCCCGTGCCTGCGCTGTTGCTGCTTCCCCTCCACTCTGTATTACTGAAGGAGTGCTACAAGTGAAACATTAAATAGAAGCCTGACCTGATTGCTCTGGATTGCTTTGAAACAGGCAACGAGTTCTTCCTGCCTAATGTTCGTTCCTTGACCAACATCATCAAAACAGATCACCTGGTCATTCAACTCGTGGCTTTTTGTGAGATGTTCCTTTGCGCTTATTGAATGGTGTGTTTCCCTACATAACAACAGTAACTGCACTCGGGTAATTCACAGTCTGTGAATTGTTTTGGGAAACTACTAAGAGGTACCGTGGGTGGCACAGTGGTTAGCACTGCTGCCTCTCAGTGCCAGGGACCCGGGTTCAATTCTGGCTTTGGGAGACAATGTGAAGTTTGTGCATTCTCCCCGTGTCTGTGTGGGCTTCCTCCGGGTGCTCCAGTTGATTTGATTTGATTTATTATTGTCACATGTATTAACATACAGTGAAAAGTATCATTTCTTGCGCGCTATACAGACAAAACATACCGTTCATAGAGAAGGAAACGAGAGATTGCAGAATGTAGTGTTGCAGTCATAGCTAGGGTATAGAGGAACATCAGCTTAATGCGAGATAAGTCCATTCAAAAGTCTGACGGCAGCAGGGAAGAAGTTGTTCTTGAGTCGGTTGGTACATGACCTCAGACTTTTGTATCTTTTTCCCGAAGGAAGAAGTTGGAAGAGGGAATGCCCGGGGTGCGTGGGGTCCTTAATTATGCTGGCTGCTTTGTCGAGGCAGCAGAAAGTGTAGACAGAGTCAGTGAATGGGAGGCTGGTTCGCGTGATGGATTGGGCTACATTCACGACCTTTTATAGTTCCTTGCGGCCTTGGGCAGAGCAGGAGCCATACCAAGCTGTGATACAACCAGAAAGAGTGCTTTTTATGGTGCATCTGTAAAGGTTGCCTCCCACAGTCCAAAGATGTGCGGGTTAGATGGATTGGCCATGCTAAATTGCCCCTTTAGTGTCAGGGGGATTAGCAGGGTAAATGCGTGGGATAGGGCCTAGGTGGGATTGTGGTTGGTACCGACTCGATGGACTGAATGGCCTCCTTCTGTACTGTAGGAATCTTTGTTAGGATGCAACAGAAATACAAGTGCACCTCTTTCTGTAGTCAATAACCATTGAAGCCATTTCTCTCTCTCTCAGGCACACTGAGCCACTGGGGATTGGAACTGATTTTAATTTTGCAAAATTTTTAAATTTTAGATTCTCAGTCAAGGTACCCTCTTTCCTTGTCCCAATCGAAGTAGCTACGTTTGCGGTGAAATACTCGTGCAAAGAATTTCACATCCTTACTAAACGTATTTCTTCACAGCTGTCTGAAAACCTTGTCTCACGAATGAAGGATCTTCCTCAACCGTTGTCCAAGCCATCAAACTCTGTCCCTGCAGGTATGTGAACGGCCAGTAGAAGATGGTACTGATGTCAAACATTCTTTCTAAGAGTTAATAATGGGATTGCTGCCATTGCTTCAATGGAAAACTAAAGATCTTGTTGCACAATTTGAAAAGCAAAATAAATTCTACTGGCTCAAGGCCAACATCTTTCACTTAGCTAACACATTAATACCATCTCTCCCACCACCCTCGACCATGCTTTGCTAATTGGTCAGTTATGCCGTTGTGCCATTGTTACTATGGGATTTTGTGGTGGGGAGAATAGCTGCTATGTTTGTCTCAAAGGTTTCAGAGTAATTCAGTAGATAAAATGTGCTTTGATGCATAGAACAAAAACCTTGCATTGATATAGCACCTGTCATGACCTCAGGACATCTAAAAGGTTGGCGCAGCGGTTTGCAGTCTCGGATGGAGTTTGCATCTTCTCCCTGTGTCTGCGTGGGTTTCCTCCGGATGCTCTGGTTTCCTCCCACAGTCCAAAGATATGCAGGTTAGGTGGATTGGCCATGGTAAATTGCCCCTTTGTGTCCAAAGATGCGCAGGTTAGGAGGATTAACGGGGTAAATACATGGTGTTACGGCGGTAGGGTGGGCCTGGGTAAGATGCTGTGTTGGCGAGTTGGTGCAGACTCGATGGGCTGAATGGCCTCCTTCTGCTCTGTAGCCGCAATTACAACTGCAATGTAGGAAATGCTGCAGCCAATTTTTTGCACAGCAAGGTCCCAGTGACAGCAGAGGGGTAATGCCTAAATCATTTGTTTCAGTGATTTTCATAGAATCATAGAATTCCTAGAGTGCAGAAAGAGGCCATTCGGCCCATCGAGCCTGCACTGACAATAATCCCCCCAGGTCCTATCCCCATAATCTTCCTGACACTAAGGGGCAATTTAGCATGGCCAATCCACCTACCCGGAACATCTTTAACTCTCTTATCATTTAAGAAATACTCTACACATCTGTTCCTCCTTCCAAAGTGGATATCCTCTCAATTTTCCACAGTTGTTAGCACTGCTGCCTCACAGCGCCAGGGACCCGGGTTCGATTCCTGGCTTGGGTCACTGTGCGGAGTCTGCACGTTCTCCCCGTGCCTGCGTGGGTTTCCTCCAGGTGCTCCGGTTTCCTCCCACAGTCTGAAGGACGTGCTGGTTAGGTGCGTTGGTCATGCTAAATTCTCCCTCTGTACCCGAACAGGCACCGGAGTGTTACAACGAGGGGATTTTCACAGTAACTTCATTGCAGTGTTAATGCAAGCCGACTTGTGACACTAACAAATAAACTTATAGTCCATCATGGGGATGTGATGGCCCAGTGATATTATTGCTAGACTATTAATCCAGAAACTCAGCTAATGTTCTGGGGACCTGGGTTCGAATCCTGCCACGGCAGATGGTGGAATTTGAATTCAATAAAAAAAAATCTGGAATTAAGAATCTACTGATGACCATGAAACCATTGTCGATTGTTGGAAAAACCCATCTGGTTCACTAATGTCCTTTAGGGAAGGAAATCTGCTGTCATTACCCGGTCTGGCCTACATGTGACTCCAGAGCCACAGCAATGACTCTCAACTGTCCTCGGGCAATTAGGGATGGGCAATAAATGCTGGCCAGCCAGCGACACCCATGTCCCATGAATAAATTAAAAAAGAATCTTCCATGTTCTTGCTCAGACTCACTCAGTCTGTCCGAATCCTCTTGAAGTAACTTTGTATCTTCCTCCCAACTCCCATTCCCACCTAGCTTTGGGTCATTTTGGTTGAGGAAGTAGGACATCAGAGAGAACTCCCCAGCCCTTCGAATATTCTGACTTGAGAGGGCAGAGGGGGGCCTCGGGTAGTTTGAAAGGGACCTCTGATAATGCCGCACTCCTTCAGTCCTGCACTGTGGTGTCAGCCCAGGTTCTGTGATCGAGTGTCTGGAGTGGGACTTGAGCCCACTGCCTCCTGACCCAGAGGCGAGAGCGCCCAGCTGACACCTTTAGGCAAAGGGACGATATGAATGTTAAGTCTTTATCGCACAAGGTGCTGATTGCTACAGTATTACAAGTATTGAGGTCAGCAGTTGTGGGTCAGAAGATAGAGAAATCATAGGATAAAGCAGATCGGAAGCACGAACATGGATTTCTAGATGCACGTTATTACTTTTCTGAATAGAACGCTCTGCGTAAAGAAAAGCTTTCTGTGAACAGGAAATGAAACATTTCTCAGTAGGCTCCAAAATTAAATCTACCATCTCTTTCAGATCCTACATTATGAGTAAACCCATCAGATAGCAGACCGAGTGCATTTCATGCAGCTCCAGTAATATCGGGACACGGGAAAACATTTTTCCACACAGTGAATTGTGATGTGGAATGCATTATCTAAAAGAGCAATGGAAGCAGATTCAGCAATAACATTTAGTGGAGAATTAGATAAGTACATGAAGGGGGAAAAACATTCACAAGGCTTTGAGGACAGAGCAGGCTAGCTCTACCAAAGAGCTAGCACAGATGTGACAGGCTGAATGTTAGCATGCATCATTCTATAACTCTCTCCTGCTATCACTCGGGGTATTAGGATGTGGGCATGACAAATCATGGAGATTTAGAATAGAGTAGAATCCATATAGTGCAAAAGGAGGCCATTCGGCCCATCCAGCCTGCACCAACAACAATCCCACCCAGGCCCTATCCCCATAACCCCACATATTTTCCCTCCTAGTCCTCCTGACACTAAGGGGCAATTTAGCATGGCCAATCAACCCAACCCACACATCTTTGGACTGTGGGAAGAAACCGGAGCACCCGGAGGAAACCCACGCAGAGAAGGGGAGAATGTGCAAACTCCACACAGACTGTGACCCAAGGCTGGAATTGAACCCGGGTCCCTGGCACCATGAGGCAGCAGTGCTAACCACTGTGCCATGGTGTTGCCCCATAATTTATCTCGTATAGTTTGGAAATTTAAATTGAAAATAGAAGCTATACATTTGATTTGGTTTATTATTGTCACGTGTAGGTATACAATGAAAAGTATTGTTTCTTGCGCACTATACAAAGAGAAGGAAAGGAGAGAATGCAGAATGTAGTGTTACAGTCATAGCTAGGGCATAGAGAAAGATCAACTTAACGCGAGGTAGGTCCATTCAAAAGTGTGACAGCAGCAGGGAAGAAGCTGTTCTTGAGTCGGTTGGTACGTGACCTCAGACTTTTGTATCTTTTTCCCGATGGAAGAAAGTGCAAGAGAGAATGTCCGGGGTGCGTGGGGTCCTTAATTATGTTGGCTGCTTTTCCGAGGTAGTGGAAAGTGTAGTTTTGAAATGGAGGCCCACAGGCAAATTGTTTATGGGACCTGGCTGGATTTATTAATCTGGAGACGGGTATTGTTCGAGGCACTAATTAAACTGTATTTGATCAAGCACTATCTGGAGCTTGGAAACCAGACAACACAACCCCTCTTGTTCATCATCATTCGATGCAATAATTTGCACCATTGTGCCTGTTCAATCAGGAATGATTAACAGGTCTGAATTCAGCACAGTTTAGACTGGTTCAGTACTAGGGAATTCTGAATAGACTTACTTCTGGCAGCAAACCTGAACTTTGTGGAATAAACTGGGATTTGCCAAGGCCACATACTATTTCTCATTTGGAAGGTCTGCCAGGAGCCAAACCTCATGCGTTTGTTGAAAAATATTGTTGGTTTTGGATGCTTTAAGAAATATGTTCTCAACATTATATCTTAACCCCTTATGGCCTGATCTCAATTTAATTGCATTTCCATACTGTGCTTATTTAGCAAATTGTTGAAAATGTTTGAAAGACTAAAGCCATCATTGTTAGCAGCTGTCACAAGCTATGCACCTTATGTTACTGATTACATCTCGTTCCCCTTCCCAGCCACTGTCTAAGATTGAGCCAGATTGTTCACCACCTTGTAATCCCTGAGATGTGCTTCAGATTCCATAGGTAGTAATTAATCCAGGCGACAGGGATCTCACCTATTGGTTGGAGAGCCACCGAGAGCCTCATGTTGCCCCTTTTGGGGAAAGCCCACCGTATTATCTGCCAATCAGGCACAGTAGCGCAGTGGTTAGCACTGCTGCTTCACAGCTCCAGGGTCCCGGGTTCGATTCCCGGCTCGGGTCACTGTCTGTGTGGAGTTTGCACGTTCTCCTCGTGTCTGCTTGGGTTTCCTCCGGGTGCTCCGGTTTCCTCCCACAGTCCAAAGATGTGCAGGTTAGGTTGACTGGCCAGGTTAAAAATTGCCCCTTAGAATCCTAAAATGCGTAGGTTAGAGGGATTAGCGGGTAAATATGTGGGGGTAGGGCCTGGGTGGGATTGTGGTCGGTGCAGACTCGATGGGCCGAATGGCCTCCTTCTGCACTGTAGGATTTCTATGATTTCTATGATTAGGTGACCAGCAGTGGCTCTTCCCAATGATCAACGACCCCATGGACGAAGGTCCTGTGTGTCCTCCTTAGAGCTGCCGTCCGCTCAGAAACCAACAGCTTTCCATTGCAGGCAAAGCCAGCAGGAGTAGCAGCAGCTGCTTCTAATACGACCCCAGAGGAAAGGATCAGCAAGGGACCTAGGTTACAGGTGAGTGAGGGTAGGGTGGGGTCTCAAGGCTGGGAAGGGGGTTCAGCATCAAGGGCAAGGGCGTGGTTTACAGAGGTATCCTCCCTTTCTGATGCCAGTCCCTTGATCAAGCACTGAGTGTGCTTTTCGAGCTCTCCCGAGTGTCAACTCCCCAGCTTGCTGCTGCCCCAAAACAGTCTGGGGTGGGAAGGCTCATGACCAGCCTTCTTGTCCAACCACTCATGCTCTATTCGTGAGCCTTCCCAATCTGGACCTTATTGGAGCAAAGACTCCATCCAAAGGCATGCACTTGCTCAATCTAAAGTGATGCCCATGCCGGACAAGATAAGAATGGCAGATCTTCTCTAAAAGGCAGTAGTGAACCTGACGGGTTTTTGCAACAATCGATAACAGCTGTCATGGTAAGCACCACTGAATCCAGCTTTATATTCCAGATTTATTAATTGAATTTAAATTCCAGCAGCTGCCTTACAGGGATTTGAACCCATATCCCCAGAGCATCAGCCTGAGTCACCTGGATGGCACAGTGGTTAGCACTGTTGCCTTACAGCTCTAGGGACCTGGGTTCAATTCCAGCCTTGGGTTACTGTCTGTGTGGTGTTTGCATGTTCTCCCAGCGACTGTGTGGGTTTCCTCCGGGTGCTCCGCTTTCCTCCCATGGTCAAAAAATGTGCGGGTTAGGTGACTAGGCCATGCTAAATTGTCCCTTAATGTCAGGGGGATTGGTGGGGTTATGGGAGTAGGGCCTGGGTGGGATTGTTGTCGGTGCAGACTCAATGGGCTGAATGGCCTCCTTCTGCACTGTAGGCATTCTATGATTGATTACTAGTCCAGTAACATTTCCATCACACCACCTTCTCAGTTTCCTATGTCTGTAATTTCCTCCAGCTATATAGCCTTCCAGAAAGTCTATGCTGCAGCTGTGTACCTTATGTAGCACACATTCCAAAATTCTCCTTGTGTCTTCAACTATCTTTTCCATGAGCTCTGAGCGTTTCCATCTCACTCTCCTTTTAAGACTCATTTCAATCCACCCCTTTCATAAAACTTTTAATCATCTCCTTCTGATAACTATTGTCAGTATGCTCTTCTCACAGAATCCCTACAGTGCAGAAGCAGACCATTCGGCCCATCAAGCCTACACCGACTCTCCAAAAGGTCATCTAACCCAGGTCCTATCCCCACATCCCCACATATTTACCCCGCTAATCCCCCTAACCTTCACATCTTGGGACACTAAGGGGCAATTTAGCACGGCCAATCCACGTAACCTGCACATCTTTCGGACTGTGGGAGGAAACCGGAGCACCCGGAGGAAACCCACGCAGACACTGGGAGAATGTGCAAACTCCACAGATAGTCACCCAAGGCCAGAATCACACCTGGGTCCCTGGCGCTGTGAGGCAGCAGTGCTAACCATTGCGCCACCGTGCCACCATTTGGGATGCTTTTCTGCATTAAAGGTGCTACGTAAAAAAATGATTTTGAGGTAGCCAGACTTGACAGAAATTGTGTGGTCTGTAGCTTGAGGTTGCTGGGGGAAAGCACTTCTATTCCTCATGGCCCACATGCTGCACTGTAAATGCACGTATCTCCTGGATCCGGCCTCTCTTCCCTCTTTTTATTATGTGCCATGATTCCTGGGAAATAGGAAACTTGGACTCCATGGGTTAGAAATGGGATTAGTTCACCTAAGATGGGATTCTTTCACTCGTTACACTCGGAGAAAGGAAAGGGAAATTGAGATTATGAGCAAAAGAACAATTTAACACTTAAAAAAGACAAGTACAGTTGTATAGGACCTCTAATTTTTGTTTTTCCACCTGAAATTATCCATAGAATCCCTACAGTGCAGAAGGAGGCCATTCGGCCCATCGAGCCTGCACCTATCACAATCCCACCCAGGCCTTATCCCCACATCCCCATGCATTTACCCTAGCTAGTCCTCCTGACAGTAGAGGGCAATTCAGCCGGGTCAATCCACCTAATCCGCACATCTTTGGACTGTGGGAGGAAACCGGAGCACCCGGAGGAAACCCACACAGACACGGGGAGAACGTGCAAACTCCACACACAGTGACCCCAGCCAGGAATCGATCCCTGGTGCTGTGAGGCAGCAACGCTAACCACTGTGCCACCGCGCCGCTATACTAGTAGGAAGGAGAGGGGAAGTGAGATTATGAGTAAAAGAACAATTTAACACTTAAAAAAGACAAGTACCTACGTATAGTGCCTATAATGTTTGTTTTTCAACCTGAAATTATGAAATTTTCTCGACTGTAACAGGTTTCTGGGTACAAAATGGTTTGTGAATTTCATAGGATCGACTTTATTATAGTTGGCAAACTCGGAATGTTATTACTGAGATAATTTATTGGTTTCCACATTCACAGGACCTGATCAACAAGGGGGCGATGGTCTGACGCTGAAGCATTCCAGTACTGAAGAGCAGATGTACAGGAGGTGAGACATACTTGCTGAAATAATCTCCTCTTTCTGAAGCACTCCCCCGATGCTTAACTCTGATCAATAGAACTTTATGGTGTCAGACAATTGCTCTCCTGTTGTGTTGCTCATAGATAGTACAGCGATGTTTCTAAGAACAGACTTGAATAGTGAAAAATATTAAATCGGACAGAGATGGTATTCTGTAATGAGAAGCATGTTGCCCCGGACGGATGTAAATGATCCCAAGGCAGTATCGGAAGAGAAACTGTGGAATTCTCCTGGTATCCTGGCCAACATTTTCCCTCAATCAATACCCAAGATGATAATAATCTGATCTGATCATTTATTCAATTATTGTTTGTGGCAGCATGGCGTTTGCACAAATCGGCTGCTGTGTTTACCACATTGGAAAAGTGATAGCACCTCAAGAAGAAAAAGTAATTATTTGGCTGTGAAGCAATTTGCAACCTCCTGAGCCCTAAATACAAGTTATTTTTTCTTAGAAAGATCTATGTATCAATTTGGGAAAAAAAATTAAAATGAAGATAGTGATGTAATTATTAAATATTTCAAATTTAATTCACTATTTATTTGTTCACTCACAGGATGTGGTGAAGCCAGCATTTATCGTCCATCCCTAATTGCCCTCAAAGTGCCTCTGAATGATATGCAGTTAAAAGTCAGCCATGTTACAGTGGCTGGGGAGTCACAGGCCACACTCGGGAAAGCAGATTTCCTTCCTTAAAGGGCATTACTGAACCATGTGTCTTTGCAACAATTCAGTAGTTTCACAATCAGAGTTATGGATACTGACTATTTTTTTGTCATAGAATCCCTACAATACAGAAGGAGGCCATTCGGTCCATCGAGTCTGTACCGCCCACAATCCCACCCAGGCCCTATTTCCTTAGCCCTGCTACTACTACTACCCCTACCACCTAGTGGAATATTCTCTGTAAACATATTTCTTCTCGAATATTACCCTACCAATTTCCCTGACACTAGCGTCAATTTAGCATGGCCAATCCAGCTAACCGCACATCTTTGGACTGTGGGAAGAAACCGGAGCACCCGGAGGGAACCCACACAGACACGGATAGAATGTGCAAACTCCACACAGACAGTGACCGAGGCTGGAATCGAACCTGGGTCCCTGGCACTGTGAGGCAGCGGTGCTAACCACTGTGCCACCGTGCCACCCTTAACTGAATTTAGTTTAATTTAGTCAGCAGCTGTGGTGGGATTTGAACTGGGTTGCTGGAGTCCAGGCCTCTTGGATTAGTGGTCCAGTAAAACTGTCACAATGTTACCACATCCTGTAGTAAAATTAGAATGTTTAGTAGCCTAGTTAATTGATCAGGTTCCACTGATTTTAATTCAGGTCACTAAATTACTGGGTGGCATACTGGCACAGTGGTTAACCCTGCTGCTTTACAGCGCCAGGGACCTGAGTTCGATTCCCGGCTTGGGTCACAGTCTGTGCGGAGTCTGCACGTTCTCCCCGTATCTGCGTGGGTTTCCCCCAGGTGCTCCAGTGCTGGTTAGGTGCATTGGCCATGGTAAATTCTCCCTCAGTGTATCCAAACAGGTGCCAGTGTGTGGCGACTAGAGGATTTTCGCAGCAACTTAATTGCGGTCTTAATGTAAGCCGACTTGTGACACTAATAAATAAGATAAACTAAACGGTTGCTGTTATGTGCTGAATCCTGTGGGACAGCGACTTGCGTTTATTTGGCATCTTCCACCTTTTATTTTAAGAGTTGTACTGAGATGGTTCACTTGGTGTAAGGAAAGAAAGGGACACCAGATTGATAAATGATTAGAAGGGATGACAAAAGCACAAGCAGAAATGCAACCATTTTGTTCAGCCAGCACATCGCCGAGGGAAGAAGAAGTTAATTGGTTAGGGTGCCGCTGAGAGTAAAGTTGAATGCATGCATGCAGCTGGGAAAAGCAGCACCAAGGGCTATTCAATGAATAAGGTCATGTTAAATTTGCAGGGTCCCTTTGAGGGGCTGTGGGCTGTGCTAAAATAACGTACTGCAGCAGTGGGCAGTGCTCGTCCAGGGTTTAGTTTTGAACAGAGCAGGCGCAGTTTCACTCTGTATGTCAGCGCATTATACCTATCCCAGGAGCTCTCATTGTTATCGAAACGAAATGAGGGGAGATCTTATAGAAACGTATAGATTATGAAGGGAATAGACAAGAGGGAAGCAGGGAGGTTGTTTACACTGGCGGGTGAAACTAGAACTAGGGTCAGGGCCTCAAAATAAGGGGAACAGACTTAGCACTGAGTTGAGGAGGAACTTCTTCACCCAAAGGGCTGTGAATCTGTGGAATTCCCTGTCCAGTGAAGCAGTTGAGGCTACTTCATTGAATGTCTTTAAGGCAAGGATAGATACATTTTTGAACAGTAAAGGAATTAGGGGTTATGGTGAGCGGGCGGTTAAGCGGAGCTGAGTCCACGAAAAGATCAACCATGATCTTATTGAAGCAGGCTCGAGGGGCCAGATGGCCTACTCCTGCTCCTAGTTCTTATGTTCTTATAAGCTTATGAAATGGCCAGACTTCCCCAAATGAATATTCTATAATCTTGAAAATTATAATACAAGGACAAAATCTATAATTGTTTGCAATTCACAAGGGTGGTGCTGTGGTTAGCACTGCTGCCTCACAGCGCCAGAGACCCGGGTTCGATTGCGGCCTTGGGTGATTGTGTGGAATTTGCACATTCACCCCGTGTCTGCGTGGGTTTCCTCTGGGTGCTCAGTTTCCTCCCACACTCCAAAGATGTGCGGGCTAAGTTACTTGATGGTAAATTGCCCCTTAATGTCAGGGGAACTGGCAGGGTAAATACGTGAGGTCAAGGGCGGGATGAGGCCTGGGTTGTTGGTGCAGGCTCGATGGGCTGAATGGCCTCCTTCTGCACTGTCTGGATCCTACGATAACTAATACTAAGAGTGGAGGAGTGCAATGTGCTTATTTGTAAAATGGTGCTCATGTCAGAATCATTAACACTTTCACAGTATTTTACCCTGTTGGAATATGAAAATGGCTGAAGGATTATACAGTTACTATCTTGTGACTGCACCCTTGCTAACTCTGCGATTTCAGGCTTACAGAAGAACCTGTTTACATCAAAGTTTATTACGCATATGGAGAGTTCATAAACTTTGATTGCTGGTCTGTGTTCAGTTGACTAGAGACTCTACAATTGACCTTGACACTTCTGGGCCAGGGAGAGGTGGCCAAGGATGTCAGCAACTTCCCTTTGCTATCGTGGTGAGCCCTGTCTGGAAAACGCCTGCGGATGTCCCCAGAGGATCTCATAGCTGTTGAATGAAGACAAGAATGGGCTTGCCTGTTTATTGGGGTCATCTAGCCTGCCAACACTTGCTGTCAAGCTCTACATAAAGAATAGGTACCTGGCAAAAGAACACCAGTTCCTTAAAGAAACAGAGAAGAGCAAAATACATAGAATCCTTTATTTTTTTTAAAAGGGACTTTTTTTTTGGTGTTTGGTAGTGAGTCCGACAAGTGAATGTCTGAATTTAGTTGTGTGTAATTATTAAATTTCACTGCTGACTGCCTGTGACTTTGCTTTTTATGGTGCTGCCTGCTTGGTTCCCTTTCTGTCTTTCACCCCTTGAGGGCTGCAACAATTGTTCATTAGGAGAAACAAAGTCAAAATATTCAGCTCCTGTGCGTGCTTTTGTTTTAATGTGTTTGTTATTCCTTAATACATACCTCATAGCAATTTAATTTCCAAGTCTCCTTGTTATAATAATGTGCAATGAACAGAGGCTTTGCCAGAGAAATAGGTTCCAAGCATTTTATCCCCTCCAAGGAAATCAAATTCTGCTCTTCTAATGCACATTCTATTATTTTCTAACCTCCAGAAACAGAGGGAATATGTGAGCCAGGACATCTGAAAATGAAAACACAAAAGGCTGGAAATACACAGCAGGTTTGTTAGCATATGAAAGAGAGA
Source organism: Mustelus asterias (assembly GCF_964213995.1). Taxonomy (NCBI): domain Eukaryota; kingdom Metazoa; phylum Chordata; class Chondrichthyes; order Carcharhiniformes; family Triakidae; genus Mustelus; species Mustelus asterias. The sequence continues at coordinate 154,293,147 of NC_135803.1, read as the reverse complement.
TTCATGTTTTAGGTGGAGAGAAAAACACGAGTATCAGAACTGGGGTTCTGATGGGGGACCTTACCCTAAACCTCAATTTGCCCTCCCCTCTTTCACATGCTGACTTATTTCACTCTGTGCATTTCGACCTCTTATATTTCTAACTGCTTAGGATGCAAACCTGGCATTGTTAACAGTAAATTGGGTGACATACTGCCTTATAGCAATGGGAATATTATACCATGTAATGCATGAAATGTATTCTGCTGTAATTGTGGAGCTCTGCTCAAGAAAACTTCTCTCTTTAAAGTTGAAGGTCACTGCTCACCAAGCTGAACTCATCCATCCACCCAGACAAAATCTAACCTCTTCATTAATGCAAAGAACTCAATCATTGCACTGCACAATCCATGCTTTTCCAAAGTAAGAAATCTGTATTTTCAGCTTAGGTCAGTAATTAAGGGCCTTTGGTCAATTAAGTTGCCTTCCTCGAAATCTTATTGGGGCCACTGTATTCCTCACTTTGTGAGAGGAGCAGAAGTGAACACAATATTCTAAGTGTGCATGGACCAAAGCTTTGTCCATAGAAGGATATACCTCCTAACACCCTATTCACTTTTGCAACATTCTTGTGGCACTTGTGATGGAACCCAATTAATGAACGACAACCCCAGATCTTTTTCCTGCTCGGGCAGTTGTTTGGCAGTTTTCAAGATTAAGAATATTTTCATTGGCTTAATTTTGTGTATAGGCACATGTGGTCATGTGTTTTTATGTTCTTCACTCTTTGTTCTTTCTCCCTCCCAAACAGCGCTGTAGATGTATTGTTGACAGGGGTTTTCTATTGAGACTGTGTATTGCTAAACTTTAGCTAAATACAGAGACTCATGAAATTCAGTGCACAGATTTTAAGATGCGACTTTTATTAACCAAACAATTGAATGGGAGAATGATATAAAGTAGCCCAGTACTCAAGGTATAGAATGTGGGCAGCCCAATATCACTCTGAGAAACAATGCCTCCGTGAGGGCAATTATACATTTTCAAAATCATATTTCCCACCTTTCTGGTAGGCTTAATCCAGTAAACATTACTACAATTAGCCAATAATCATCATTGTCACTAACTCCAGCCAATAACAATAGACTGTGGAACTCTTTGCCGCAGAAGGCTGTGGAGGCCAGGTCATTGAGTGCCTTTAAGACAGAGGTAGATAGGTCCTTGATTAATGAGGGGATCAGGGGTTATGGGGAAAAGGCGGGAGAATGGGGATGAGAAAAATATCAGCCATGATTGAATGGCGGAGCAGACTTGATGGGCCAAATGGCCTAATTCTGCTCCTATGTCTTACGGTCTTATGGTCAGCGCTCTCTACAGTCTGAGATCATTCATTCTTGAATCAGTATTGTGTTAGTGTTCTTAAACCCATGATTATGTGTTTTATTTGCCTAATTTAGCCCCCCTACATCATGTACCTACACCACACGGACTGCAGTAGTTCAAGAAGCAAGCTCACTTTAAGGGCAATTAGGGATGAGCAATAAACGTTAAAGCTGGAGAAAGAGATGGCCAGCAACATCTACATCCCGTGAAAGAATAAAACAAAGACATTGTTCACTGTCTCCATTCTCCCTCATTTACTTTATAGGACTTGATTGAACTAGGAGAGCGGCACAGTGGTTAGCACTGCTGCCTCACAGCGCCAGGGGCCAGGGTTCAATTCCCGGCTTGGGTCACTGTCTGTGCGGAGTCTGCACGTTCTCCTCGTGTCTGCATAGGTTTCCTCTGGGTTCTCCGGTTTCCTCCCACAGTCTGAAAGATGTGCTGGTTAGGGTGCATTGGCCCTGTGCTGAATTCTCCCTCAATGTACCCCAACAGGCGCCAGAGTGTGGCGGACTAGGGGATTTTCACAGTAACTTCAGTGCAGTGTTAATGTAAGCCTTACTTGTGACTAATAAATAAACTTTAGCTGTGTTGCATGTACCCTAAAGTTAATGTGTTTGGCAAAATGAAGGAGGCCGCTTCTTTCAATACATTCTGCTAGTTCTTTCCTCTCCTGCCCCTCTTCCCCACCTGCATAAAATAAAGAACGTTTCACTTACTTTTGTTGATAGTATGTTTTTTTCAGACCCTTTTACAGCTGTATTTTAAATCCTGGCTGGCTGCAGTATCACATAAATCCTGCGTCCAGTAGCCTTTGCAGACAGGATGGTGCTGAACTTGGCACAGGCCGTGCCACTCTTTGTATGAGTGTGAGTCACTTTATCCCAAATGACTTGAATCTTGTTTAGAGTGACCGTGCTGTTCTTTGCATTGTCCACGTAGGCATGTTGCTTGCCCAGGAATTGCCCTCAAATCTCTCACTCTAATATCAACCAAAATATAATGGACGTGCAAAATTTTCATGTATTCACGTGAACTAAGGAAAAAACAGCTAGCAGTGCAAATTATTGATTTCCTTTCTCCGCATTTTGTCAGTGCTTTAGGTTATGGTTCCATTACCACTGGTTACATTTGGTATATTTCTGAATTTGGCACCATCCTTTATGTGTGCTTAGGCTCTAAGTGTCAGGAGTTTATTTGACTGGATGCGCTGACTTCAAACAGCCTGACTGGATATTGAACCTGGGACCCTTCTGGCCTGGGTGACATTGTGCAATGCAATTAAGAGCTGAACCATTGGGAATGTCACTCATTGGTTGTTTAATCAATTCCATCAGGTGGAACTCCATATGGGAGCGAGGTATAAAAGAAAAGATGGATCTGCTACTGTTGGCTTGTCCATGTTGAATGCCGCTTGCCGACTGCTCCACGCTCCACTGGTTGTTCTGGCTTGAGAAAAATACACGATGACAAACGATATTTTTGTCTTTAGGAACCGGGTGGAAGTCAGGATTGGGAACAAAGAAAGTCAGAGGGTAAATTAGTTCATAACTTTGAACATTCTGTCTTGCTGCAGGTATGAAAAAGAGAAGGCAATGGTGCAAGAAGAGCTGTCTAAGCTTGCTCAGCAAGAACAAATGGTAGCCGTAGCTGACCTCAAAGAACACGTCATCTCACCTGAGGAGCAGCAAGAGATCAAGGAGCTCGTAAGTCAAAGATGGGGAAAATGCATCGATGGGGGTTAATAGTATCAGCAATGCCTTTACAATTTTAGTTTACTGCTAGTCTTCACTTTAACAGCTCCAGAGGCAGTACATTGCTGCTCAGCTATGGCTCTTCGGCAAGAGTTGTGGAAGCATTTATCAGGTGCTTTACCACTGGCTGCACAATTTGGGAAGCTGTTCTGCTCTGCATTCCTCTGTTGACAGGTTGTTGATAAAGTTGCAGTAAAAGCAGAAATGCTGTCAAAGCTTGCACTCATCAGGACAGAATTGCAAGAGTACCAAATTTCAAAGGACTTGGGTTTTTTTTTTGGAGTATAGAAGACTGAGGGGTGACTTGATCGAGGTGTACAAGATTATGAGGGGCATGGACAGAGTGGATAAGGAGCAGCTGTTCCCCTTAGTTGAAAGGTCAGTCACGAGGCGATACAAGCTCAAGGTGAGGGGTAGGAGGTTTAGGGGGGGATGTGACAAAAGCCTTTTTTACTCAGAGGGTGACGACGGTCTGGAATGCGCTGCCTGGGAGAGTGGTGGAAATGGGTTGCCTCGTGTCCTTTTAAAAAGTACTTGAATGAGCACTTGGCCCATAGTGTTGAATATTATGATGTGCCGAGTGCTGGTAAATGGTAGATAGGTTAGGTGGTTCTCGCATGTCGGTGCAGACTCGATAGGCCAAAGGGCCTCTCCTGCCCTGTATGGTTCTGTGATTGCGTGACAATGTAGCCCAGGGGTATTCACCATGGCAACACCTCAATCAGATTCCATTTGCCAACCAATCATAGCTTTTTCTCTCACGCTGTGTAAATTGTTGTTTCCTTTGAAATTTTGTATTCTCGAATTCTGTCCTGATGAGTGTGAGACATAAAGCTTCGACAGCATGTCTCTTTTTTCTGCAGTACTCAAGTGCTCCACTGCCAAGGGACTGTTGGTGAAATGTTGTTGATGGCAGGTGTGTCACTGCAGCTAAGGTATAAGCTAAAATAATAGCAAATTACTGCAGATGCTGGAATCATAAACAAAAACAGGAAATGCTGGAAAATCTCAGCAGGTCTGACAGCGTCTGTGGAGAGAGACTAGAGCTAACGTTTTGCGTCTGGATTATTCTTCATCAGGGCTCAGACCTGAGGTATTTCTGGCTTGCGCATGTTGTTTTGAAAATGATGCGACTGAGTTAGATTCCCCCGTCTGGACTGAGTTAGTTTAATCTGCAAGGACAACAGTTAGGGTACAGGGATTGGCTTAGTTACCCCCAGCCTGGAGGTGGGGGATAAATTATTCGGATCATTGCCTTGATTAGTGTTTGTTGGAGAATCTGTGTATGGAAAAAAGAGACTGGGCTTGCAGTAATGCCTTATGTAGTTGAATATTCTGCCTGCACTTAGTATGGGCTTGTGTAATAAGAATGGCTGTTTGACTATGCAGACTGCAGAAGCTGTCCCTCAATAAGAATCAGTGTCTGTATGTTGGAGAAAGTATGACCTTCATTTAAAAAAAACATCCGGGTTAAAGCAAGGCTGTAGGATTTGTGGTTTTCTTTTATTCATTTGTAGGACATGGGTGTTGCTGGCTGGCCAGCATTTATTGCCCATCCCTAGTTGCCCTTGTTCAGAGGGCAATTGAGAGTCAACCACATTGCTGTGGCTCCGGAGTCATATGTAGGACATATCAGGTAGAGACGGCAGATTTCCTTCCCTGAAGGGCATTAGTGAACCAGATGGGTTTCTCTGACAATTGACAATAGTTTCATGGTCATCAGTAAATTCTTAATTCCAGATTTTTAAAAAATTGAATTCCAATTCCATCATCTTCCGTGGTGGGATGGGAGCCCGGGTTCCCAGAACATGATCTGAGTTTCTGGATTAATAGTCTAGTGATAATATCACTAGACCATCGTCTTCCCTTTGCCATGGGAGGTGCAAATATTTTGGTTTCTAGACAGTTTGAAAACTATTGTTTTTGGATTCTCTTGACACTGATGCCGGAGTTAATAACAGCCTACTTTGGATTTCAACAAATAGTCCATGCTTAATTCGTGACAGCATTTTGTATTTTAGGCAGAGAAGACTCGATGGGCCAAATGGCCTGCTACTTGCTCCTACATCTTACCAAGCCACAACAATGTGGCCGATCCTTATCAATGGATCTCTCGCCCATTTATTCCAATGCTTATAGCACTGTCTCTTGTGTTACACACCCACATGGTTCCTGGTTGCTGTAATTTAGTTCAATGAGAAAGGAAACAAAACTTGAATGTTCATCTGTACTGACATATGGAAATTCAGTACTGTTGCCTTTGGGATTATATTCATGTTGCAAAGCAAAATGTCTTTGTTTGTGAATTTCTGTACACACAGCACTGGGCACAAAATGTTTTTTTGATTGTGCTATTCCCTTGTAACTCAACCTTGTTGAAATCGAAATCATGGAGCCACAGCACTTAAGTTCAAATCAAAGGATTTGATTGCAGAGACCTGCTGATCTGCACGTTGCTAAAAGTTAAAATAAATCTTGCACTATCCATGCCTGCTCACTCATGCACCTTGCATGCACATGTAGGTTTGTGTGTGTATGCTGAGTGAATGCACTTTTTTTGCATTTCAAACATGTGATTCATCTAGGGATGCAATCGTGTTATACTGTTTCTGACCCGCTGTGTTTCAGTGCTCCAAATCATTGTGCACTGTGTTGCCATTATCCGCTGCCAGGGTTCAGGACATCTGCTCCAGGCTGGAGAGGAACTTGCAGTGGGAGGGGAAGGATCCCGTTGTTGTGGTCCATTTTGGTACCAGCGATATGGGTAGAATGAGGAAAGATGTTCTGCATATAGAATTTGAGGAGCTAGGCACCAATTTAAACAACAGGGTCTCCAAGGTTATAATCTCTGGATTATTACCTGAGCCATGTCGCAAATTGGCATTGGGTACATAAAATTAGCGAGACGAATATGAGGCTCAACGACTGGTGTGGGAGAAGCGGGTTTGGGTTTGTGGGACAGTGGCATCACTACTGGGGAAAGCGAGGCTGTACCATTGGGACGGCCTACATCTGAACCATGCGAGGATTCATGTTCTTGCAAACTGCATAACTCGGGGAGTAGAAAAGGCTTTAAACTACATAGGAGGGTGGGAGGAGGGGGCATGAGGGGGTGGTTCTGGAGAGGGGATATGTAGGCTTACAAAACAAAAGGATCTGGCAGCATTGCACAGAAGCTATTTAGGTAATGAGTGTGACAGGAAGAGACTGTACAAACATAACAAAAAGCAACAAATAGGGAGAAAATGGTAAAAAGCAAAATGAATGGCTCTTTACTTAAACGCACATAGTATTTGGAGCAAAATAAATGGTTCAATGGCACAAATTGAGGTTAATGGATCTGATCTTATAGCCTTTACAGAGACTTGGTTACAAGATCAAAACTGGGAATTAAATTTTCAGGGGTTTGTGACTTCATAAGGACAGACAGAAAGGAAAAGGTGGTTGGAGTAGCTTTGTTAGTACGAGATGGAATAAGTATAATAGCAAGAAATGGTCTTGGATTGGGAGATGTAAATCCATCTGGGTGAAGGCACGAAATAACAAGGGGAAGGAGACACTGGTGGGAGTAGACTAGGTCCCCTAACAGTAGCCATGAGAAAATTGGTGGAGAGTAAATCACAGAATTGTTAAGGTAGGGAAGGAGGCTATTTGGCCCATTGTGGCTGCATCGGCTCTCCGTTCCCCTGCCTTCCCCCCCCCCCCCCCCCCGTACTGCTGCACATTGTTTCTATTCAAGTAATCATCTCATGACCTCTTGAAAGCCTCAGTTGAAGCTGCCTCCACCACACTTCCAGGCTGACATTCCAGATCTGAACCACGCATTGTGTGAAAAAAGTTTTTACTTGTATCACATTTGCTTCTTTTGCAAATCACTTTAAATCTGTGTTCTCTTGTTCTTGATCCCTTTTACGAGGGGGGAATCAGTTTCTCCCTGTACTCTGAGCAGCCCCTCATGATTTTGAATTTATCAGATTAGAGAGTTAAAAGTGCAGCTTAAAGATTGGTGTGGGAGAAATAGGTTTTGATTCATGGGGCACTGACATAGAACTGGGGAAAGTGGGAGCTGTATTGTTTTCTTTAGGAATCTCTACAGTGCAGAAGAAGGCCAACCGGCCCATCAAGTCTGCACTGACTCTCTGAAAGAGCATCTTACCCAGGCCTTATCCCCGTAATGCCCTCGCAATTTTCATTCTCACTTCCTTCAGTATCCTTGGATACATTTCAGAATCTCCTCGCCTGTCATGTCCTGGGTAGCAGCTACCTCATTGGTAATGACAGATGCAAAGTATTCATTTAATACCTCAGCCATGCTCCTGCCTCCATGTATAAATTCTCTTTTATGTGCCTAATCAGCCCTACTTCTTCATTTACCACCTTTTTACTATTTAGAACATTACAGCGCAGTACAGGCCCTTCGGCCCTCGATGTTGCGCCGACCAGTGGTACCAATCTAAAGCCCCTCTAATCTACACTATTCCAATATCATCCATATGTTTATCCAATAATCACTTGAACGCTCTCAACGTTGACGAGTCCACTGCTGCAGGCAGGGCATTCCACGCCCTTACTACTCTCTGAGCAAAGAACCTACCTCTAACATCTGTCCTATATCTCTCACCCCTCAATTTAAAGCTATGTCCCCTCGTGCTAGCCAACACCATCCGAGGAAAAAGGCTCTCACTATCCACCCTATCTAATCCTCTGATCATCTTGTATGCCTCTATTAAGTCACCTCTTAACCTTCTTCTCTCTAACGAAAACAACCTCAAGCCCCTCAGCCTTTCCTCATACGATTTTCCCACCATACCAGGCAACATCCTGGTAAATCTCCTCTGGACCCTTTCCAACACTTCCACATCTTTCCTATAATACGGCGACCAGAACTGTACGCAATACTCCAAATGCGGCCGCACCAGAGTTTTGTACAGTTGCAGCATGACCTCCTGGCTCCGAAACTCAATCCCTCTACCAATAAAAGCTAACACACCATACGCCTTCTTAACAACCCTATCAACCTGGGTGCCAACTTTCAGGGATCTATGCACATGGACACCCAGATCCCTCTGTTCATCCACGCTACCAAGTATCTTACCATTAGCCCAGTACTCTGTATTCCTGTTACTCCTTCCAAAGTGAATCACCTCACATTTTTCCGCATTAAACTCCATTTGTTTGCCTATAATAGACTTTGGAATTCCCCTTTATGTTCGCTGCCTATCTTTTTGCATAATCCCTTCTCAAATGTTCTTTTTCACCTTCCCTCTGATCCTTCTGTATTCCTCTTGGTTCTCACCTGTATTTTCTACTTGACACTTGTCATAAGAGTGACAGGAAGAAGTAATGGAGGCTTGTGATGAGGCATGATGATAATTTTGCATGATTTTAATCTACATATAGATTGGATGAATCAAATCAGCGAGAGTAGACTGGAAGATGAGTTCATAGAGTGCTTTTGGGACGATTTCTTCGAGCAGCACATTCTTAGAATCATAGAATCCGACAGTGCCTCAAATGGCCAAAGCCCATCGAGTCTGCACCGACCACAATCCCACCCAGACCCATCTCCATAACCCCTTGTATTTACCCTAGCTAGTCCCCCTGACACTAAGGGCAATTTAGCAAGGCCAATCAACCTAACTCGCACATCTTTGGAGAGTGGGAGGAAACTGGAGCACCCGGAGGAAACCCACGCAGACATGGGGAGAACGTGCAAGCTTCGCACAGACAGTGACCCGGGGCCGGAATTGAATCCTGGTCCCTGGAGCTGTGAGGCAGCAGTGCAAACCACTGTGCTATCATGCTGCCCACTATATAGCCAACCAGAGAGTAAATCTGGTCATTTGCAAGGCAACAGGATTAATTGCCTCGTAGTAAAGGAGCCCCTAGGTACCAATGATCATAATATGTTGAATTTCACATTCAATTTGAGGGAGAGAAAAGGCAAATTATGAAGGTATAAAGACAGTTGGCTAAAGTGAACTGGGAAATTAGGTTAGGGGATAGGTCAGTTGAGGTACAGTGGTGGACATTTAAGGAGATATTTCTTTACACTCAGCAAAGATACATTTCAGTGAGAAGGAAAGTCTCTAGAGGAAGGACACAACAGCCATGGCCAACTAAAGAAGTTAAAGATAGTATCCAACTGAAAGGAAAAGTTTACAATTTCACGAAGATTAGTGGCAGGTTAGAAGATTGGACAGAATAAAAATAACAGCAAAGAATGACTAAAAGAATAATGAGGGAGAAATTAGAGAATAAGGGAAAGGTAGCTAGAAATATATAAACAGCTGGTAAGAGTTTCTAAAGGTATTTAAAAGGGAAAAAATAAGTAAAATGAGTGTTGTCCTCTACAGAGTCTGGGGTATTAAGAATGGAAGATAAGGAAATGGCGGATGAATTGAATATTTTGCATATTTCATTGTAGAGGATACAAATAACATCCAATGAAAAATTTTGAATCAAGAGAGGAATGGGATAGAGGAATTTAAAACGATTACAATCACCAGGGAAAGGGTACTGAACAAAATAGTAGAACTAAAAGCTGACAAGTCCCTAGGTCCTGATGGACTTCATCCGAGGGTCTTAAAAAAAAGTGGCAAGATAGTAGATGCATTGGTTTCAATTTTCCAAAATTCCCTAAATTCTGGGAAGGTCCCATCAGATTTGAAAATAGCAAATGCAACTTCTCTATTCAACAAAGTGGGGAGGTAGATAACCGGAAACTACAGGCCAGTTAGCTTAACATCTGTCATAGGGAAAATTCTTGATTTGATTTATTATTGTCACTTGTACTAACATACAGTGAAAAGTATTGTTTCTTGCGCGCTATACAGACAAAGCATGCCGTTCATAGAGAAGGAAAGGAGAGAGTGCAGAATGTAGTGTTACAGTCATAGCTAGGGTGTAGAGAAAGATCAACTTAATGCAAGGTAAGTCCATTCAAAAGTCTGACAGCAGCAGGGAAGAAGCTGTTCTTGAGTTGATTGGTACGTGACCTCTGACCTTTGTATCGTTTTCCTGAAGGAAGAAGGTGGAAGAGAGAATGCCTGGAGTCCTTAATTATGCTGGCTGCTTTTCCGAGGCAGTGGGAAGTGTAGACAGAGTCAATGGATGGGAGGCTGGTTTGCGTGATGGATTGGGCTACATTCACGACCTTTTGTAGTTCCTTGCGGCTTTGGGCAGAGCAGGAGCCATACCAAGCTGTGATACAACCGGAAAGAATACTTTCTGTGGTGCATCTGTAAAAGTTGGTGAGAGTCGTAGCTGACATGCCAAATTTCCTTAGTCTTCTGAGAAAAAAGAGGCGTTGATGGGCTTTCTTAATTATAGTGTCGGCATGGGGGGACCAGGACAGGTTGTTGGTGATCTGGGCACCTAAAAATTCTGGAATCTATTTTAAGGTGGTTGAAGTTGGCACTTAGAAAATCTCAATGTAATCAAACAGACATGGTTTTGCGAAAGGGAGATCATGTTTAACTAATTTATTGGAATCATTTGAGGAAGTAATTAGCAACATGAATAAAGGGAAACTTGTGAAGGTGGTGTATTTAGATTTCCAAAAGGCTTTTGACAAGGTGCCATATCAAAGTTACTGTGCAAAGCAAGAGCTCATGGTATAGGGGGTAACATATCAGCATGTAGAGAGGATTGGTTAGCTAACAGAAAACAGATAGTGAAGATAAAATGGCTCATTTTTGCATTGACGAGATGTAACAATTGGAGTGCCACAGGGACCAGTGCTGAGGCCTGAACTATTTACAATCTATATGATTTGGCTGAAGGGACCAAATGCCTGGTCTCTAAATTTGCAGATGGCACAAAGGTAGGAAAGTAAATTGTGAAGAGGACATAAAGGGGGGGATTTTCTGGCCATGCTCGCCCCAAAACTGGAAAATCCCACCCAAGGTCAACTGACCTTGGCATGGTCCGCTCCCTGCCTACCCGTGATGGTGGGACAGGAAACTTTCACCTAAAATGTCTGCAAGGAGATATAGATAGGTTCAGTGAGTGGGCAAAAATTTGGCAGATTGAGTATAATGTGGGAAAATGTGAACTTGTCCACTTTAGCGAAAATAGAAAAGCAGCATATTATTTCAATGGAGAGAGATTGCGTGCGGATCAAGCGTGGGATCATGTGTAATATCTGTTCTTGTTAGCTTGGATCTAGTATGTCCCTTTTGTGAGGACCATAAATTGGATTCAATTTGAAATTGGTTTTTGGGGCAAACGAGGAGATGGATTAAAGGTTTGCCCTGTCCACTCTGCGCATTGGCTTTGAAACTCTGAGAAAGGACTAAAATTTAAAAAAAATTCTGGTACATGAATCACAAAAAGTTAGCATGCAGGTACAGCAAGTGATTAGGAAGGCAAATGGAATGAAGTCATTTATTGCAAAGGGGGGTGGAATTTAGATGCATTTTGGGATATTTTGCTGCAGTTGTATCGGGCTTTGGCGAGACCAGTTCTGGAGTACTGTGTAGATTTTGGTCTTTATTTAAGAAAGGGCATTATTGTATTGGAAGCTGTGCAGAGAAGGTTCACTTGATTGGGATGAGGGGGTTATTTCATCAAAAAGGATTGGACTCGTTGGGCCTGTATCAGTTGGAGTTTTAAAGAATGAGGGGTGATCTTAACTGAAACATTTAAGATCCTGAGTGGGCCTGACAAAGTGAATGCTGAAATAAAGACCAGAACCAGGGGACATAGTTTAAAAATAAGGGACCTCCCATTTCAGATGGAAAGTTTTTTTTTGAGGGTTGTAGGCCTGTAGAACTCTCTTCCCTAGAGAGCATTGGATGCAGGGTCATTGAATATTTTTAAGGCAGGGGTAGATAGTTTCATGACTAACAAAGGAATCAAAGGATATTGGGGTAGGCAGGCGAGTGAGCCGAGGCCACAATCAGATCAACTATGATCTTGTTAAATTCTGGAGCAGGCTTGAGGGACCGAATCATAGAATCCCTACAGTGCAGAAGGAGGCCATTCGGCCCATGGAGTCTGTACCAACCACAATCCCACCCAGGCCCTATCCCTATAACCCCATGTATTTACCCTAGCTAGTCCCCCTGACACCAACGGGCAATTTAGCATGGCCAATCCACGTAACCCACACATCTTTGGACTGTGGGAGGAAACCAAAGCACCCGGAGGAAACCCACGCAGACACGGGGAGAAGGTGCAGACTCCAGACAGGCAATGACCCAAGCCAGGAATTGAACCCGGGTCCCTGGCATTGTGAGGCAGCAGTGCTAATGGCCTACCCGTTCTCCTAATTCATATGTATGTATGTTCGTATAACCTGCCTGCGGCAATGAGAAGCCAATTATGGTTTATCAATCAATTAGCAGAAACGTTTCAGTGTAATTGAGATTTTACCAGCATCACACGAGCCCTCCTGCTGTGTCTGCAGCTTATTTGGGAATGAGAGACACCAGCAGAGGGGGAGCTTGGATCACCATGACAAAAGAAATTACTGACTTAAGATGCAACTCAGCAAATCTGGGACAGGCTTTGCAAATTTCCTCCCAATCTCTTCAAGGCTGCTGTGAGGAACTGTGCTGTCCGTGAAGCGGTGGCAGCCATTGCCTCCAGCCTTTTAAATCTAACATTTTGTCAAAGCTTCTATCGTGTCCAGTGCACACCAGCAGCTCCCTCAGTATTCACACAATGAAGCCTGCTGCTTGGCCTTGCAGCCTAACATACCGACTCTCCCTTTTGCCGCCTCAACCTGCTCACCATCACTAATTGGACAGGCAGCCCCTTTATCGGGTGCCTTTCATCAAATTAATCCAGTTGGCGTTTTGCTTCTGTGAACAGGGGTGGGGTTCGGTACCAGAAATTTCTAAATCCAGAAGCTGCAGCCAATTAGTGCAATGTTTGACAGACGGAGGGACAAGAAAAACTGTGGTGTGTCACTGCTCATAACTATATCAGTACCACAAGAACGTTGCAATGTCCTCGGGTCGTTAGCCGATCACTGCTTCCCAATGCGTCTAGTCTTCTCTCTTTTTTCAACTTGGGTAGTGCTGTGCATGATGGACCTAAGTTAGTTTAAAAAGAGCTATGCTAATATCATCATCCACTTAGTGATTTTGAAGTGTTGTTCCTCCTTCCCATAATGGGATGGAATATGGCATGAAATGAAAGAATGGGAAGAGGTTAGGAGTCATAGCAAAGCAATACTGATAACTACTCGGCCAACAATCAGTGTTAAACTTTATACATGCGGCAGCTTGGGTTAATGGGTTGCACTCTCATTTCTGAGTAGATTTGAGTACAGCACTGCTTAGTCTAGACAGACATTTCACAGTGAATGAGTGCTGCATTTTCTGAGACTCCATCGATTGGATGAGTTGTTGAATTGAGTTCCTGGCTGCCTGTTCTGGTCCTTCAGATGGATCTGAATGATCCCTTGGCACAAATAAAAGGACAGGCAGTTCTCCTGATCTGCATCCCTCCCTCAACTCATACAATCAAAAAATTGCTCTAACTGCTTATTCATCCCGTTGTGTGTGGGATGTAGCGTTGCAATTGGCTGTTCTGTTTCCTTGCATAATGGCAATCGCCACACTACAGAAAATTGATCAATTGTGCGAATCACCTTTTAATGCTAAAGAACATGATGAGGAGCTATGTAAATGCAAGTTTTCTTTTTAAATGTACATTGTGCATGTCACATTCTCCAAAGCTCAATAGCCTCCTTCTGTGCTGTGAGATTCAATGAACGATTCAAGGTCAGTCTTCTGATTGGAATTTCAAAAATGATTTTGTACGTGTGAAATTCTCATAACATGATGTACCCATTTGAACTGTGAAAAACTTCCAGCAAAATACATCTCGATTCTGTTCTTGCAGTATGGTAATGGAATGATGGTGGTCACGAGACTGCAATAGAGATGGGAGTTATTTAAGGTGGTGAATGAAGAGAACAAGTAAAGGCCTGCATTTATATACTGTCGTCCAAGACCTCAGGGCATCTCAAAGCGCTTTACAGGCAATGAAGTACCTTTGAAATGTAATTGTTGCTGTAATGTAGGAAACATGGAAGCCAATTTGCAAACTCCCACAAACAACAATGAGATAACCAGATCATTTGTTTTCACTTAAAGGTGTCTTTTTTTCCCTACCGTATATTGATATCAAGCAAATTTGACACACGGGTGGCACAGTGGTTAGCACTGCTGCCTCACAGCGCAAGGGACCCGGGGTTTGATTCCAGCCTTGGTCATTGTCTGTGTGGAGTTTGCTCATTCTCTCTGCATGAGTTTCCTCCGGGTGCTCTGGTTTCCTCCCACACTCCAAAGATGTGCGGGTTAAGTGGATTGGCCATGCTAAATTGCCCCTTAGTGACAGGGGAACTAGCCAGTGTTATGGGGATAGGGCCTGGGTGGGATTGTGGTTGGTGCAAACCCAATGGGCTGAATGGCCTCCTTCTGCACTGTAGGATTCTATGATTCTATGAAATGAGCAACAGGTAGCTAGGCTACATATACGGAAAACACAGCAAGAAGTCTCACAACACCAGGTTGTCCACAGCAAACTACCCAGCCCTCAGGAGAACAGTGACCATGACACCACACAACCCTGCCACAGCAACCTCTGCAAGACGTGCCAGATCATCGACACAGATGCCGTCATCTCACGTGAGAACACCATCCATCAGGTACACGGTACATACTCTTGCAACTCGGCCAACACCGTCTACCTGATACGCTGCAGGAAAGGATGTCCTGAGGCATGGTACATTGGGGAAACTATGCAGACGCTACGACAACGGATGAATGAACATCGCTCAACAATCACCAGGCAAAAGTGTTCTCTTCCTGTTGAGGAACACTTCAGCGGTCTCGGGCATTCAGCCTCTGATCTTCGGGTAAGCGTTCTCCAAGACGGCCTTCACGACACACGACAGCGCAGAGTCGCTGAGCAGAGACTGATAGCCAAGTTCCGCACACATGAGGACGGCCTCAACCGGGATCTTGGGTTCATGTCACACTATCTGTAACCCCCACAACTTGCCTGGGCTTGCAAAATCTCACTAACTGTCCTGTCTGGAGACAATTCACACCTCTTTAACCAGTGCTTAACGCTCTCTCCACTCACATTGTCTGTACCTTTAAGACTTGGCTACCTGTAAAGACTCATTATTTTGTAAATTGAGTTTGTGTCTTTATATGCCCTGTTTGTGAACAGAACTCCCACTTACCTGACGAAGGAGCAGCACTCCGAAAGCTAGTGGCTTTTGCTACCAAATAAACCTGTTGGACTTTAACCTGATGTTGTTAGACTTGTTACTGTGTTTACCCCAGTCCAACGCCGGCATCTCCACATCATGTATTGTTAATAATCAGGACTGGACCTCGGAATACAGATATGATTCTTCAAGCAAATACAATAATTTAGTTTGGGTAGAATTGAAGGAATATTCAGGATAAAGCTTTCTGATTTGTGCCCCTTCTCCCAGCCAGATAAGTTATAATGACATCCCCATCCCGTGCTTGCTGATTTGGGGTAGGCAGCTCCAGACTTGTGAGAGCTGTACCGTGTCGTTTTGCTTGTTGGTTTCAGCACTCAGCTTCCCACTCTGCTCATTTCACCATGGAGCACTGGTGAATGTCTACACCTGAGTGCAGGTAATGTTGCTATGGAGATTTTCAAGATCCGTGGAAGGGGAGCCTTACGTGGGAACAATTGGATGGATGCGTGATTGTCCTTGGTCAGTTGATGAATATAATTATTTTTATATTTTAACCGGTTAATTAAATATTGCTCATCTCACATTATTTATAGCTGGTTTATTCTGAAAATTCTGCATGTAAACCACAAGCTAAATACAAAATATTGCGGATGCTGGAATCTGAAACAAAGACAGAAAAATGCTGGAAAATCTCAGCAGGTCTGACAGCTTCTGTGGAGCGAGAGTAGAGCCAATGTTTTGAGTCCAGATGATTCTTATTGACAAAGCCCCCCCCCCCCCCCCCCCCAACTCAAAACTGCGCAGCAGGACTCACTGGATAGCCATTGAAAGGAGGGCTTCTCAGCCGGGATCAGCTAACTCAAAAAAAAAACAATTCTTCTGGGGTTATCACGCAAGCCATTTGAAAATTCCTTCCAAATCTGCCTCTGGTAGAGTTGTGCTCCCACAAGAGACGAAAGAGAAATCAAACAATTGGTGCAGTATGACCTGAAGGGAACATTCCCTATTGCTCAGGGTAAAAATATGATGAAGAGAGGATCTACTTGCCCTGAGTTCTGTCCAGTTGCTAAAAATATCTTTGTGCTATTACTTGACGCACTTCTCTAATGTTATCAGTTACTGATTTATCACCAATTGTCGTCTGCTTCTCCGTCCAGTCCATTTAAGCCCTGCTAATATAACTGCGCACTCTGGAGTTTAATCAGCTGTTTAATTCACCCGAGTTATCTGCTTGAGCAACCTGGGCTTGGTACATATTCACCTCCAGTGTTCTGGCTCTATTGCCCCAGTACTCTGATGTTGTCAGATCCAAGCCAATTGATTCACACATCAGCAGCTGGAACTGTTAAGAACAAGGAGGATTAATTGATCTGTGCTATGAGTCCCTTGCTTTCATGAACTAAACAAATCAGTGATGCCACTTAAGCCACTGCAGTTTTTAATATTGTGGGATCTGCTTCTTTTGATGCCTCAATTTTGATTATTCATAATTTATAATTTATTCATAATTTAGCCACCAGTGCTCTAACCCACCATTCCAAAGCCCAAAATGCTGTTGACACAACTCAAAATTTGAAAGTACAAAATCTATACTGTAATGCTGGATGTTTTTCACAGTTAAAGTGGAAACAGTATGAAAATTTCTCGGCCAATACTACTGCCATTGCAATCAGCACCATCATTAATTCAGGTGCTGAGGGGGTCAAGATACAAAAGGGTCCAGAGGGGCAATTTTTTCATAGAGGGTGGTGAGTGTCTGGAACGAGCTTCCAGAGGTATTAATAGAGGTGGGTACAATTTTGTCTTTTAAAAGGCATTTAGACAGTTACAAAGATTATCTCATGTAGTCTTTGGTTTTATTGCCAATCACCTTATATTTGTGACCTCTGGTTCTTGTCTCCTCCAAAGTGTTATGTATTTGTATTAATTATTATTAGCTTACTGAAGCTCTGTAGTGTTAATGTAATTGGGTATTCACCGGAAGTGATGTCGTAAGTTCCTAGCACGGGGAAACGGGAGAGAAGAAGCAGCCATATAAGAAAACACACACCTGTAAATAAAGCTCATTTGTTTTAAACTCTGTGCTCCCTGGTGTTGTTCTCCAACATACAACATAAAAACTGGCGACGAGGATGATGAGCTGTGCTACTAGTCACCTGGAGTGAAGAGATTTGCTGGAAAAAGTCCGGAAAAAGAGTTAGAAAAGAACCTTTTCATATGACCTACCGGGCTAGATGGACAAGAGTATCAATAACTGCTGCAAGGCCGTTATAGAGCTGGGTGTGTTGAATAAGAAGCTGAAGCCTTGTATGAAAGTAAAATCAAGATAGCTGCTGGAAACACATTGCAAACTGTGCATAAGGGAAACCCTCACTAGTAGAAAAATGGCGGGTGTTTTCAGCATCATGGGACCCTTTGATGAAGTGGTGGAGCTGTTATACTGAGCGTTTTGACTGTTTTGCACAGGCTAACAAAATAGCGAAAGATATTAAGGTGCACACTTTCCTCAGTGTTTTGGAGGTAAAAATGTTTAATCTCTTCCGTAGCTTAGTGCAGCCTGAGAAGCCAGGCATTAAAATGTATAAACATATACATATATATATCATAGATGTTTTGCAAACACATTTTTTGCCGAAGGCTTTGGTGATTGCAGAGCGCTTCAGATTCCACAAAAGAAACCAAGAAGAGGGGAAGTCAATTGCACAGTTCCCGGCTCCATTCATAAACTGACGGGATGTTTTGTTTGGAGATGTGCTGGATGACACTTTTGGGACAGATTTGTCTGTGGTCTGTGCAGTGAGGTGATAAACATTTGCTGTCAGAGAACAACCCTACTCTGAAAAATGCCATGGAATTGCTGTTTTGATGGAACTGGCTGCAAAGGAAGCTCAGCAATTGAGTTTGTGTACTTGAATACACAAAATGGCAGCTGAATCGGCAATCAAGAACCTTGAAATTCGTACATGTCGCCGGTGTGTAAAAAGTAAAGTTTATTTATTAGTCACAAGTAAGGCTGACATTAACACTGCAATGAAGTTACTGTGAAATCCCCCTAGTCGCCACACTCCGGCACCTGTTCGGGTCAATGCACCTAACCAGCACGTCTTTCAAAATGTGGGAGGAAACCGGAGCACCCGGAGGAAACCCATGGGGAGAACGTGCAAATTCCACACAGAGTGTGACCCAAATCGGGAATCGAACCCAGGTCCATGGTGCTGTGAAGCAGCAATGCTAACCACTGTGCAAACCCAGGGCAGATTGAGATGCATTCTACAGATGAATACTGGTGTAAAGACATGGAATAGAATATATCCCGGCTTGGGTCACTGTCTGTGTGGAGTTTGCACATTCTCCTCGTGTCTGCGTGGGTTTCCTCCGGGTGCTCCGGTTTCCTCCCACAGTCCAAAGATGTGCGGGTTAGGTTGATTGGCCATGCTAAAATTGCCCCTTAGTGTCCTGAGATGTGTAGGTTAGAGGGATTCGCGGGTAAAAATATGTAGGGATATGGGGGTAGGGCCTGGGTGGGATTGTGGTCGGTGCAGACTCGATGGGCCGAATGGCCTCTTCCTGCACTGTAGGGTTTCTATGATTTCTATTCTATGATTTCTAGAAACATAGAACTTAGGAGCAGGAGGAGGCCATTTGGCCCTTTGAGCCTGCTCCGCCATTCATTACGCTCATGGCTGATCATCCAACTCAATAGCTGAATCCTGCTTTTTCCCCATAACCTTTGATCCCATTCACCGCAAGTGCTATATCCAGCCGCCTCTTGGACACATTCAATGTTTTGGCATCAACTACTTCCTGTGGTAATGAATTCCACAGGCTCACCACTCTTTGGGTGAGGAAATGTCTCCTCACCTCCGTCCTAATGTCGAAGCTGTGGGGAATTCTACCGTCCCGCCCGCCATGGGAATCGGAGTGGGCAAGGGGCGGACAATGGAAGGTCCGTTGACTTCGGGCGGGATTTTCTGCTCTCGGGTCGAGCGAGGCTGTAAAATCCTGCCCATAGAGCATGGGTGAAGGAAGAAAATGTAAACTAAGTAAAAATAAGAAACGAGAACAAAGCAAGACAGCATTTAAACAAAATAACAGGAGAAATATTCATCCTGTGCTAAAGGGTCAAGGAAAATGTAGTGACTCATAATCTGAGGAGGAATTATCGCTGAATGTGCGAGTCATTGCTGGTGCTACATACCGATCCCAGGCCACTCCACTGCTGGATGGACCATCAGTAAGGATGGAAGTTGACACTGGGGCAGCAGTCTCGCTGGTGTCAGAAACTGTTTACAAGGAGAAACTTAAAATTCACTTGAAAGGCTGAACATGGACAAAGGTGACATGGTTACACTGTGCAACTTTAATGGGCAAACAGCAGATTTGTCTCCAAATGTAATAAAGCGCAATTATCCAGAGTTAATGGGTTGTACGTGTCTGGAGAAGATTCTACTGAACTGGGCCGAAATCAATCAGGCCGTACAAAAATTTTAAAGAAACATGTTGTTTTTGATGGAGAATTGGGGAGCATGAAAGATATTCCAGCTTTACTCAAAATAAAAGAAGGAAGCCAAGCAAAATGCTTCAAGGCAAGGTCTGTACCATAAGGTATTCGACTGAAGCTGGAAGCTGCTTTGGAATGATTTGTGAAGACGGGAGTCTTGGAACCTGTCAGCATTAGTGAATGGACCGCACCAATAGTCCCAGTCATCAAGAAGGATGGCTCCATGAGGATTTGTGGAGACTTCAAGGTCCCCATTAATCCAGTGCTGTGTGCGGAACAGTACTTGTTGCCCCACATTGAAGGCTTGTTTGCAGGATTGACAGGAGGCCAACATTTCAGCAAAATTGAGCTGAGCCAGACTCACTTGCAGATGAATGTGGTCAAGAAGTCACTGGAATCTCTGGCAACCATGACACACAGGCTTGTTCCATATCAAAGATTGCCGTTTGGTATCACCTCAGCTCCTGCATTGTTTCAGAGAGCAATGTATCAGAGCGGAGTCCAATGCTATCTGGGTGACAACCTAGTCACTGGAAGTGATGAAGAGGAATATCTTCGGAAAATGGATGCCACTCTCCAGAGATTGGAAAACGATGTCCGAGAGCCTGCAAGGACAAGCGCGAGTTCTTCCAATCCTGCTATTTGGGACATGATTGTAGCCACAAATATCCTAAGGTCCAGGCTATCACAGAGGTGCCTGCACTTCAGAATATGAACCTTCCTAGGGTTATTGAGCTATTCTGGAAGATTTATTCCAAACCTGGCAGCCATTCTGAAGCCATTACATAATCTCTTGTGTCAGAACAGGAAGTGGTTGTATCAATGCAATAACCCTTTCATACAAGCCAAAGAAACTTTACTCAATCTGAAGCTCACTCTTATTTTGATCCTACTTTACCCCTACAGTTATCTTATGCTGCATCCCCTTATGGTGTAGGAGTGGTGGTCTCCCACATCATGGATTGGGTGAAGAAAGACTCATTGCTTTGTGTCTCAAACCTTGAGCAAGTTTGAAAGTATGCACAGATTGAAATGGGACCATTAGGGATTATCTTTGGAGTAAAGATATTCCATCAGTTCCTGTGCAGAAGAGAATTTACATTGTTGACCGACCATTATCTGCTAACTTTCACTCGCAGCAAGTAAAATGCAAAAATGGGCATTGATGTTGTCTGTGCACACTCGTATCATTCAGTATAGACAATCAAGTCTTCATGGTAATGTGGGTGGACTTTCAAGATTGCCACTGCCCGGTAGTTCATCAGACTATTCAAGCGGGAATATCTTCTGCTTCTAACAAGGAGACAACGCACTTGTCACTTCTCGGCAAGTGAGAAAACACACTTGGAGCGATCCTGTGCTGTGCAGTGATGGATCTGGTTTCATGAGGAAAGACTTTGGAACACCTAACCTGAAACCCTACTACTCTAGGGGATTGGAGCTGTTAGCACCGTCAGGATGTCTTCTATGGGGGCTCAGAGTGATCATTCTGCCTCCATTGAGAAAGTGAGTGTAAGGGAAGTTACATGAGGGCCATTGTGGAATTGTACACATGAAGGAAATAGCGAGAAGTTATTTCTGGCAGCCTGGACTGGATGCAGACATTGAAGAGAGAGCCAGAGCATGTTCTTCATGTGCAATGGTAATAAACCTGCCACCCTTATCACCGCTACATCCATGGGAATGGCCTGAAACAGTTTGGCGACGAGTACACATTGACTTTGCAGGACCTTCATGTTATTGGCAACGGTTGATGCTCACACAAAACAGCCAGAGGTCACTGTGATAAAATCTACTTCATCGGAAAAGACGATCGAGAAGCTGGAAGCATTTAAGTCAGTTTGGATTTCCTGAATAACTGGTAAGCGATAATGGAACCCCAATTTGTCTAGCAAGAATACAAAAGTTTCTTCCAAGAGAATGGTATTCAGTATATTAGGGTGGCACTTTATCACCGTCCTACTAATGGATCAGTAGAATGTTTCGTTAACCATGAAATGTATCTTGAATGTAACCAGGGAACAAGGTTCACAGATCAAGCAGCTTAACAAATTGGAGGAACGGTATCTTCCGGTTAGGCACGTTACAGCCTTCCAGACTTAACATTGAGTTCAACAGTTCTCCTCCTCCACCACATTTTTTATTTCCATCAATTTATTTTCATTTCTTCTATTGATTTATTTTTCCATCTTTTTCTAAAAAATCTCGCTTTCCATCTTTTTTTTCCCTTACCGCTTCCCTCCCCCTCTCCCCACTCCACTATAGTCGTCTACCTGTTGTAGGTTGTCCTCTGTTATACTGCTTACTTTTGTTCTGCCATTGACACATTCTGACCTCTTAATGTGCCACTAGCACCACTCTCCTTAGCCATGATCACCGCCTTTGTCAATCTCTCCCTAGCTTCCACCTATTGCTGACCCGCTATCCAGCCTCTACTGCTCCAGCCACCCCACTGCCCACAACAGTATAAATCTCAAACTATTTCCAGTTCTCTTTAACTTTGACGAAGACTCATCCAGACTTGAAACATTGGCTCTATTCTCTCTCCCCAGATGCTGCCAGACCTGATGACATTTTCCAAAATTTTATGTTTTTGTTAACAAACTCTACAGGAACACCGCACATTCAACAACCAAGACCTCTCCTACATTACTCATGATAGAGGTCGGTGTTCGATCCGTTGAAACCTCTGAAAACAAAATTAGTTGTACAACAGCAAGAACAAATAAAACAGTGGGAAAGCAAATCAAAGTTCAAGAGTTTTCCACCAAGGACAAGGAGTTCTGGCTAGGAATTACTCCACAGGCGAGAACTGGGTTCCTGCCACAATCCTTGCACAGACTGGACCTGTCTCTTACACTGTCCAGACCAGAGATGACATAATCTGGAGGAGCGGACCAGCTGTCGGCTGGGAAAACAGATCTGCTGGAATCAGAACCCGCTGCGCATCCAGGTTCAAACGTACAAAGTCCTGGCCTGAACCTCCCTACAAGCCCGGCACCAACAGACACTGTTGAGGAAAGCAGCATTTCCTCTTCAGATCAGACACGGAGACATCCTCCAGTGCCTTTGTCAATGCTGATTAAACCCATCACTGATGTTTGTGCAAAGACAAAAATGCCAGAGGCTGCCAGCAGTGTAAAGAGGAAAATGCCAGAGACTCGCCATCAACCGTTTCGAGAACGATGACCTCTCCTGACCGCCTGACTTATTAATAGTGACTTACTAATTATTTAACTTGTTTTGGACTTCTTGGGGACATTTAATTTGAGCGGGGAGGAAATGTTATGTATTAGTATTAATCCATTTTAACTTACTGAAGCTCTGTTGTGTTAATGTATTCATGTATTCGCTGGAAGTAATGTCAAATCCCTAGCGCAGGATACAGGAGAGAAGAAGCAACCATGTAAGAGAACACACACCTGTAAATAAAGCTACGTTTTAACTCTCTGTGCTCCTAGCGTTATCCTCCAACATACAACATAAAACATAGGGAACAGTTTCCCCCATTTACTCTAATACCCTCGTGGCTTTGAACTGTTCTATCAAGTCTCTGTCAATCTTCTGTTTAAAGGAGAACAACCCCACTTCTCCAATCTATCCACATCCTTTATCATAGAATAATAGATCATTATCCCTGGAACCATTCTCATAAATCTTTTCTCTTCACACTCTTCCTAATGTGTGATGCCCAGATTGAATATGGTATGTCACTTGAGGCCTAACTAGTATTTTATAAAGATTCATCATAAATTCCTTGCCTTTATACTCTTTTAAATACTTTTTAGCTGGAACGTAGTTTAAGCTCAGTTGCCTCCATGCCAAAGCTGAACTGACCATTAGTCTACATACGACTGCAGTGTCATTGCCCGTTTTGCAAGCGACTCTTGACCTCTTTAATTCTGTGCACAGGAAAAACCTGTCCTTGAATGTTGCCAGAAAAACTCATATCAATCCACACCTGGTAAGCCAAATATTCCATCTCCCATATGTGCTGAAGGAGAGATGTTCGAATATGTTGAGCACTTCCCATATCTTGGCAGCCACCAACATTGAATACAGGAGTTGGGATGTCTTGTTGAAGTTGTACAAGACATTGGTAAGGCCACACTTGGAATACTGTGTACAGTTCTGGTCACCCTATTACAGAAAGGAGATTATTAAGCTAGAAAGAGTGCAGAAAAGATTTACTAGGATACCACCGTGATTTGATGGTTTGAGTTACAAGGAGTGGCTGGATAGACTGGGACATTTTTCCCTGGAGAGTAGGAGACTTTGGGGTGATCTTATAGAAGTCTATAAAATAGTGGGGGGAATAGATCAGCTAGATAGTCAACATCTTTTCCCAAAGGTAGGGGAGTCTAAAACTAGAGGGCATAGGTTTAAGGTGAGGGGAGAGAGATACAAAAGGGTCCAGAGGGGCAATTTTTTCACACCGAGGATGGTGAGTATCTGGAATAAGCTGCCAGAGGCAGTAGTAGAGGTGGGTACAATTTTGCCTTTTAAAAAGCATTTAGTAAGATGGGTATAGAGGGATATGGGCCAAACACGGCAATTGGGTCTAGCTTAGTGGTTTTTTTTAAAAAAAAGGGTGGCATAGGCAAGTAGGGCCGAAGGGCCCATTTCCATGCTGTAAATCTCTATGGCCTCTCTCTCAAAAGGCAACACTGGAAGCAACACTGGATTAACTGTGCCAGTTCAGTCTCCAGCAAGGTACAGCAATGTTTGACAACCAAGACCACTGCATGTCAACAAAAGTCCAAGTGTACACAGCAGTTTCTGTCACAATGTTCCTTTACTGTGGTGAGACCTGGACTGTGAGAGAGAAATTCCATCAGCAATGCCACCGCCTCAAACTTCGGATTCAACGGGAAGAGGTTTTGGAGCCAGAGGCTTCACAAACATTTCGGCAAAATTGAAAAATCAACTTAAGATGCTCTGTCAGAGAGCATCTTACCTGATTACCTAAATCAGGTAAGATGCTCTGTCAGAGAGCCGATGCAGACCTTAATGGGCCGAATGGCCTCCTGCAGTGTAGTGATTCTATGAGAAACATCAAGTTCATGACGCTCGTCAACCCCCTCTGTTACCTTATCAAAAACTCAATCAAATGAGTTAAATGCGATTTGGCTTTCATGACGCTGACTTTTCTTAATTGATCCAGTGATTTTCTGGCTGGACAAAATTGACAATAGGGAAATGGACAAAAGGCTAGAGGTGCAGGGAAACCTAAAGGGATTTAAATGGTTAAATTTGGGGTAGGTTGGATGCTATAGTAAACCCACCAATGCCTCTACTTTCTCAGAAGAGTAAGGATATTTGGCATGTCCGCTACGACTCTCACCAACTTCTACAGATGAACCATAGAAAGCATCCTTTCTGGGTGTATCACAGCTTGGTATGGCTCCTGCTCTGTCCAAGACTGCAAGAAACTAAAAAGGGTTGTGAACGAAGCCCAGTCCATCATTCAAACCAACCTCCTACCCATTGACACTGTCTACACTTCCCGCTGTCTCGGGAAAGCAGCCAGCATAATTAAAGATCTCATGCACCCCGGACATTCTCTCTTCCATTTTCTTCCATCGGGAAAAAGATGTAAAAGTCTGAGGACATGTCCCAACCGACTCAAGAACAGCTTCTTCCCTGCTACCGTCAGACTTTTGAATGGACCTACCTCACATTAAGTTGATCTTTCTCTACACCCTAGCTACGTTTGTAACACTACATTCTGCACCCTCTTCTTTCCTTCTCTATGAATGGTATGCTTTCTGTATAGCATGCAAGCAACAATACTTTTCACTACATGCCAATGCATGTGACAATAAATCAAATCAAAATAAACATGGTTTGTACCCCCTAATGTTTGAAGATTGTGTGTGTGGCGGTGATCAAATCAAGGTTTTAAAATGCTAGATGAGACTTGAGATGAAGGCACTAAACATCACATCACAACTGGGAATCATTAGCTGACCACAGAGGAAAACTGCAACACCACGATGACCAGTGGCTACACCGGCTTGGCCAATGCCCAAAAGAAAATAACCCACGCCTCTTGGAAGCTTCAGAGTGCAGCCGTTACAGCAGAATCTGCCTCTCAAAAATTGGCCCTTTCAGCTACCAGCAAAGGTGTGCCATATGAAAACACCTCATGTGAAATGAGTTGTTTGCTGCATGTCCCTCTTTCCTAGACATCAGGATGTCTACGTATATTCTTCACCCTCAGTTTTAAGAACCTTGGTAGAGTGTCAAATAGAGATACAGAAACTCAAAAATTCAATTTTGAGGCCAGCACAGTGGTTAGCACTGCTGCCTCACAGCTCCACGGATCCGGGTTCGATTCCCGGCTTGGGTCACTGACTGTGTGGAGTCTGCACGTTCTCCCCATGTCTGTGTGGGTTTCCTCCGGGTGCTCCAGTGTCCTCCCACACTCCAAAGATGTGCGGGTTAGGTGGATTGGCCGTGCTAAATTGACCCGAGTGTCAGGGGATTAGCAGCTTGGAGTTGAGGGAATAAAGGCCTGGGTGGGATTGTGGTCGGCGCAGACTCGATGGGCCGAATGGCCTCCTTCTGCACTGTGGGGATTCTATGATTTTATTTAGAAAACTATCTTGGCCTGTTCAAGCATCATTAAATAATCCTTCTGGAATCCCGTTAGATCTTTATGATGTTTAGATTTAGGTGCATCAAATCCCAGTTGAATCTGGTGAATGCCGTTCATGGAATGTGCATTGTACAGATACTGATGTGGCACATCACCAATTTATTCTGTTTGTTGATTAACCGGCTCCAATTTAGTTACCCTGGCTGCTGGTAATTTTTTTAAATTTCCAGTTCCATAGCTCTTGCTGATTGATATCTGGCTGTTCCAGGGAAAAAGAGGGTAAAATGGTGTTGAGGGTTTACATGGATTGCAGTAGCAGGTGATGTTTTACACTCTGTGGCATTCTGTGGCTGACTGGCAGAACATATGTTGCTGTCTTATCTCCACCCTAACACATGCTGAACGTTAAATGGAAATTCATCTGTGGAGAAATGTGCGAGGAATTTGAATTGCCTGGGACAGCTGCAACCTAGAAATAGTCCATTATCCAGGACAAATTGGAGTTTAACTCTCGCTGACTTTGTGATGTTGGTTTCTTTGTTAAAAAGCAACCTCAGCTCATTTTCCTTTCGGAGTTAGCAGTGAGAGTCTGTTTCTTCCCTCCCCCATCGTCCCACCACCGCTACTTTCTCCATCTCATCAGCATTAAACTTTCTTCCTATTGCTGAAGGTGCGGTACAGTGCCGGTAACTTGTGCAGGAACCTGCACAGCAAATGTCAGCAGGCTGTTTGAGTGAGGTGAGTATTGAAGCCAAGGCCAGTCCTGCCCTTGCCTGACATTCATGCACAATATTCTCCAGCAGAAATCCTGGCTGATTATCCTCCCCATTTGCCCACCATAGTGATGGTGTAGTGTCAACTGTTCCCTGTCTGATCAGCCTGACTTTGTGCAGACATAGAATCCCTATAGTGCAGGAAGAGGCCATTCAGCCCATCCTGTCTGCATCAACGCTGCATCAACTTGAGCACCTTGAGGAAACCCCACACAGACATGGGAGAACATGCAAACTCCACACAGACAGTCACCCAAGGCCGGAATTGAACCCGACCCCTGGCGCTGTGAGGCAGTAGAAATGGCAGAGGTGCTCAATGAGTATTTTGCCTCGGTTTTCACAGAGGAGAAGGACCTGGGTGGATGTACTGCGGACGTGCGGTGGACTGAAAGGATTGAGTATGTGGACTTTAAGAAAGAGGTTGTGCTGGAATCTTTGAATGGCATCAAGATAGATAAGTCGCCGGGTCCGGATGGGATGTACCCCAGGTTACTGTGGGAGGCGAGGAAAGAGATTGCAGAGCCTCTGGCAATGATCTTTGCGTCGTCGATGGAGACGGGAGAGGTGCTGGAGGATTGCGGATGTGGTCCCTATTTTCAAGAAGGGGAATAGGGATAGCCCAGGTAATTACCGACCGGTGAGTCTAACCTCAGTGCTTAGTAAACTGATGGAGAAGATCCTGAGGGACAGGATATATGAGCATTTAGAGAGGTTTAGTATGCTCAAGAATACTCAGCATGGCTTTGTCAAAGGCAGATCGTGCCTTACGAGCCTGGTGGAGTACTTCAAAAATGTGACTAAACACATTGACGAAGGGAAGGCGGTAGATGTGGTTTATATGGATTTTAGCAAGGCGTTCGATAAGGTCCCCCATGCAAGGCTTCTAGAAAAAGTGAGAGGGCATGGGATCCAGGGGGCTGCTGCCCTGTGGATCCAGAACTGGCTTGCCCTAAGGACAGTAAGAAGTTTAACAACACCAGGTTAAAGTCCAACAGGTTTATTTGGTAGCAAAAGCCACACAAGCTTTCGGAGCTCTTTGCCCCTTCTTCAGGTGAGTGGGAATTCTGTTCACAAACAGAGCTTATAAAGACACAGACTCAATTTACATGAATAATGGTTGGAATGCAAATACTTACAACTAATCAAGTCTTTAAGAGACGAAACAATGTGAGTGGAGAGAGCATCAAGACAGGCTGAAAAGATGTGTATTGTCTCCAGACAAGACAGCCAGTGAAACTCTGCAGGTCCACGCAACTGTGGGAGTTACAAATAGTGTGACATGAACCCAATATCCCGGTTGAGGCCGTCCTCGTGTGTGCGGAACTTGGCTATCAGTTTCTGCTCAGCGACTCTGCGCTGTCGTGTGTCGCTCACCTGAAGAAGGGGCTAAGAGCTCCGAAAGCTTGTGTGGCTTTTGCTACCAAATAAACCTGTTGGACTTTAACCTGGTGTTGTTAAACTTCTTACTGTGTTTACCCCAGTCCAACGCCGGCATCTCCACATCATGATTGCCCTAAGGAGGCAGAGAGTGGGTATAGATGGGTTTTTTCTAAATGGAGGTCGGTCACCAGTGGTGTGCCCCAGGGATCTGTTCTGGGACCCTTGCTGTTTGTCATTTTCATAAATGACCTGGATGAGGAAGCGGAGGGATGGGTTGGTAAGTTTGCCGACGACACGAAGGTTGGTGGGGTTGTGGATAGTCTGGAGGGATGTCAGAAGTTACAGAGGGACATAGATAGGATGCAAGACTGGGCGGAGAAGTGGCAGATGGACTTCAACCCAGATAAATGCGTCGTGGTCCATTTTGGTAGGTCAAATGGGATGAAGGAGTACAATATAAAGGGAAAGACTCTTAGTACTGTAGAGGATCAGAAGGACCTTGGGGTCCGGGTCCATAGGACTCTGAAATCGCCCCCCCAGGTGGAGGAGGTGGTTAAGAAGGCGTATGGTGTGCTGGCCTTTATCAATCGAGGGATTGAGTTTAGGAGTCCGGGGTTAATGATGCAGCTATATAAGACCCTCGTCAGACCCCACTTGGAGTACTGTGCTCAGTTCTGGTCGCCTCACTATAGGAAGGATGTGGAAAAGATTGAAAGGGTGCAGAGGAGATTTACAAGGATGTTGCCTGGATTGAGCGGCATGCCTTATGAGGATAGGCTGAGGGAGCTCGGTCTTTTCTCCTTGAAGAGACGAAGGATGAGAGGAGACCTAATAGAGGTATATAAGATGTTGAGAGGCATAGATCGGGTGGACTCTCAGAGGCTTTTTCCCAGGCTGGAAATGTCTGCTACGAGAGGACACAGGTTTAAGGTGCTGGGGGGTAGGTACAGGGGAGACGTTTGGGGTAAGTTTTTCAC
Source organism: Mustelus asterias (assembly GCF_964213995.1). Lineage (NCBI taxonomy): Eukaryota > Metazoa > Chordata > Chondrichthyes > Carcharhiniformes > Triakidae > Mustelus > Mustelus asterias. Next base: position 154,263,600 of record NC_135803.1, on the reverse strand, counting down.
ACAGAGGGTGGTGGGCGAGTGGAATCGGCTGCCGTCAGTGGTGGTGGAGGCGAACTCAATAGGGTCTTTTAAGAGACTCCTGGATGAGTATATGGAGCGTAATAGGATGGAGGGTTATAGGTAGGTCTAGAAGGTAGGGATGTGTTCGGCACAACTTGTGGGCCGAAGGGCCTGTTTGTGCTGTAGTTTTTCTATGTTTCTATGTTTCTAACCACTGTGCCACCATCTCGAACCAAAGACCTTCTGGCTTATAATGATGTAGCTGATGGCTTGAGATGGATAGAAACCTAGTCTTTTTCTGATTGGCAGGCATCAACAATGGGGTACTGCAGGGATCTGTGCTAGCACCCCAACTGTTGACATTATTAATGATTTGGATGAGGGAACTAATGTATTATCTCCAAATTTTCAGATGATACAAAGTTGGGTGGGAGGGTAAGTCTCCACTGTTCTCTAAAGAAGAGAATTCCACGACCGTCTGAGAGAAAACAATTCTCTTTACCTCCGTCGTAAATGGGAGATCCCTTATTTTTAAACCATGTTCTGTAGTTTTAGTCTCTCCCAAAAGAGGAACAACATTTGCGCTAAACAAGAAGGAATCTAACCATGTGCACTTGATGTTCGATGGTATTACCATCCACCAGCCGGAACATCCTGGGGATTGCCATTGACACGAAACTTATCAGGCCAAGCCACACAAATACTGTGTCTATAAGTGATAATCAGAGACTGAGTATTCTGCAACAAGGAACTCAATCTCATGATTCCCCAAAGCCTGACCACCATTTCACAAGGCACAATTCAGGAGTGTGATGGAACACTCTCCACTTGCCTGGATGAGTGCAGCTCCAACAACACTCAAGAAGCTCAATGGCAGATAAGACAAAGCAGTTCGATTTATTGGCATCCTATCCAATATCTTAAATAATCATTCCCTCCACCACCAGTGCACTATGGCAGCAATGTGTATCATTAACAAGATGCATTACAGCAACATTCCAAGGCTGCTTTGACAGCATCTGCCAAATCACAGACCTTTACCATCTAGATGAACAGGGCAGCAGGCACACGGTACATCACCACCTGCAAGTTCCCCTCCAAGTCACATACCATCCTGAATTGGAACGATTCCATAGCAGTATCTGGGCAGTTTCTCCCATGTCCTGGTCGATATTTATCCCTTAATTAACATCTCAAAAACATTATCTGGTTTCTATCACTTTGATGTGTGGGAGCTTGCTGTGCTCGAATTGCCTGCCACATTTCCTACATTACAACAGTGACCACACGTCAGAAGATTTTCATTGGCTGTAAAGTGCTTTGGGAGGTCCTGACTTCGATGAAAGCACTATGTAAAATGCAAGCCTTTCTACCTTTTTCTTCAACCTTAGTGGTGTATCTGGTGAAGAATGGGTTCTTAGGTGCAATGCCCTACCATCATTCAACTTACAGAATTACCAACTTGTGTTTATTTGATTTGATTTGATTTATTATTGTCACATGTATTGGTATACAGTGAAAAGTATTGTTTCTTGCACAGTATACAGACAAAGCATACCATTCATAGAGAAGGAAACGAGAGAGTGCAGAATGTGGTGTTACAGTCGTAGCTGGGGTATAGAGAAAGATCAACTTAGTGCGAGGTAGGTTCATTCAAAAGTCTGACGACAGCAGGGAAGAAGCTGTTCTTGAGTTAGTTGGTACGTGACCTCAGACTTTTATATCTTTTTCCTGACGGAAGAAGGTGGAAGAGAGAATGTCCAGGGTGCGTGGGGTCCTTAATTATGCTGGCTGCTTTGCCGAGGCAGCGGGAAGTGTAGACAGAGTCAATGGATGGGAGACTGGTTTGCATGATGGATTGGGCTACGTTCACGACCCTTTGTAGTTTCTGGTGGTCTTGGGCAGTGCAGGAGCCATACCAAGCTGTGATACAACCAGAAAGCATGCTTTCTATGGTCCATCTGTAGAAGTTAGTGAGAGTTGTAGCTGACATACCAAATCTCCTTGGTCTTCTGAGAAAGGAGATGCGTTGGTGAGCTTTCTTAGCTATAGTGTTGGCACGGGGGGACCAGGACAGGTTGGTGATCTGGATGCCTAAAAACCTGAAGCTCTCGATCCTTTCCACTTCGTCCCCATTGATGTAGACAGGGGCATGTTCTCCTTTATGCTTCCTGAAGTCAATGACAATCTCCTTCGTTTTGCTGACATTGAGAGGGAGATTATTGTTGCCGCACCAGTTCACCAGATTCTCTATCTCATTCTTGTACTCCATCTTGTCATTGTTTGAGATCAGACCCACTACAGTGGTGTTGCCTGCAAACTTGAAAATCGAATTGGAGGGGAATTTAGCCACACAGTTATAGGTGTACAAGGAGTATAGCAGGGGGCTGAGAACACAGCCTTATGGGGCACCGGTGTTGAGGATGATCGTGGAGGAGGTGTTGTTGCCTGTCCTTACTGATTGTGGTCTGTGGGTTAGGATGTTTAGGATCCAGTCGCAGAGGGAGGAGCCGAGGCCCAGACCATGGAATTTGGAGATGAGTTTCGTGGGAATAATGGTGTTGAAGGCTGAGCTGTAGTCAATAAATAGAAGTCTAACATAGATGCCTTTGTTATCTAGGTGTTCCAGGGTTGAGTGCAGGGCCAGGGAGATGGCATCTGCTGTGGACCTGTTGCGGTAGTAGGCAAAATGTAGTGGATCCAGGTAGTCCGGGAGGCTGGAATTGATTCGTGCCATGACTAACCTTTCAAAGCACTTCATAATGATGGATGTCAGAGCCACCGGCCGATAGTCATTAAGGCACGCTACGCTGCTTGGTTTTCCTTGGTACCGGGATGATGGTCATCTTCTTAAAGTAGATAGGGACATCAGATTGTTTTAAAGAGAGGTGGAAGATGTCTGCAAATACTCCCGCCAGCTGATCCGCGCAGGATCTGAGTGCACGTCCGGGTACCCGATCCGGGCCATTATTTATCCCTTAATTAACATCTCAAAAACATTATCTGGTTGCTATCACCTTGATGATGTGTGGGAGCTTGCTATGCTCGAATTGCCTGCCACATTTCACATTTCACAGCAACTTCATTGCAGTGTTAATGCAAGTCTTCCTTGTGACTAGTAAATAAGCTTTAAAAACTTTAACATAAGAAATAGGAGCAGGAGAAGACCATATGTCCCATCAAGCTTGCGTGGTGAGCAAATTGCTCGGGCCCTATTTACGAGGTTGCTGATAGTGTGATGCTAGGTATGTAGGTTGTCTGTTCTAATGACTGGCAGATCGTATTAAGCAGCATGCCCCTGCCACTGTTCGCAATGGGCTAATGTTCAAGATGGCCACCTTCTCAAGGGCAATTAGGAATAGCAATAAACGCTGGCCTAGCCAGCCACGCCCATGTTCTAAGAATGAATAGAAATACAATATGGACCATACCCAACATGCTTGCAAAGCTCAAAACAGTGTTCAACATGATATGTAATTCTGCGATTGGACAACATTTACTAAATAATTACGCTGACACCCACTTTAAGCTTGCCACTTGGGCTTGCAGTGTGGCACATTTGTGTGTACTGGTAGCTACACATATTAACATGCAGGGCCCTGTTCTTTGTAGACAGAAAGCACGTGTATACACATTGCGCCTATTTCAGCTAAACAAAACAAATGACAACTATTTGCTGGTTCATTCCTTAGGGCCTTGAGCAATCAGAGTCACGGTACCTGGTATAAATTTCAAACAATGCTTGGCAGTTAACTGTCAGTCACTGGTGCATTCTTCAGGGCAATGACTCTACCAACCGAGAGTCCACTTGCCAACCAATCAGTGCCCTCTCCTCATATGGTATACATTTGTTGTTCCCTTTTCTATCGGTATTCTTCTGAAGTGTCCTGATGAGAGCAAGATGAAAAGCTCAACAAAAAAATCTCTATTTTTCAGTAATATTCAAGTTCTGTACTACCAAACAACAATTTTCTCTTATTTTTTCTATCACTGTACCTTGTAATTTTAACTCCTCTTAAATTTTCCGTGAACAATATTTCCGCTTTTGGTTCCAGCAGAACAATTCCAGCTCTTTCCAGTCTTATTATCATTCTGGTCAAACTTCAGAATGTTGACATTCTCCCTAAATTGACATCCAAAAATTGACATCAATTCCAGCCCCAGTCTAACCGGCGATTTACAAATGAATCCCTGCAGTGCAGAAAGAGGCCATTCGGCTCACTGAGCCTGCATCGACAACAATCCCACCCAGGCCCTATCCTCATAACCCCACGAATTTAAGGCGGCACGGTGGCACAGTGGTTAACACTGCTGCCTCACAGCGCCAGGACCTGGGTTCGATTCCTGGCTTGGGACACTGTCTGTGGAGTCTGCATGTACTCCCTGTGTCTGCGTGGACTTCCTCCGGGTGCTCCGGTTTCCTCCCACAGTCCGAAACATGAGCTGGTTAGGTGCATTGGCCGTGCTAAATTCTTGCTCAGTGTACCTGAACAGGCGCCAGAGTGTGATGATTAGGGGATTTTCACAGTAACTTCATTGCAGTGTTAATGTAAGCCAACTTGTGACACTAATAAATAAACTAAGCTACCCTGCTAGTCTTCTGATACTTATCTGACATAACTTTTGTATGCTGTACCTTAATCCAAAGATCCTGTATTAATTTATCAGTATGATATTTTTTAAAAGTCAGAAAGTCATGTCCCCCCCAGTTTTGTTAGAACAAAGAAAATTACAGCACAAGAGCAGGTCTTTCAGCCCTCCAAGCCTGCACTGATCATGCTGCCCGTCTGAACTAAAACCCCCTACCCTTCCGGGGACCATATCCCTCCATTCCCATCCTATTCATGTATTTGTCCAGACGCCCCTTAAAAGTCACTATTGTATCTGCTTCCACTGCCTCCCCCAGCAGCGAGTTCCAGGCACCCTCGACCCTCTGTGTAAAAAAAAAACTTGCCTCGTACATCTCCTTTAAACCTTGCCCCTCGCACCTTAAACCTATGCCCCCTAGTAATTGACTCTTCCACCCTGGGAAAAAGCTTCTGACTATCCACTCTGTCCATGCCCCTCACAATCTTGTAGACTTCTATCAGGTCGCCCCTCAACCTCCGTCGCTCCAGTGAGAAAGAAGCCAAGTTTCTCCAACTTCTCCTCATAGGTACATGTTACGAGGGATAATGTGAGCCTAGATGGCCAGGACTAACCACATACTAGCAAACAGTTTGTCATTGCGGTTGAGATTGGCCCTGTTCTCCCGTGAGGTCCATCACTGGACAATGATGGTTTTTATTTCTACCACCGCCCTCTAATTCGAGCATTTTATTGTGCTGGCTCAGGCCGACTCACTCGGCACATCAACACAGCTCATCAAAGTGCCTAGTCTTTTAAGACTTAGTATTGTATCAGGTGGTGCCATTACCCATCAGGCTATTGTAGAGCTTGTACAGACGCTTATCACTCTATTTTGTGTTTGTTCTTTGCAGCAGTGGGGATTTGGAAATGGCAGTTAAAGCATTGCCTTTTCAGCAATTTGCAAGCATTTCCATCAAAATATAGTAATAGTCCCTCGTGAAGCAAGTAATGTTCCCATTTAAAATTGTTTTTCTTAGAGACTTGGCATTCAGAAATAATTTCTGTTTATGCTCCCAATTTCATTATTTCTTAACTTTATTGCCAGCCCGAGGGTCTCCAGTGAAACTGACATTTTAATGATGGAATGACTTATTTTAGGATTGATGGTCACTTATTGTTTGACCCCTGTGACTGAATTAGAGTGGAAAGAGAGTGAAAATGATCTACTGCTCTCCCTCGCTAGAGTTTCGATTTAAGCTATGCTCAATGCTAGGCTGTTAAATGCCCTGTATGGTGTGATGTTAAATTGTAATAACTTAGAACGGCGCAGGTTTGATTCCAGATCTGTGCTCAGTTAACCTGCTGAAAAGTTTAAAGTTTGTTTAGTATTAATGTCACAAGCATGTTTACATTGACACTGCAATGAAGTTTCTGTGAAAATCCCCCGAGTCGCCACACTCCAGCGCCTGTTCGGGTACACTGAGGGAGAATTTAGCATGGCCAATCCACCTAACCAGCATCTCTTTCTGACTGTGGGAGGAAACTGGAGCACTCGGAGGAAACCCACGCAGACATGGGGAGAACGTGTAGACTCCGCACAGACAGTGAGTGACCCAAGCCGGGCCCATTGAACCCAGGTCCTTGGCGCTGTGAGGCAGCAATGTTAACCACTGCGCCACCATGCTGGCCAAGAGCATAGCGGGCACTACAAATCTTCCCACGTCCTCAGGATATTTGATTCGATTTGGTTTATTATTGTCACATGTATTAACATACAGTGAAAAGTATTGTTTTTTGTGCGCTATACAGACAAAGCATACCGCTCATAGAGAAGGAAAGGAGAGAGTGCAGAATGTAGTGTTACAATCATAGCTAGGGTGTAGAGAAAGATCAACTTGATGCAAGGTAAGTCCGTTCAAAAGCCTGACAGCAGCAGGGAAGAAGCTGTTCTTGAGTCGATAGCTGGGAAAGAAAGAATTTGCATTTGTGTTGTACCTTTCATGATCTCAGTGCCCCAAAGCTCTTGGCAGTCAATTTGTTAAAAATGATTTTGCAGGATGTGGGCGTCACTGGCTACGCCAGCATTTGTTGCCCGTTCCTAATTACCCTTGAGAAGGTGGCAAAAGTGGCTGCCATTTTGCACAGAGCAACTTCAACAAAAAGCAATGCAACGAATGACTGGGCATCAGGAGAAGAATGAATTTGTGTCCTGTGTCTGATCCACGATCCTTACAGGAAACAAAGTAAATATGGAAGGAGAACAGGATTGGGTTTGGCAAAGGAGCTGAAGTTTGGTTTGGTTGGCAGCACTTATTCATACATCTGCTGTCTTGGGGACCTTGTCATACACGATTGGCACTGTGTCCATCCACATCAGGAACATTCAGCCTGTATTTCTCAGCTTGCACGCATTTCCCGAGCACTGACAGTGTGACCCCCCCCAAAGCTCCATCAGCACATTCCCGTTTCTGCTTACACCTCTTCCATTTGCAGCTTTGTCCTGTTTGAATTCCGGGAGGGCTGAAGGATTGGAAAGGGCTATTCTGAGCACTCTTTAGTCAGCAGTAGATACATTCTAAATCAAGACATCAAGACTTGTGTTGTTTTACTGATTAGTATCAGTAACTTGTGATATTTTCACAAAAGTGGAGGCAGGGCTTTCAATTTTGAGGTTCAATGATAAACATCAATTCAATACGCTGCAGGAAAGGATGTCCCGAGGCATGGTACATCGGCGAGACCATGCAGATGCTGCGACAACAGATAGATGGACACCGCTCGACACTCACCAGGCAGGAGTGGTCCCTTCTTGTCGGGGAATACTTCAGCAGTCAAGGGCATTCAGCCCCTGATCTTTAGGTTCCCAGGCGGCCTTCAAGACACATGACAACGCAGAATTTCTGAGCAGAAACTGATAGCCAAGTTCTGCACACATGAGGACGGCCTCTACCGGGATCTTGGGTTCATGTCACATTATCTGTAACCCCCACGACTTGCCTGGGCTTGCAAAATCTCACTAACTGTCCTGGCTTGAGACAATTCACATCTCTTTAACCTGTGGTTAACCCTCTCTCCACTCACATTGTCTGTACCTGTAAAGACTTGATTACCTGTTAAGACTCGCATTCCATCCATTATCTTGTAATTGAGTTTGTGTCTATATATGCCCTGTTTGTGAACCGAACTCTTCACTCACCTGATGAAGGAGCAGCACTCTTAAAGCTTGTGCTACCAAATAAACCTGTTGGACTTAAACCTGGTGTTGTGAGACTTCTTACTGTGCCCACCCCAGTCCAACACCGGCATCTCCACATCAAAGACATAAGACAACCTGATTTACACAGTTGTTACTGCAGCTTTTAAAAAATTAATTTTTTGGGATGTGGTATCTCTGGCTAGGCCAGCGTTTATTGCCCATTCCTAGTTGTCCTTCAGAAGGTGGTGATGAGTTGCCTTCGTTAATCACTGCAGAGCCTGAGGTGTAGTTTTGCTGTTAGGGAGGGGGTTCCAGTATTTTGACCCAGCGATAGTGAAGGGATGGCAATATATTTCCATCTTGTAGGTGGTACACACAGCTGCCACTGTTCGTCGGTGGTGGAGGGATTGAATGTTTGCGGAAGGGTTAGCAGTCAAATGGGCTGCTTTGTCTTGGATAGTGTTGAGCTTCTTGAGTGTTGTTGGAGCTGTACTCATCCAGGCAAGTGGAGAGTATTCCATTGCACTCCTGACTTGCGCCTTGTAAATGGTGGACAGGACTTGGAAGGTCAGCAGGTAAGTTACTTGCCGCAGGATCCCTGGCCTCTGACCTGCTCTCCTAATGTGGAGATGCCGGCGTTGGACTGGGGTAAACACAGTAAGAGTTTTAACAACACCAGGTTAAAGTCCAACAGTTTTATTTGGTAGCAAATGCCATTAGCTTTCGGAGCGCTGCTCCTTCGTCAGATGGAGTGGAAATCTGCTCTCAAACAGGGCACAGAGACACAAAATCAAGTTACAGAATACTGATTACAGAATACTGACAATACACATCTCTTTAACCTGTGCTTAATGCTCCCTCCACTCACATTGTCTGTTTCTTTAAGACCTGGTTGGCTGTAGAGATTCGCATTCTAATCAGTATTCTGTAACTTGATTTTGTGTCTCTGTGCCCTGTTTGAGAGCACATTTCCACTCCATCTGACGAAGGAGCAGCGCTCCGAAAGCTAATGGCATTTGCTACCAATTAAACCTGTTGGACTTTAACCTGGTGTTGTTAAAACTCTTACTGCTCTCCTAGCCACAGTATTTATATGGTTAGTCTAGTTCAGTTTCTGGTCAATGGTATCCCCCAGGATGTTGATAGCGGGTGATTCAGCGATGGTAATGCTATTGAATGTTAAGGGGCAATGGTTAGATTCTTTCTTGTTGGAGATGGTCATTGCCTGGCACTTGTATGCTGCGACAGTTACCTGCCACTTGACAGCCCAAGCCTGGATATTGTCCAGGTCTTGCTTCATTTGGACATCACTCAAACCAACCTCCCATCCATTTACTCTGTCTACATTATGCCAGGTGTTGCTCCTGACACGTCCTCCTGCACTCTCCATTGAACCAGGGTTGATCCCCTGACTTGATGGTAATGGTAGAGTGGGGATATGCTGGGCCATAAGGTTATAGATTGTGGTTGAGTACAATTCTGCTGCTGCTGATGGCGCCTCATGGATGTCCAGTCTTGAGTTGCTAGACGTGTCCGAAGTCTATCCCATTTAGCACGGTGATAATGCCACACAACACATTGGAGGGTATTCTCAATGTGAAGAGAAGACTTTGTCTCCACAAGGACTGTGCGATGGTCACTCCTACCGATACTGTCATGGACTGATGCATCTGCGACTGGCAGGTTGGTGAGGATGAGGTCAAGTATGTTTTCCCCATCTTCTTTGGTTCCCTCACCCCCTGCCGCAATCCCGGTCCAGCAGTAATGTCCTTTAGGTCCCAGCCAGCTTGGTCTGCAGTGATGCCACCGAGTCACTCTTGCTGATAGACATTGAATTCCCCACCCAGAGTACATTCTGCGCCCTTGCCACCCTCAGTGCTTCCTCCAAGTGGTGTTCAAAATGGAGGAATACTGATTCATCAGCTGAGAGGGGACGGTACGTGGTGATCAGCTGGAGGTTCCCTTTCCCATGTTTGACCTGGTGCTACGAGTCTTCATGGAGTCCAGAGTCGATGTTGAGGACTCCCAGGGCAACTTTGTCCTGATTGGATACAACTGTGCTGTCACCTCTGCTGAGTCTGACCTGCCGGTGAGACAGGACACACCCAGCAAAGGTGATGGTCTTGCCTGGGTCATTATCTGTAAGTGTGTGAAGCGTTTTGGGGCATTACATGCTATCCCTTGCTTTGATAGTGTACTGATGGCAATATAACCTTTTTTCCATGGAGAAGACAGGCCTATTTGTGTCACATTATCTCCATTTCCAGTAACAGTAAGCTCTGGTGTGTAGGCTCTGAGCTGATACTATGAGCAGTAAATAGATACTGCAGTGGTAGTTGGTTTTGTGGATTTATTTTCCAACTGAATTGATTTATTGGGAAAAACACATCAAATCACTGCCTGTATTCGGCATTCGAAATAAAAGCAGAAAACGCTGGGATTGTTCAGAAGACCAAGCAGCATCTATGGAGGGAGAAATGGACTTAATGGCCATAATTTTGCCACCTCGCCCGCTCCAGAATCGGGGTAGGCGAGGCTCGCAGAACGGCATTCTCCATTGGCCTTGGGCGGGTCAAGTGGTAAAATTCCAGCAAATGTTTCAAATGGTTGACCTTTTATTTGAACCAACTTGTTTCGAAGCCGCACAAATTTTTTTTTCAATTATGTGGGTGTCCCTGGCTAGGGCAGCAATTTTTCTCCATCCCTATAGTCAGCCATGTGACTTGCTAACCTTGTTTAAGTTCCACACTGAGAACCCTATAACCCAGTAAGAGTTTTAACAACACCAGGTTAAAGTCCAACAGGTTTATTTGGTCGCAAATACCATTAGCTTTCGGAGCGCTGCTCCTTCGTCAGATGGAGTGGAAATTTCCACTCCATCTGACGAAGGAGCAGTGCTCCAAAAGCTAATGGTATTTGCTACCAAATAAACCTGTTGGACTTTAACCTGGTGTTGTTAAAACTCTTACTGTGTTTACCCCAGTCCAACGCCGGCATCTCCACATCAACCCTATAACCCCCAGAGTTGTGTCTTTCAATTATTCCCCAACACCTCCACTTCCTGTGGTATTAATTGCACCCTGAATTGCAGATGCACAAGCAATGTACTCTGCAGGATATCGTTCAGGGTGGCACGATGGCACAGTGGTTAGCGCTGCTGCCTCACAGCGCTAAGGATCCAGGTTCAATTCCAGCCTTGGGTCACTGCTTGTGTGGAGCTTGCACGTTCTCCCCATGTCAACGTGGGTTTCCTCCGGGTGCTCTGGTTTCCTCCCACAGTCTGAAGATGTGCAGGTTAGGTGGATTGGCCATGCTAAATTGCCCCTTAAAAGTTTAACTTTTATTTATTAGTCACAAGTAAGGCTTACATTAACACTGCAATGAAGTTACTGTGAAATTCCCCTAGTCGCCACAGTCCGGCACTTGTTCGGGTCAATGCACCTAACCAGCACGTCTTTCAGAATGTGGGAGGAAACCGGAGCACCTGGAGGAAACCCACGCAGACACGGAGAGAACGTGCAAACTCCACACAGACAGTGACCCAAGCCATGCCACCCCCAGTGTCCCCTTAGTGTCCTAAGATGTGTAGGTTAGGAGGGTTAGCAGGGTGAATGCGTGGGGTTGCTGGGATAGGGGCTGGGTGGGATTGTGGTTGGTGCAGGTTCCTTCTGCACTGTAGGGATCCTATGATTCTTCTATGATTCAGGTGGCCTGATGTAAACCATGACAATGAGTATCAATAGGCAGTTTGACAACAGAAGTTATCCAGTATCTTCCTCACAATATCCACTGAAGAACACCCCCAGTATGAGTCGTTGGGTAGTGATCAAGAAAGAGAAATTTAATTGAAGTTCCCATCCGCAGTC